>NC_036858.1:35010616-35340103 GCF_002910315.2 Salvelinus sp. IW2-2015 | reverse complement strand
GGGGGGGTCGGATGAATGAATGCCATTGGTCCCATATTTCCATCTCTCAGTGTGAGATTGGTGGAATAGATGGATGGGTAGAGGTGTAGTCTGTCTGGAGCTCAGAGGTGCCGGCGTTGGGGACCTTACCTGTTGCTGGCAGGGGGCACTTGTCGCAGCGCGGGCCCCAGGCCTTGCCCACACTGCAGCAGCACAGCTGTTTGCTCAGCTGAGCAGGCACCGGGTGCAAACACTGCTTCCCCGAACTGACCAATCGGAAACAAGCCCCTTTCTCCTCGTGGATGGCAGGGGTGTCAGCTGAAGAGGTGCGGCGGAGGGTGGAGGGAGAGGGGCGAGGGGAGGTGCGCCACAGTGGGGGGAGACACATACATGGAGGAGAGAAGAGAAATAAAGAGAAGAGAAATAAAGAAGTCCCCCTTCACCGGAATCCCCTCGCCCAACACAGAGTCCAGTAGTCGCACATTTATAACAGCGACATCAAAAATACCAAGAAAAATGTGAAACATCTCGGCGTAGTTAGCTGCTACCGCTGAGACATTTCATATCTTCGAGGCAGGATTTTTGAGCTATGAAGAAAGTGTTGACCGAACTAAACGCTCAAACACAAAACACACGCGACACACACAACATCGAAAGCTCGTTGGGTGTACACACATTGAGCGCTTCATGCCGTTGCTTCATGCACTAGTTAGCAAGGTCAAACGCTGACTCAAATAACAGCATGCAGTAGGGTTGGTTGAGTGTTTCTGAATGGTGACCATCATGAGGGGTTGAAGCAGCTCTAATCCTGAAGTGCGGGAGCAGGGGTGGAAACTGTGGTATGGCAAGGCACCAACGGAACAAAGACTCTCTAAGGCTTTTACCTCCAAGTAGAGCTCGAGCCATATGATGTTCCTTCAGCATTTCTTCATGTTTCAATTGGTAAGCCATACCTATCAACGGCAAATCAGTGCTAACACAAATGGACCATGACGTTCCTTTATTTCTCTCTCACAACAGTCTCCAAAACCCCAAACGTGACTATGTTGTTGTACTGTTCAGACCAAAAGCAGGCATTAATGAGTTGATGCACGAGTTTACAAGACATCATTCCAACAACAGTGAAAGGTAATAGCCTTTTCTTGACCAATTCCTGTACAAAAGGTCACAAAGGCTTGTTCCAAAGTTTTAATTCCTCTAACATGTTCCCTTCGGGCAGTTTGTGTGGTGCATTGATATTCGTCAAAACAGGCGGAAAGAGTTCTCAGGTTTCCAGTCATTATGTTGACAAAGCTGAGCGTGTGTGTGAGTGTGTGTGTGAGTGTGTGTGTGTGTGTGTTACTGTGTGTTACTGTTGGAAAGGCGGGCTCAAACCGCTGAACCACTGTCCCCCCAAACCCTCCACAAAAATTGTGACGGCGCCTCTGAGTCTCACACTTCACAGCTCGGACACACGGTGGAAATCGTGCATGACAGGCAGCAATCATTTTCGCTCTAGTCTCCACTCACTTGCCCAAACTCCATCCACCCCCCCTCCTCCCTCCTTCTTACCACCCACAGTAAAGTTGCCACCAATTAATACCAGTGACTCCGACTCCCTGATGTGGCAGCACCACCGTGTTTAACACACTTGAGTCTTTTAGCGTCTCAGAGACGGTCCAGCTAAAAGCGCTATGGCTTTTGGCTATTGGGTTCAGTTGCTAAAGGCTAAACTAGAGCAGTCCCATGAATAGGCCAGTGAATGCCCCAACAATAGAATCTCTCCCTTTGTCAGATGTTGGGAGGTGGCCCAGGAGAGGGTAGTGGAGATAGAGGGATAGAGAGAGATGAGATTGCTGGGGTTCTGTTAGATTGCCCTGGATGGCCCTCCCTCCATTCCAAGTCAGTTGCTGTATTTGTGTCCCATCATGTTACCCTATTTTGGAGCTTGATCACGTGTGGTTTGTGAACTTCAAGCAGTCATTATGTTTAACCTTTTGGTCAAGAATTTGTCTAAAATTGCAGTCTGGCACCAGTGGAATGTTTGATGACGTGTCAAAATCCCCAAATTCAAATTAGTCCGAGATATTTTAAGTGCTACGCATGGAATGCATTGGTTTATTTTTGTTATATGTTTAGTTGGACACAGGATGTACATGTATGTAAATGTCAAGTGTCATTCCGTGGTACACTAGGGCATTATTAGTGGCGCTCACAATGGGTACGCCAGTTTTGGTTGGTTACTGTTGCGGTCATGCACACTATAAGCCAATCAACACGCAAAGGCGCAGTACAGGGGAGGGTCAGGCTATATCCTGGTCCTTCATCAACACCAATATGTTTCTCTCCAAACTCCACTCTGCTTTTCAGGTCAGTAGAGAGCCAGAGTAACTCAGTAACTCAACACACACAATGAGGGGAGAAGTCTAGACCTGACATTGGGGGTTCAATGACAGGCAACATATGCAAGGGAGGGGGGCACGAACAGCAGGGCGCTCCGATGGTCACTGCTGTCGAACCATGAAACAGCGAACATAGTATCCAAATAGTCGCTCCTTCCTTGCATTTTCCATTGTACAGACAAAACAACACTGTCCAGCAAGGCTCCAAATTCTGCTACGTATGCCGGTGAGTGCACACTATGCAGAATGATGGGAAGTAGAGCCGACGTTATTCGGTTTGTTTCATTTACGCTGAGAAATTCGAGATTAAATAGAGGGGCACCAGGCGCAAATAGACACAAAAAAGGACTAAGTATGTCGTAGATGAACAGAAGAACCACAGTTCCACTGGCTCCAGAGTCACAACATGTGCGCAGCGACACGAACGTTAACACATCACTCCAGCCGAGTGCTTGGGCACTTGGCAGCACGCACGCACACAGCCGCAGCACCATCTATCGTGAGAAAAGAAATTCTTAGGCTTGGTGTGCACCTGGCTCGGACACTATGGAAAAACCACTCTCATAATGACGACACTAACATCCAACCACACGACAGCAATACAGTTCTTGTAGCTAATCGTTGGGATGACACTATCCACCAACGCACCGAGCACACCACACACATCTACTCGCAGCCACACAATCACGACAGACACACCAGTGGTAGTCGAACGCTTGGTGTAGGCAGACAACGAGCCGACAGGAGTAACACATGCCCTAACGCCAGAGGTTCACAATTGGACACACGGTGATTAATTAGGCCATATTTACATAGCTTGTCAGACTATCGCTCTCCGGGTAGATTACAGACCACACGAAAATAGTGTATAATGGAATGGGTCACACCTAGGATTTATTTAATGTCGCCCGTACAACTGATTTTGTGAACTACAACTTCGGGTGGCTCCTCTGTATGCCTCGCTCACCTCAAACTGGTCTCATCCATCCATGACGTTTCCCCATCTCTTCGATCACACACTAACTCAACATCTTTCAGTGGAGAGAAATGAGATCTGTTGGGTTTCAAATGCTGTGCCTTGTGTTCCATGCTCTGAGGGGAATCTGATTATTATGATAAACACCATGCTTTTCATCCATGCATTTTCATCTGCACATTCGTATGCATTTCATCAAAACGCAGCCTTTGCAGTACGATTTGCGGCATTCACAACATTTCTTAGACTGCAACCCAGACTGTATGGGCTGAATAAATACAATTCAAAGAATGTATGGGAAATGTATGTCATCCCAAATATGGCACTGGAGAGAGAGAGAGAGAGAGGAGGGAGAGAGAGGGAAGAGAGAGAGAGGGAGAGGGAGAGGGGGAGAGGAAAGGGAGAGGGAGAGGGAGAGGGAGAGGGAGAGGGAGAGGGAGAGGGAGGAGGGAGAGGGGAGGGAGGACTTAACGGATACAGGTGGAGAGGGTGGGTCAGGGATGAAGCCGGCCTTACAGCTGCACCTGTAGCTACCCCATGGTGTCAGACAGTCTCCGTTGGGAACACAGCCCTGCAGCTGGCACTCATTAGATCTGCAACAGCAACAAAGGAGAGGAACAAAGTAATGCACGTGATATACATATTAGTGTTTATTACACAGCTAGCAGAAGGAACATGAACTGAATGTGCATAGAATAGAGTTTGTGTGCAAAACACAGCCTGTATGCCTGCACCTAGAGTTGGAAACTCCACCGATTACCATCATCTATTTGTTTCTGTGCATGAGTTTGTATAATAGCTCACAAACACCACATTCATATCATACTGGTGTAGCCACATAACCCTGTGTAGTCACATAACCCTGTGTAGTCACATAACCCTGGTGTAGTCACATAACCCTGGTGTAGCCACATAACCCTGGTGTAGCACAATAACCCTGGTGTAGTCCACATAACCCTGGTGTAGTCACATAACCTGGTGTAGCCCATAATCCCTGGTGTAGTCACATAACCCTGGTGTCAGCACATAACCCCTGGTGTAAGTCACATAACCCTGGTGGTAGTCACATAACCCTGGTGTTAGCCACATAACCCTGGTGTAAAGCACATAACCTTGATGTAGTCAAAACCCTGGTGTAGACCTAACACCTGGTGTAGTCACATAACCCTGGTGTAGCACATAACCCTGTGTAGTCACATACCCCTGGTGTAGTCACTAACCCTGGTTGGTAGCACATAACCCTGGTATCAGCAAACCTTGATGTAGTCCACATAACCCTGGTGTAGCACATAACTGGCTGGGTAGTCACATAACCCTGGTGTAGTCACATACCCTGGTGTAAGTCACATAACCCTGGTGTAGTCACATAATCCCTGGTAGTAGTGTCACATAAACCCTGGTGTAGCACATAAACCCTGGTGTAGTACACCGTGTATCATACCCGGTCCATACGTGCCGCATAACCCTGGTGTAGTCACATAACCCTGGTGTAGTCACATAACCCTGGTGTAGTCACATAACCCTGGTGTAGTCACATAACCCTGGTGTAGTCACATAACCCTGGTGTAGCCACTACATAACTGTTCTGGTCAAAGGCAGCCCTGTAGTTTTAGGTAATTAATGTGGAGTTGAAGAGACAGTTTCAGGTCTCAGGCATAAATCATGGTTATGTAGTAACCTTACAGAAGAGCAGGTTCATTTCCTTAGTTCAAGGTCTGGGTTATGAGGCTGTGGCTGTGGGACTAACAGCTTTATGCTTTATGTCCTCAGGGGTTCGTTTACTGGCTCATTGCAGCTGGGCTATGTCAGCCAGTCACTAGAGCAGGGTTTCCCAAACCCGGTCCTCGGGACCCCAAGAGGTGCACGTTTTAGTTTTTGCCCTAGCACTACACATCTGATTCAAATAATCAACTCATCCTCAAGCTTTGATAATTTGAATCAGCTGTGTAGGGTTAGGGCAAAAAACTAAACATGCAGCTTTTGGGTCCCGAGGACCGGGTTTGAGAAACCCTGCTCAAGAGCCAAACTTGTTCAGGAAGCAACAGCAGGGTAGACATAATATGTCCGGCTGGAAAAAGGTCAACAGAATGCTCTCCTCCGTATTCTTCCTCATAACAGGAGACAAGGAGACTTTGTATCCCCTTCCAACTCAGCTGCCTCTTAGCTGTTTACAGTTATCTGGTTCATTTCTTCTGGTATCCAGTTTACAAGTGCAGTTTGTTATTGAGAGGGCTAAATACGAAGCATGTGTCTGAGTTATGTATCAAAAAGAGAGCTTTGTTTCCCCCTAATTCTGTTCCACAGGACACATATTTTCACTTTCTGTTGCAACGTGAAAAGCAGAACCAGTACAGGAGCATCATGTACACAGAGAGCGTGCTAGACGCCTGACACTAAGTGGATCGTGTCATGACAAGAGCAGCATCACATCACCGTGTGGTCCTCTAACACCAGCCGACAACATGTTGATATCCTTCCATGTAAGTCGTGAATATTTCAGCGGTTACATCACGTCCAGGTCCATATCACAGGAGGCTCTGCTGTGCTCATACTCTAAAAGAATCACTAATCAGGGGCAGAGACGTCATTCCCAGTGACGTCTCCCCTGGGGTGGGTGAATGAGGGTGTTCCTTCCTGCCCTACAGGATTTTTCTCGGGCAGATCTCAAGAGATGAGAAAGATGTTTGCGTTAACATTCTTTTCTATGACACCCTCTGTCGGGAATATCAATGAATGGCAATTATCATCTACGGGACGCGGCGTGTACTCAAACACGTCTCCACTGGTGGTTTCACAGTGTCAACACCTGCACCGCTCCTCTGAGCCGCGCCCACCTGCGCTGTCAATCACCGCACTGACAGAATAATTACCCACAAGGCGATAAAACGGCCCAGCGGTGAACCGAGTGGGGGAGAGGTGAATTCACTATTTCTGGCCCCTTGGGGCCCCACAGAGAGCAGCCAATTGCCTCTGATGACACATGGAGAAATGTGTCATGCTGGGTTGAGGAGAAGCATAGGAGCACAGCCACCATTGGAAATGAGACCCTGGTCTCAATGAGTTCCCCTGGTTAAATAAAGTTTAATAAACCACTGCTCACTCATCACCTTAATCACTTTGTACTCAGATCCTCTGCCTGAGCATGTGAGCAGAATTAAGCAAGTTGCACACCGCTCTGGCGCTCCATGTCTTTTCCAACCACTCCGTGCTCACAGAAAGAAAAAAGAATGCCACTCCAAATTCGCTCCATTAATTCAAGTCACAATTTAACCAACACCCATCTATTCTTGGGACTACCTGGACCTACCATTTGGTTTTGAAGTATTGAAACCAAACCATTTGGATTTGAATGAAAAGTATTTGAATAAACATGAAAAGGTGAATGAAAGAAGTGCACATCATTTCAAACGGGCTACATGTCATATTACACAGCATATAAACACGCTGAATAGGTCAGGAGACAGACAGGGAGCCTAAGAAAGAAAAGATTATTTAGGTTATATTATTTAAATTGTTTCAAAACTATAGCCTACAAAGACATACATTCTGAAGCATTTGCGAGTGCGACACAGTAGGCTGGACTAAAAGCGCTCAGCATTTGAACAACATTTCGTTGTATTAAATCATTATAGTTTATAAATTGCGCATATAGGCTTAGAATTATATACAAATTAAACAAAAAATGACTTATTAGTGCGTTTGAAATCATTTTTCGAAACACGATTTGGCCAGTCTGTGGCTTCAGGCTCATGTGATGGTGCCTGGAGAGCCGGCTAGCAGCAGGAAAATATCCTCTCCACACTTGCAAAGCTACTGGGATGATAAACACCCTTTTGGCCAATCTTGGCAGGCTGGGCAGAGATGCAGAGTTTGTTTTTCACTCTATAGGTAGGCCTAAAGGTTTTTAGGCACAATAACCCAATCAAAACGGAAAGCTCCTTCGGGACGTGGGAATATGCCAGGCCTATTGGGCCAAAATCAATTATGGCCCATTGTATAGATAATAGAACAAAAATGAACGAAACGTTTAAGAGATCTGATTTTGAGTTTATAAATACTTTGCTACAATGACACACTTAGTTATCTACCCACCTCGTTCCTTTCTTTTAACATGTGCACGTAGTAAGTACACCATCACGCTTTTGGGATACTTGTCTTTTCAGATTCCACAATGATTCTTTAGTTGTAGACACTACATCACCACACTCCCTCTCTTGCTCTTGGTCCTCATCTTTGTGAGTCACCTTGATTTTTCACCTGTGTGTTTTATCAGTTTCTTTCTGAAAATATTTAGCGAAATCCATGAGAGTACATAAAGCAAGGGGTTACAGCCGCACACAAGTAGACTACAAACGCATGCTCCGCCGGGCATGCCCTGAGCTTGTGAAGTGAACGCTACTGGAGTGAAATTGGAGCGGGCAAGAAGGCCTTTGGGAATCTCGCTCCCTGCTCTTATCAAATTGGGCACGCTCCACTCCTCGCTCCGCACCAGCTCCGCTCACATACTCTGGCTGGGACGCACCTGCGCATTAGCCCCCACAACATTCAGCAGCGCCTGAGAAGTGCTAAACTAGAGTATGTGGGAGGGAGATTGGCTTGTCCAAGTGAAATCATACTGAACTTGACCATGCCTAACACCACACCTTGCCCTACCCTCAACGCTTCAGAACTCAAATGGCTCACTAGGGAATTTAATCAGAACCTGGATCAGACCGGGACCAAACCGACTCCACACAACTTTAAACCAGCCAAACAATCCTCTACCTTGTCTCTTTTTCCCTCCACATCTTATATTGGACACAGTCACACCATGTCCGGCGATTAGTAAACACACGTACCTAGCTCCAAGGAAAACAAATTGGAAATGAAATCCAAATCGGCCCTGTAAAAAAAGGGGGAATAATAACGGGAACAGGATGTGGTGGATTACAGGGTGAGTCACAGCACCTCCACAGGAATAGCCAAGTCTGGGCTCCTGGGCCCTGGGCCGGCACTCTGTTCTCCTCAGCCTGGCAGCTCTCCGACTAGGCAGCAAGCAGGCCTCAGCTCCCCTTTCAGAGCCCTTTCCGCCTGGCAAACGATTAGGCGTGGTGGCGCTCTGCTTCATGGCGAACCAGTGTAACCCTGGCAGATGCCCTCTATTGGTTGTGCCATGCACTACAGTACCAGTGCTGTCAAAGAATGGGATTCCTTTGAAGAGAGCAGGGAGTGATGCCAAATGATGTCCCCTGATATCTTCAATGTCTTCAATGTACCGTCCACTGTTCCAATATTTCATTCTTAATGATGTGGAATAATGTAGTGTACTAAGTGTTGGGCAGTTGCTATTGTAGAAGAAATGCCACAAGCTCGATTTGAAGGAGAAGCCTTCACTATTTCAGAACCCCTCTCTGTAAGATCTGACCGTTCAAACAACCAGCTACCATGGAGAGGAGCAGAGGTCTGGGTTTGCAGCTGAGATGACGAGAGCGTTAAGGGTTATAAATGATTTCTGAAAGAGTGAGCAGTCAGTTAAGTCCCTGAGCAGAGGCCTGTGGCCCATATGGGCCCCACCCAGACACTGAGGCTGGCCTTCTCTCTCTCTCTTTCTCTCTCCATCATTCCCTCTCTATCTCTGTCTCCCTCTCTCTCCCCTTGAATGGAGTGCTGAGTGAATCTTTTAAGATGGCGCCGACGTAGATGGCAACTCTGCTTCTAGCAGCAACTTTTCAGTATTTTCTTTGTGTGCGTTATTGCTTACATTATTAGCCCAGAACGTTTTCTTTGCATCAGTACATACAACCGTAAATAACGTTAAGATATCAGAGCACCAGTAACTCACCAGCATTACAAACAGAAATACAACTTCCCCGAATTGGATCCTTTGTGACAAGCATTTCGCAACACCCGCAATAACATCTGCTAAATATGTGACCAATAAAATGTGATTTGATTTGAATGGGCCACAGTGGGTTCAAAAGTCGCTGGCGCGGAGCAGGCTTGATTTAGAGTGACTCCCCTGAAAGTGGTCTGCCAGCCCTGATGTATTGTAGTCATCGCTTGCTATCATATTCAAATTCAATACAGATTAGGGAAATCTATCAAATATGGCACCTGCCTCTTTTTCCTCTCTCTCCTGCATGGCTGTTATGGTGTTTGGGGTCCTGTTAAAGCAGGAGTGATCACTGACGAGCGAGTGGAGCAGGTCAGGAGGAGAAAGAAAAGAATGAAAAACTTTCATCCTTGATGGATTTCAGGCAGCTCTGGGAGACAACAAATGGCAGCTGGCACACTAGGCTTGTAAATTAAGAATATACTCTCTCTCGCCTCAGAGTTGGCTGAGTCAGTGCGTCTGTGGAGGACCGGAAGGTGAGGGACCAGCAGAGGGTGCTGTGTACAGGTAGACAGGCCCACACCGCCCAAGGAAGGAGTAGAGCAGAGTAGAGCGCACAGGACACCAACACAAAGCGAGAGAATTATATCATTGTCAAAATGAAGCATATTCATTCCCGTTTCTGGTTTGTAGCCCTGTTCTCTAGCAGGTTTTTTTGTGGCTGGTGACAAATCATTTCTTTGGGGCTCATTTCTCTTGGCGAAGCCCTCCTCCACGCTAAGAAACGCTCTCTGTGTGGGAAAGCACAAGCAAAACAATGCCAGCGGTCGACGCAGAGAGGTTGAACTAAAGGTGGGCCGTAGCTCTTACCTTGGCAGTGGGAATTGTTGATGCGCTTGTATCCCTGGGGGCAGTCCATCGCCTGTCTGGATCCTCCTGCTGTCAGAGGAATAGCTGGAGAAAAGAGAGAGAGAGAGAGAGTTCTTTGTTTTGACGTCCATCATTCCATCTCTGAGATTTATATGACTCAATATAGGTAGAGTATATACGCTTCATTCTGTCACACGAACACGTTTGAGGACATGTCAAGGTTTTTCAAACGCATAAGCATTTTCTACTGATACTTTGGGGATTCCTTCTGACTTCTGAGTAGCCAGCATTTGATGACTCATCCAGAATTGTTTAGGAAGGAGAAAGGCCACTCTGACAGTCTCTACTCTGACCTGTTCAACGTAAAAACACGATCCATCAAAAAAACACCTAGTAAGAACCAGTGTTTCATCTGACACACGTGCATGCATGCGTACAACACACACACACACACACACACACACACATGACTCCAGGCTAGAGGTGGGGTCAGGAAACCTGCCAAGAATAAAAACCATCACACTTGGTTTTGATTGATGACAGATTGCTTTAATCCCACTTTGATCTGAAATCACGAATGCATGGTATTGTCCTCCTGACGCAGGCCTCTCAGCTTACTAGCATTGACTGATAGCTGTTAAAGGACACGAATATGGGATCTCAAGCTTACCTCTAGGGAAAATGAGAATCATGGCAAAATAAAAACATTTTTGCGCCCATATGGATTTGAGTTGAACGGCAGCGCAAGCATCCATTATATGAAAACAAACTGAAAGGGAAAATATGGGTAAAACCCCCCCTTCTCTCACGTGGTGTAGACACGCACGGCAACTGATCAAACCCATGAACAAACACTTCCTCTCGTGCATTCAACTTTCTTATCCCTGGCCACACAAGCCTCAAGGACAAAACACTGTGTAAAAACACCCTCCTACCTCCGCCTCCAAATGCCAAACATCATGTAGCCTTACTGTTTCATTTCCAAAGGTTGACATTAATTGCTTTCATTGTAAAAACTCAACGAAGGGAGCTAACATCTGTTAATTAAGACTCTGGTTGAGTTCCAATGGGTTGACAGAGGATGAGGGAGGAAGAGAGCCCGGGGGCACAGTCAGAGTCCTCAAAGAGGAACCATTAAACCGCATTGCCCATGGTACCGCTGGCTCAGAATAAATCTAACCGTTTCAAAGCTGATGGGTGACTGCAGATGGCGAGTTAACTCAAAGTCTGCTTACGGTAATAAGGGGGAATCTAGATCTACTCTGGCAGACGGAAGTACTGATGGAGGGCTTTTCTGGCCCCGTAACAGGGTGGCACCCAAATACCTAAAAGCAGATTGATAACTTGCTACCCTTCTCAACAGGGAACAAGGCTGTGTTTGTTTGCGTGTAAGCCAATCTATTTAACAGCAAAAACTGTCTCCGGGGCATAATGTGGCTGTTAACACGGCGCCCACACATAAATACTAACCTCACGCCTCTGCCATTCCTGACTCCCAACACAACCAGTCAGTACACAGTGCCTCCTTTGTGCCTTTCAATAACAGGAGACTTTTGGGAACAAACTGGTGAAGGCCTTTAGGATTTGTTCAGTGTGCAAACCTGGGAAGTAATGGTCGAAAAATATGTGTGGTGATTTCTGACCTTGAAAGAGTCTACCTGTCAGGTAAGACAGGAGTACAAACTAACCAAGTTCAACTTGATTCTCAGGCCCAACAGGGAAAAGTCTCCCTGACATAAAATGAGAGTTAATGAAAAAGCTGTCATAAGATTATTTGATAATGATTAAAGCATAGTTATTTCATCTCCAAAGTGCACTGAGGGCACAGAGTACTTTGATGCCTGTCTGATTGAGGCAGACTAATAGTCTTTTTCTGGTTTACAAATTACTTTTTTTTTTATGAGCTCTTCTTGAGTACAAGCTATTCACGTGAGGATATCCACCGCCTTCCAGTTAATTGATGAAAACACATATTTCTAACCACGTCCCACCCCCGTCTCCTCCCACCATCCCCTCGGTCCCCCAAGCTCTCAATGATCCCATAGCTTTGGTATGAAAGAAACAAAGATCATTCTTTAAGCAGCACCCTTGGGAGATGGCTGGAATGGTCTAATGCAAACATGGGCCTAACCTTCCCCCACTGGGTAACAACAAGCTAAAATAGCCCAGGAAGAGAAAGACAGGACAGCCATGTGGAAACACAGACTACTGGTATGGAGACATCCAGGTTTTTTTTTTTTTAACAGATCTCTTCTCAAAATAAACCCACAGGGTCAAAAGCCGGCCACCTTTTTTTATCTGGATAAACACAAGGGTCATATTATGTTCCCAAATGAATGTGACTCTGCGTCTTTATTTTGCCTGTTGCCAGCTGATACAAGTGACTGGGCAACTCGTGAGAGTGCATTATTTTGTATTTTATCTTTATTTAACTAGGCAAGTCAAAGCTAGGATTTTCACTGAAGGTAGGCTAGCAGTGCCTCAAGAGCAGCTGCTCTGAAATGACTGGGCTAGACATTCTGTTGTTACTTGCAGTAACTAGGCTACACTGTGTAATGTGTCTCAGGTGATGAGAGAGAGGCTGTGTCATGTTTATTTGAAAACAGATCTCCCAATTTCTCATTGCTAGCATATTTTTTAGCATCCCAGCATAGTTCAACATTTTGTGTCTGGGTTTCAGTCTGGGTCAGTACAAATTATTATTTGACCAAATATGGATGATACAAGCACGGCAATGTTGTAACGCTCGTCTGGGGGTAAGAGAGGGAACGATTTTCACCTATTGTAACCCTTTACACATTTGGGCACTGATAAGCCCCTAAATTAGAACGCAGTGGCTGTATAGTAACATGCTATAAATAACGTCAGAGATCAGGCTCTGCGCTTCACAGTGTTGTATGGGTTTTGACTGACAGCCGTTCTGAATTTGAGCACCGCACGTGACAAGAAGACGCCCCCATCCCTCCCGCTAATTGGGCAACTTTGTCCATTTTTTTGTTGTTGTCTGAGTGAGGGACATGCTGTAAATGAAGATGACTCGTTGTATTTTGAAAGATGAGACATTGAGGATTAGAATATATACTGCTTTGAAGTTATACAAGCAAGCCAAACAACCGTGAGTAAAAATGTGCACTTCACATTTCCATATCATTAAAACTCATGCCATATACAGTGTCAACAAATGTAATCACTGTGTTTGATGTACAGTTACAAGGTGACATGGAGTCAAACCCTGGGTTGTTCTGAACAGAATGAGCCTACGTTTGGTCTATTGTGAAGAAAATCTGCCGCAGAACACACACCTGAAGGCACTCGTGACTCCTTTCTACGGACACCAAAATGACCATCTGTTTCTCTGAATTGCCCTGTGAAGGCCTAACACTGTAAGATCGTATTTTATAACTTATAGCTTGTCATGTTTTTGGGCCGTTTTTGGATTGCATAAACAACAAGTGTGCTTGCTCTAGTTCCTCAACGGCACAGCTAGGAGAGCTCAAAAGCACCTTATAGTTGAAGACTTCTTTAAGTCATAAAAGTGCATTGAAATGATTTAGGAACTGTGCACACTTTGGAGAGGTGTGTGTGGCCACTTGGAGACACCAGTTAGTCCTCTCACTCAAACCCTTGCAACTTTTTTGGTCTTATGTCACACCTACCCCACATTTTCCAGAAATATTCTGATCATGTTTCTGAATGTACCCTGAGTATTTTCAGATTTCGTTATCAACAAATGCGACGAAAAGTACAGTAAATGTAAAATGCACGTAAAATCAACAGTGTAATATTTGGATTCAGTCTTGTGTCAGGTGAACTGTTGTGTCCTCAACTTTGGCCTAATCATTTTCCCATAATCTCCAAACTGTTCCGTTTCCATGCCTACATATGCTTTTCATACTTCTTCTGTAATAAACATGAACATTTAGTTCTATCCATATAGGTGAGTCCGTGGACTGGACACCAGGGGTCCGGTTATTAGAACATAACTGTGGGTCTGTGTCTGGTCTGGGTCTGTTTGCTATGTGAGTCAGCACCTTCACACTTGCGTGTCTTCACTGAATTCTACCATTTCTCCCCCCCCACCCACCCATCATTTCCTTCTGACCCCTTCTCTGTCATTCTCTGTGAAAAACCATTACCCCTCCTTTCTTTGGCAGAAGCTGGGTTCCAATGTGTTGATTGTCTCGACACAAAAAACTCATTTTCTTGGAAGCAGTTAGGAAGTGAGAAAGTGCACATGCCAGTAAACTGCTTCCACAGTGCCAGTAAAGTGCATTACCGGATCTATCTTCAACTACTGTGTCTCGGCAGCAAATAGCCACACAGTACTCACATAGCTGAGACAAATGTCATTGGGCTGAGACGTCCTTAATTGGGTGTGCAGTTCATCTGTCTCTGTCGCTGCCTGTCTATCCCACAACAGTCTCTCTCACTCCCCAGTCACCTTCTGATAAAGGCCAACCACTATAATCTACACCAGTCAAAGAGTGTTACTTGTATTACATCGGTACTTACATGGTTTCGGGCACTTCTGGCATTTGTGGAACCCCCAGGATGTTCCGATGCTCTGACAGCATTCCTCCTGCTTGCTGAGACCAGGAAGGGCCTTGCCACACTGGCATTTAGAAGAGAAAGAGAGAAAGAGAGAGAGAAATAGAGAAAGGGAGAGGAAAGGAACAACAGAGGGAAAGACTGAGTGAGCGAGTTCAGTATTTTCATCCGGGAAAAAAACTCCCTCCATATTCCTCTACTTGGCTGGCTGAAGTAATAAAAAAAAGCTGCACGACAACGCCTCGCGACGTGGGCTTGTGTGCCATCAGCATCACACAATGGCCATCTGTCACTCCAACTCTCAGACAGAACAGCTCTATTATAGAACACATCCTGTCGCCAAGCCTCCCTCAGATGGACACACACTGATAAGGGAACAGTCGTCGGCGCCTCGCCTGCTGATGGGGCCTTATCACCACAACGTCCATTTGACTGCAACATGTAAACCAAATTGAATGGTGATCTGGTGTGGATAAGATGGGCAGGTTTCCAATGCTGCTAATAACGTTGGATGTATTGAAGCACTGACCTGGGTTAAGGGACTATTTCTAAGATGGGAAAAGTTCCTTGGTGTTGATAAGATCTTTATTCTCTGGGTATAAACCTAGCAGGCTGAAAAATGACAGGAAGGCTCTTACACCTGCATTGATTTAAATTGAGGCATGGTTGTTTCCCCCCCCCCTTTAAACACACATCAATTTAGATTAGCGTAGATTAGTTTGATGCACAAACAGTTACTTTGATTGTAGTTTTTCCAATGCAAAGAATGATAAATGGCTGGCATTGAAGCAGTACTCATTAACCACAAATCCTAACAAACTCTCCCCCTCTTATTTCCACTCTCTTTCTCCAACCCCCACCTTTCCCCTTGTCCTTCTCTAACCTGTTTTCCAATACTCTCAATCTGCACTCTCAACACTTCCAGTTTTCCCCTCTCTACCCCACTCTTCACCTCCATCCCTCCTCTCTCTCCATCCCTCCCCTGTCCCCTGTCCCTCTCTGACCTGTGTGCCAGTGGTCTCTTGGAAGCAGCGTCCCAGCTGGCTGTTGGAGACAGGCTGGTACTGGGGTACGTAGCTCTGCTGGTTGGGGTAGATGATGTTGTGTCCCTGCTGCTGGATCTTCTGGCTGCTCTCTGAGTGGTGGTAGGTGTAGTGGGACTGGGTCTGGGAGCGACCATTCTGCCCATTGCCTTTCACCTTCTGCCCATTGGCATCCAGCTGGGAGACCTGGTGGATCTGCACCGAGGCCTCTGGAGGATGCTTCACGTGGATGTTCACGATGCTGGGGGCATATTTCACTAGGGGAGACAAGGGAAAAAGGAAACGTCGGGTCAAAGTTATTGAAAAGAGCAACTTAATGTTCCCCGACTGCACTTTAGATGTACACTTACTGGACACTCCTTCGTATTTGTACCTCGATGCCTTTGGATGAAAAACTAACATTTTCAAAAAATCATCCATAACTCCACGTTTTTGGACTCAGTCTCTCTATCTTACCAGGGTTCTGTCCATTGCTGAAGGTGAGAGGCAGAGTGTGAGTGGAGTGAATCTGGGACGTCTGCTGCTGTCCATTCTGGCGCTGCTGTCCATTCCCGTTCTGAACAGGCATCTGGCAGAACTTCCCTGTGAAGGTAGGCGGGCACTGACACTTGTCCCTGGCACTGCACTTTCCACCATTCATGCAGGGAAGATGGCATACCACTAAAAAACACAAAGAATGTGAAGTTTAGCCAGCTGTGTCCACAGGTGACAGCGAACCCAATGATATTACACACACACTCTGAGCATTTCACAGCAGTTTATTGTTGGAAACGTTTTTTTGACTCGGAGGCTGATCAACCTTTAAATAAAGAGCAAGTAGACAAAACAACCACTGTTTATGAACTTTGTTTGACATTTCTCAATGAGTTATCGTCTTCCAATATTGTTTTCTTCTCTGAGTGCTCTCTCTCTCCCACTCCAGCTTCCATATGCCAAAGATCTCCTCTAGGAGGTTTGTGCTTTGGCACACAAAGATATGAAGCAGGAATCACAAGCTGCAACATTAAAAAGCATGATGGATCCATCCAGACCCAGGAGAACAAAGCCTGTGTTGTTCAGCCATCATTCACGTCTCTGTCCTCGTCTTCCAGGGTTCTATGCCATTACACATTCAGCTCAGTGTCCAAACACTGCCTGGCTCCCCCACCATCAATATTCATCACAAAGAAGCAAGGAGGTGGATGGCAAATGATCCATTACGCCTGGAGACTGCATAACTCCTCAGCAAACCTGGCTTAATTGAGGAGCCTGTGATGTATTCATGTATTCAGCCCTAGGGTGTGTTTTCCATCCTGACTCTGACACTCATGAAGAGCTCAGCCTGGTTCTGAGGGAGACTTCAGGCCCAGATAAGGCTGCTTGAGGCTAAGACCCAAACCAAATGACAGAGGTGTGACCAGGAAAGTATTACTCTCCAGAGGGGGCAATGACACAGAAATGCCTTGATGTTCATACTCAAAATTGAGTAAGTGTTCCATTCTCCCTTTATTTTTTACTATCTCTCTCAACCCATCATTCACACCTACAGTCTCACTTTTCTCGTTCTCCCTCTGTCTCAGAGTTGTCAGTCACCCAAGGCTTATTCATCCACAAAGGAATTTCTTCATATCTCCAGCTAGTCTCCGCACGCGCCGCACATGCCACCACACCCCTCAGGTCGCCACGCACCACACGCCAGATTTAAAGAAACAAAAACAAATGAGAAATATAGAATCTAAAGGACAACATTAAAGGCTCCATTCAGGCAGTAAGTTTCAATAATTGCGAGGCTGAAGGACCTTCTGTGGAGGGTTTGTTTGCCGAGCCGTCCTCTGAGAAAGGTCTGAGGGAACTGAATCCCCTCTCCAGTCTATTTGAAATATGTGTCAATGGCGTGTGGGTCGCCAGCATGAATCAAGCTGTCAGTCCAACCAGCAGACAGAGAGGCGGTCTCTCTCTCGCTCTCTCTCTCAAATGGGGATACCTGCTGCCTGCGGGGGAAACACCACAGTCTCTGCCATCTAGGCTTCCTGGGTCGGTCGTCCTTTCTACCAGTGCAGGAATCTCCTCAGCAAACCGCGAGTCTTTTGATCAATTGAGCGAGAGAGAACTAGGAATCACGCCTCTTCTGGCACTCTATTGCACGTTGTAGTAAAGCACGTCAAACAAAGATACACAGCAGAAATTGCTGGTGGTGTTACGTGTTATAATGTTTCACGCATCCAGGTCATTTAAATCACACACTTTTCAGACCTTCAGAGGCAATCTTAGACGTTAACCTCACGCTAGTGTTTCAAAATGAAAATGGTGTTTCAAAATCATTGAAAGAGGCATTCGAGTTTATCATAGAGAAAGTTATACATGTTCCAACTAAAGTAACAACATTCCTATAGTAGCTCTTTGTCCTGTGACCTAGAGTCTTTGTGTCCAGTGCCTCCGGGTCACTACCATACTGCACACATATTGTATCCATGTTTTTTTGTTTAATTTAGTGTGTTTTTCCTAGAAAAGGACAGGCAAGGTTTGGTAGGATTTGCAGCGGTGACACAATGGCAGCTGTAATAAATCTGCCTCTCCCC
This sequence comes from Salvelinus sp. IW2-2015, assembly GCF_002910315.2. Lineage (NCBI taxonomy): Eukaryota > Metazoa > Chordata > Actinopteri > Salmoniformes > Salmonidae > Salvelinus > Salvelinus sp. IW2-2015. Next base: position 35,321,936 of record NC_036858.1, on the reverse strand, counting down.
AACCCTGTCATTATGGTGACTACAACACCGCTCCCAAACCTCACATCCCTGCTGCCTCTGATTCTATCTGGCCCATACAGGGACCTGCTCTAGAGTTCTGTTTGAAGTCCTCTCTGACTCTGCCCTTCCCCAGCACCAGTCCCCTCCCAGGTCTGACCCATGTCATTACCATGCGGCTGGTGGCATTAGGAGCATCAGGTGACATTCCTGTTTGATATGCAAAGACATCTCAGGGACAACGGGTTATTTTTTACATATGGGATGTCTGGAAGAGACAGCATCCATGTAAAATGTGATTTGAGAGAGTATATATGGCTAATCAAACTGGTTGACAAGCCGTTTGCCACATTGGTACTGACTGGTCATTTGAACAGAGCAGCATCTACACATGATAATCATGGGTTTGATGGGACCCAAATCAAACCGTATTGGATGAGCACGTAGGGTCAGTCATTTTTCCTGACCACGTGACCTGACATCTCCAGTCTCTTTGAATGAGGTTCATTCGCGCACTAAAAATGTCAATCACAATGCCTAATGTGATGAGTAACTGTGTCTCTTGTTGACTGACATCCGGTTTGCCCTCCTCCTCCGCAGCCCTCAGTATGATGTCATAGAGCCTCCACCAGAAGCCACAGCTGTGGTTCCCAGAGCCTAATGAGATCATTACTACATAGACTGCTTACGGGGGTGAATGGCCCCCAAAACCACCCCACTTCATCTGGTAGAACGTCTTTTGTCAACCCATCCCCTAGAACCACTAACCACACCATAATGGTTACACACTCATCTTGTTGTGGGCGGGAAACAAGCTACTGGAGCTGTGTGTGCCAAAACATCGCAGGGTGGGAAGGGAAGTGCCACTCTTTCAAACAGCAATTTAACTTTATCAGACCTGATCTGATTCACTTCTGATAGACAGCCACTTAAGGGAAATCAATGTAAGAGCATTCAAGGGAAATGAATCGTTATTACTGCATTGTCGGAACTAGAAGCACAAGCATTTTGCTACACTCGCATTAACATCTGCTAACCATGTGTATGTGACAAATAACATTTGATTTGATTTGAATCCCCCCATGTAGTAGTCCCAAAATATTCAAATATATAATTAATAGCAATGTCAACATGTCATGACAGCAGTGATACAGTGTACATGGTTTGGTTATATGATCACTGCAAAGGTTTTTAAAATATGAACTGCCTAAATTGCCTTAATCAGCTGAGTCAGAGAGAGTGACCTCAGTACCTCAGTCCCAAAATCAGCCACAGTCTTATGCGCTCCAGATGTTTCCTCTGACTACCACAGAATAAAAGGAGACTATTTCACCTGGTGGACTGTGGACACGCACACACACAGATGTACACAGATACAGTTAACACAAATACCCCAACGCCAGGGGTGTAACTTTTACTGGAGACGGGGGGGACATGTCCCCCACACATTCTGAAATTGCATTTTTGTCCCCCCCAGTTTTATCACTGGAATGTGATCCAAACGAGGCAACGGTGTGCTTTGGGACCATGCGGACGCCTCCGAGAGGTTGGTAGGCTGTTTGGCGTGTTTATCCGACTGGATACATATTTTTTTAAATAATAATAATTATGTCCCCCCCACTTCTAAAGCCAAAGTTGCACCCTTGACAAACACACACAAAACCACACTGACTAATTTCCTCCTCATCCACTAAATGGTTGAGAGTGGAAAGTGAGAGAGGGAAAGAGAGGGACGACTGGAGCCCTGGAGCCCTGGAAGTTGTTCATTAATGCAGGCTGCTGTGCTCCCTCCGCGGGCCAGGGATGTGTGATTAGAGGAGGCTGGGTCAGCAGCAACACAGTGTAGGGCCCCTGGGTGCCTAATGAGATTTTAAGACATGGTGTCTGGCAATTCACAGAAAAATCCCACTTAGTGGTTAGAGCAGTGAGGCAGGTTGGCCCAGACAAGGCAACCCTAGACTCACGAGAGAGCCTAGCGCCTGGTGTTTACTGCGGGCACAGGATCTGGCAACCAGAGAAGCCCCCATCGCTTCCCACTCCACCGCAGGCAGCCCATCCACTGAGACTGTAAAAACAGGGCAGCGCTTCCCTGCCTCCCAGGTAGGGATGACTAAAAAAATGCAATCTACAAAGAAGAAAACAAAACTTGGAGGGAGGAAATGACAGTGCGGTGATTATAAGCTAATGAAATCTGACAAGGAGGAAATGACAGATACCAGAGGAGCAGTTGACTCCAGCCATCTCCAGCTCCATATAAGGCTGGAGCTGCACAGCTCATAAACTCTCCAGCACGCTCCGCCACTGCCAACCGCTGGACTCTCCCCTTCCTCCATAGCTACAGGTTTTATTCTTCACCAGATGATCACCCAGCCATAACTTGCGTACGTGGGAGCGAAGGGAGCCTATAAAACTCAGTGAAAGTGTTTCAGTTAAATACCTGGCACTCTCCTTTACAGGGCAGACAAAGAGAGAGCTGCAGACTTGTTTCTTTCCCCGGGAGCCTCACATGCTTTCAATTAGGCACTGACCAAACACCTGATTACACTATTTTGGCCCAGTGAAAGCCTAAATGCACTATTAGTGTGTAATGCTCATTAATCAAGTCTCATACAGGACTCTAGACACATAGGCCTCCAGACAACTACCTCCACCCAAAGTCAACATGGACGTCCAAAAAATGGAATGGGATCCCCTCCATTCCGGTCCTTCTCACCTCTGTAAAAACTGAACAGGTTACCTGAGGAATTAGAACATTTATGGAAATTGTCCTGAGAGCTGAGGAAATCTATCAGCTTCTTTTTTTTTTTACCTCTTCCCTGAAATGGGAAAAACGTATGCGGACACCTGCTCGTCAAGCATCTCATTCCAAAATCATGGGTGTTAATATGGAGTTGGTCCCCTCTTTGCTGCTATAACAGCCTCCACTCTTCTGGGAAGGCTTTCCACTAGATGTTGGAACATTGCTGCTGGGATTGCTTCCATTCAGCCACAAGAGCATTAGTGAGGTCGGGCACTGATGTTGGGCGATTAGGCCTGTCGGCGTTCCAATTCATCCCAAAGGTGTTCGAAGGAGTTGAGGTCAGGGCTCTGTGCAGGCCAGTCAGGTTCTTCCACACAAATCTCGACAAACCATTTCTGTATGGACCTTGCTTTGTGCACGGGGGCATTGTCATGCTGAAACAGGAAAGGGCCTTCCCCACCAAACTTTACAATTGGCACTATGCATTGGGGCAGGTAGTGTTCTCCTGGCATCCGCCAAACCCAGATTCACCCGTCAGACTTCCAGATGGTGAAGCGTGATTCATCACTTCAGAGAACGTGTTTCCAATGCTCCAGAGTCCAATGGTGGCAAGCTTTACAACACTCCAGCCAACGTTTGGCATTCTGCATGGTGATCTTAGGATTGTGTGCGGCTGCTTGGCCATTTCATGAAGCTCCCGACAAACAGTTCTTGTGTTGACGTTGCTTCCAGAGGCAGTTTGGAACTTAGTAGTGAGTGATGCAACCAAGGACAGACAATTTTTACCTTGCTACGGGCTTCCGCAGTCGACGGTCCCGTTCTGTGAGCTTGTGTGGCCTACCACTTCGCGGCTGAGCTATTATTGCTCCTAAACGTTTCCACTTCACAATAACAGCACTTACAGTTGACCGGGGCAGCTCTAACAGTGCAGAAATTTGAGGAACTTACTTGTTGGAAAGGTGGCATCCTATGACGAAGTCACGTTGAAAGTCGCTGAGCTCTTCAGTAGCGGCCATTCTACTGCCAATGTTTGTCTATGGAGATTGCATGGCTGTGTACAGGTGTGACTGAACTAGCTGAATCCACAAATTTGAAGGGATGTCCACATACTTTGGCCATGTCGTGTATTTGTAGAGGTGCTGTATGAAGAAAAGGGGTAAAGGAATATATAAAATGCTTCCCTCCATCTCACCTCCATCTTGAGTTCAATCGAGTACAGGTTTAACTGAATGAACAACAGAGACAGATTGCAAAATAGAATTATATGAAATAGTTTGGGATATGGCCTTGTCTCTGAGGAATGCAGTTTGAAGGAAGTCGCTAACTAACGCTAGTTAGCATTGGCTCGCAAAACTACCTCTAACTTCCTTCATACTGGACACAAAGACATACAAATGGTATCCATCAGTTCCTCTGATTCTGCCAAAATCCCGAACTATCTTTTTAAGGGAAGTACAGCTGGTGGTGGTGGGAGGTGGATGGTTGTCGAAAACTGTTGCTGAAAAACAGCAAATATGAGAGAACATGGGGAAGTTGACATATAAACTCATTTACACTCATTGGTTGAGAGAGAGGAAAGTGATAATTGCAAGAGTAAGCCCATAGGCTAATCACCAAGCGTGTGGAAAGTGAATTACTGTACAGTGCTTATAGGTTAAAGGTCAGTAGGTGAATGACATGGTTCATAGGAACTTATCCCCCATAGAATACTGTGACAGTGGAGAGAGACAGAGAAGAGGGGTCGAAAAGAGTATGACAAGGTTGAGAGAGACAGAAATAGAGAGAGAGAGAGAGAGAGAGAGAGAGAGAGAGAGAGAATGCGAGGGAGAAATGTTATTCCGTTATCAGTAAGGAGCTGATATGGAAACTGAACGAGACCGTTATATAATCTGCCAGCCAGTAGACTGTACAGTAGTAAACTATGCAGCTGAGTCCTTCTCTCTTTCCACATACAAGTCTAGTGGAGTTGGACTGTAGGAGAGTTGAGGGGCTGTCTCCATCGGCGACAGAGGGTAATATGGCAGCCCAAAACCACCAGGCCTCCAGCCCTGAGCGCTGACTAGGCAGGGCAGCAACCCAAAAAGAAATGGGGAGAAAATGAGGCTGCTGCTGCTTGTAAATCAGACAGATGCTTAAAATCACCGGCAGGTTTTTCCCCCCTCATCTCAACGCCTTTGTTTTCCCAAATCCAACCCACATCATCAAATTGTTCCTATCATATTCTCAAAGGATGTATTGTGTTTTAATTGCACAAAATGTCGTAAGAACAGCACAGTTCAACCCACCACTATGATCTAACCCTCTTTCCACAGGACTGTAAAATACATTTTTCCTTTGCAGAGCCTCCAACAGGCATTTAGTGCCGTGTTAAGTGGGTAAAAAGTACAGTTGCAACTCGCCCTGGATAAATGAGTCACAAATCACAAAACAACTTAAGCTTGTTATGGGCTTGGTAAGCGTCTTAATTAGCCAACACCCTGTAGCAAGCAGGGACACGTCCCCCCCTTTTCTTATTATGAAGCAACACTCTCCCTCCTCCTCCTTCTTTCTCATCACTCAGGTATGATCAACAAACATGGGATTTATTCCATCTCTGCTGCTGGAGATGGGCCCGCACACTGTAAATAAAACTTTGCTCTCCTTTTTCTGGGCTCTAGTCTGTGCTACTTAATAGCTCTCTTGGCTCTGAGCATGTAGGGAAGAGCCGGCCTGGGACAGACTGCATGCCTCGACGGGTACATTAGGCTGATACTACGCCAGGTGCTCTCATTTAAAGAGACAGTCACACGGACAGAGCAACGCTCTAGACTGCAGATCTGCACAAAGTGCAGGAAAAGGCAAGTTATGCTGCTACATTTGCATGCACTTTACAACATGATATAGGCATTTAGTGATGATTAAAGTAAGTATCTTGAACCACAAAATGAGTAACAAATCAATTGGTATTGGTCACGTACACATATTTAGCAGATGTTGCGGATGTAGCGAAATGCTTGTGTTCCTAGCTCCAACAGTGTAGTAGTATCTAACAATGAACAACAATACACACACATCTAAAAGTAAAAGAATGGAGTTAAGAAATATATAAATATTAGGACGATCAATGTCGGAGTGGCATTGACTAAAATACAGTAGAATAGAATACAGTATATACATATCAGATGAGTAAAGCAGTATGTAAACATTATTAAAGTCACAGAAGCAGAGCGAGCGCTCTCCTATCTGTGTTTGCTGCTGAGTCAGACAGGAATTAGTTTTCTTTGGGTTTTCCCACATGCCTGTGTCAAGAGCAAGAGGCAACATACAGTGGTGAGCTCCGTATAAGGATTGAAACAGATTAACATACTAGACTTTTTCAGGGTCTGTGCAACACATTAAGGAACGCCCACCTTTTGTGCTCCTGTATTGGAACAGTCACTTTGATATTCTGTTTTGCGTATAGCAGGGTTCCCCAACTGGCAGCCCGCGGGCCCAATTTGGTCCGCGAATGGTTTTATTTGGCCCCCCCAAGTTTTCTGAGCAAAACTGTTTTATAAAAATATATTTTTTTATTATTTATAATTTTCATTGTTGGACATCAAATACTGTAAAAACACCAGGATATCATCTCCAAGTGATTTACATTTTGGAAATCTGTTTCCAAGTATTCCCACGGATAATAGAGTTCGTATGAAAATGTAAGCAAGGTTTGAAATTATTATGTTTTAGTCAAATTTGATATCTGTTTGGGCTTCTTGCGGTCAATTTGCAGTCTACAGATGATTTGTGATTATATTCTGGCTCCCTGCGGCTGAATCCAGTTGATAATCCCTGGTATATAGCATGTAAATCAGATACTACACGTTTATGCAGGAAAATACAGTGTCGGCACATAATGTTAACATCAATCATCAAAATAGTTTAACCCCTCATACAGAACGCAGATCGTGCGCACACGCACCAACACACACAACATAATAAACCACCCTGAAGCCGGATGCTTTCTACCGCATTAAGCACCAGACAAGACAGCGACCACATTGGATGAACACAGGACGGAAGCAGATGGGGAGGGGTGATGATAAGTTGGACCAGAGATCACTCACCTACTCTGAAGTTGGGGGCAGTGAGGGTGTCCGCGGCATGGCCGTTCTCACTGACGATGGTGGTGGTGTTGCCCAGCTCACAGTTGTTCTGGCACCGCCCCCCTGTGCAGGTCACTTTGCAGATGGTGGGAGTGAAGACCACCTTGATCCGTCCCGTGTGGTTCCCCACTGCCAGTCGGGACGCACAGCACACCATCAGAAAGAAGAGGGAAGGGAGGGAGAGTCTAGTCAGTCTTGTATCCATTGGTTAGTTAGTAACACCTTGAGTGGCCTGTCACAGACGATCACGAACAAAGAGTTCAGTCAAAACAATAACTGAAAGGACTGTTGTCCTCTCTATTCACATATACCCCTGTTGTGTCTCTCTTTTCCCCTTTTATCTTTCTCTTTCATTCCCTCTCTCTCTCGCTCCCACTGCTTCTAAATCCGGTGGCGTCTCTGAAACATGAGGAGGGAAAGAGAAAAAACAGAGGGAGAGAGCTCAGCAAACAAAACTCTGGGATGCACTCCAATTCTTCATCAAAAGTCAAGTTGCCTGAGAGGTGGGTATTGGCAGATCACAATGCCATGCTTTATTCCAAGACGGACAACGAGTGGGCATGGCAGTGTAGTCGGCCCTGGTTTCTCTGCCTTCCCCCCTCCCTCTTCTTATTTCTCTCTCTCACTTTCTCCCTCCCTTTCTTTCCTGTCTCCCACCTAGCAAATGTTCTAGGACTTTGGCACCTCTGTCTGAAAGAAAGTTCTCCCAAAATGCTTTGCTGTGTCTCTTCCTAAGATCACCTCCTCTCTCTCTCCCTCTCTGCACTTTAGGATGAAGTCACAGGCTACCCACTGCACTGAGATAGAAACTACCAGGCTGCCCGTCCACCCATTCGCCTATCCTCTCCCCTCCCTCACCACCAAACCCAGCCCTCATATCAGACAGACAGAGAAAGAGAGAGGGAGGGAGAGAGAGAGAGAGAGAAGGAGACTAGCGAGACAGAGAGAAGAGTATTGATCACAAACATCTGTACGAGGTCTACCGCATCCCTTCCCAGACTACCCTCCTCCAACCTTTCCCCTTCTACTTTTCTGCATTCAGTGACACAAGTCTTTATAGAAAGTTCCTCAGCTCCCCTTCCTTTTTCTCTCCCATTCACATCTTCCTTTTCCCATCACCAACGTCTCGCTCTACGTCCTGTCTTAACTTCTGCATGCCCCCCCCCCCCCATCCAAACTTCCCCAAAACCCCAGACTCCTGAGCTCAACATTTCGTCTGCGGCTGTCAGCTGTTCACACCAGACAGAGCAGAGATGCAGGGAGCATGGCCAAGGGGAGAGAGGGCTTTTTCTCTAAACCAGAAAGCAGGCAAAACCACTGGATTACAGGCTTTTGGGCTGCCTAAATATTTGCTATAAGATGAAGAAAAAAAAGATGTCGACATAAAGGGGAACTAATATGATGTAGTCAAAAGCCAAGGACTAATAGACAGTTGGTTTTAAACGTGAGCCAACTGTATTATATACATAATAGACATAGTATTTAAAAGACGAGTTTAGAAAGTCTATTTTGCCAAATGTCATTTCCAAGTAGAAGGACGGAGCGCCATTCCCATGTAGGAAGGAGCATTGCTCTGACTGATGCTGGCATGGGAGAGCTGATGGGGGAAAGGTCTGCTTTAACAACCTTCTCTGCTCCTTTAAGACCCTGTAGACATCAGGCTCCACTCAGCCTCTGGCTCCTGGTCTCGGTCCTACACATGAAAACCGTCAACCTCTCCATCAAACTGCCGCTGCCTACTGAAAGGTCCTGCGTTCTTTACCTACAGTATACTCCCCCGTGTCACACCAGGGCTTTCTGTGTCTGCTATACTGCGCCATCGCTCCAGACTACGCAGAGTTCGGCCAGCGGAGTGTCCCTTTTTAGACATCGCCTCTCACGTCGCTCAGTCTCTCTGCACTCTAGCGTTCACTGTATTACGCCGGTTTGCCTCCATCCCCTCATCGCACCGTGACCCAAAAACGTACTGGTTTCTATCTGGGGGCTGAGCATTCATTTGGCCGTTACCTCCCAGTAGTTTGTAGCTCTTGACTTTCTGTGGTTTCTGGGTCATTAAGCTACTACCACAACCACGTTCATTCAGAGAAGGCCTGGGTGTCACCGCTGACAGGGGGTATAGAGATGTATAGACAGGAGAAGCCTTGGAAACAGATCACATTCCCTAGCACATAGAGATCTATAGAAGGCCCTGCTGTTGTCTGACAGCACCCCCCCCCCCCCCCCCCCCCCCACAACATGTTCAACACATGCCTTAACTACTCTGACACAGCTTGGAGTCCCTGGCCTCAACAGTGGATAAAACATGTCCGTCTTCATCCCTCTATCCCTCTTCTGCCTCCATAAGTGTACGTTAGCAGATCCTTCGCACGGCACGGTACACTTCGCCAGCTCTGTGGAGCGGCTCTGTGGAGCATATGGAGAGAGAAGCTGGAGGGCGTCTCAGACAGAACGCAGACATCAACAGCATGGAAGACGCAGGGGACGCAAGAGGAAGGGGCTGAGAACACACAGGGTAGGCTAGACTGGAGGGATGTGGGGGGGGGGGGGGGGGGAGAAAGCGAGTCTGCAAGAAAAAAATATGGTCTTCTTTGAGCTCCCCCGGTGGACCTCTACGGGTCCAATGTTTCCCTGTATGGGGTCGAAGACAGCAGTCTTTGAAGCCAAACATGTAGCCTTCCAACGCGGCGATCTACAGCTTAGAGCGGGAGCGTAGTTTGTCTGTCTGTGTGGGAGAGCTGAGGGACAGCGGCCGGCGGGGAGAATGGCTTTCCCAGACAAGGCACCATAGCTAGCTGCTGACAGTCTGTCTTTGGGTGGGACAGGGCTGACAGGAAGGCTGCAGGACCAGCGATTTAGGAGCACAAACATTCTGCCCTGTCTGCTACTCCAACAGTCAGGTAGCACACCAACACCACCCACCGGCTAAAGCCAACAGTGACATCCCTACCAATTTGGAGCTGAAGGCCTGAGGCGCCATTCATTGACATAGGCAGGTATCTACTGTAAGTGTTTCGCAAGATGGAGTAAAGCTTTTTGTGCCTTGACTCTTTTTTAATGGGTGGGAGGCAGGGGCAGGGGGCAGGGGGCAGGGGGCAGGGGGCAGGGGTTATATTGTGCCCTTGTACAGGTGCATTCCTTTCCCTTTTAAGACCTCTACTGTGTCTTAGAGATGTGCAGTTTGTGAACAACTCATTATTTTTGAATGACTCTTTTTACTGACTCAAGAGTCATGATTCGCTCATTTCACTTGTTCGTTTGACCTGGGATTAATACGCCCTCCTCCGGCTTAGCGGCTCTGGATACGTGCTCCAAGCAACTAATGCTGCAGGCAGCAGAAAAAGACATGTTCGAACTGATCATTGATCGCATGGTGCAAGAATGAATGCAATTCATTGATTATTGAATGTTATTGATGTACAGCTCAACAAACTCAAACTCGAGAACTAATCGTTTAAGGGGCTGCAAATGATATTGTGCTTATCTCCCTCGCTGCAGTCAAGCATTGTGTTCTGCCATGACTAGTCCACAATGTAGTCCAGTTGCGGCCCCAAAGACATCGTTTCAAAGTTAAAGAATCAATCATTTTTATGCCTACCAATCAAAACTGTACATTGTTTGAATCACACTTTTAAAAGTCTCAGTCACAAATGACAGCCCCTATAGTGAACGAGAGGCTTGTAGAATCATGACTCTTTCTTGTTCATCAGTATGGGGTCCTGCTTCCTCTGGGCATTACTAAACCAAATTAAAGAAATTAGTCAAAGTATTAATTTTTTTAACAGAAAGAGTTGAAAAAATCTGAGTCAGTAAAAAGAGCCGAACTTCGCATCGCTACTGTATTTCCCCTCTCGTCCCATCTTTCCGTCTCCCCTCCTCACCATCTACGTTTCGCTCTCTCTTCTCTCTGATGTCTGGACATATCCCTGATGGTCCCACACTGGAGCTGTATGAGAGTGGACTGAGGTTATTTGTAGCTCTGTGGCCAGGCTGGGGCTGGCTGAGGAGCCACACGGGCCCCAGAGGGGAGAGGGAGGAAGACGCAGACAGACTCACAGAGACCAGCGGAAGCTGTTGTGTCTGCAGACTGCTCCATTTATAGCACAGAGACTGTCTGGGTAGACGGCCATGGAGCCATTCACTTTCAGGTCAGCAAATGACTTACTTACCTAAGCAGACGTCCCCTGGGAAGTCTAACAGGAGGTTAAAATATGTATATCCTCTGCCAACACAGTAGAGAGTATACCTCTAGGTGTACATCATATCAGATGTACAGTATAACCTTAAATACATACCATGAGACGGGAAATCATCATGAAATCCTCCAAGCCACTACACTTCCAACCACAAGCCATGCACTATTCATGTATCTCACTTTCAAAAGCCATTTGACTGTTCGGCCACATCGTAAAGTGTGAATGGAAGATAATGTGTCTTCCATGAAGGGGCCGCAAGGCTATTCAGTGGGGGGCTTTAAGAGGAGCAGATAACAGCTATTCAACAGCTCAGCACACTGGAGATGGCCTCTCCCATTCATATCAGTCTGTCACACTTGTTGTTTCAGCAATTGAGGGGTTCTCTGTTGGATGACACAGTGTATCACCTTGCTCTGTCATTCAATTTTCTCTCCCACTCCCTTCCTTTATCTGAAATTGCCCACTGAAAATGAGGCTAATAATTCATTTTAGACAGAGCCGAGCAGCAGGCAATGCTTAACTCTTTATGCCATTACCGCTGGGGCTGCAATTTGAAAAAATCCCATTGCTGCCCAACTTCAAGCTCCAGTTACAGCAGACGTGAGTGTGTGTGTGTGTGAGTGTGTGTACTGTTTATGCCCATAAGGAACAATTGCTGCCTTTTATCCATTTAGATGAAATAACTGATGAGTAAGACAATGTATTTACCATGCAAAGACTTATCTGACTAGAGGCAGCTGACAATGTGACAGATGTTTATATATAGATCCCATCTAAAGACTAACATACCATCTTAAATGTTTCAATGGCGCCGGAGCAGATGGCTGCAGTTTTATGGGCTCCTAATCAATTGCGCTGTTGTGTGTGTTTTTTCGCATTATTTGTAACTTATTTTGTACATAATGTTTCTGTCACCGTCTCTTATGACCGAAAAGAGCTTCTGGATATCAGGACAGTGTAGTGGAGCAGGTTGTCCACATCCCCAATAAACTATCAGGGTACAAACACACTAAGACAGTCATGAAGAGGGCACGACTATGCCTATTCAGGAGACTGAAAAGATGTGGCATGGGTCCTCAGATCCTCAAAAAGCTCTTCAGCTGCACCATCGGGAGCATCCTGACTGGTTGCATCACCGCCTGGTATGGAAACTGCTTGGCCTCAGACCAGTACATCACTGGGGCCAAGCTTCCTGCCATCCAGGACCTCTATACCAGGCAGTGTCAGAGGAAGGCCCTAAAAATTGCCAAAGACTCTAGCCACCCTAGTCACTCCAGCCACTCTCTGCTTCCGCACGGCAAGCGGTACCGGAGCGCCAAGTCTAGGTCCAAAAGGCTTCTTAACAGCTTCTCCCCCAATCGATAAGACTCCTGAACAGCTAATCAAATGGCTACCCGAACTATTTGAATTGACTCCCCCCCCATTTTATACTGCTGCTACACTGTTTATTATCGATGCATAGTCACTTTACCTACATGTACATATTACCTTAATTACCTCGACTAACATGTGCCCCCGCACATTGACTCTGTACCGGTACCACTTGTATATAGCCTCATTACTGTTATTTTATTGTTGCTCTTTAATTATTTGTTATATTTCTCTTTTGTTCTTTTTTTTTTTTGTTTTTTTTTTTTTTTTACTTCAGTTTATTTTTGTAAATACTTAACACTTATTTTTCTTAAAACTGCATTGTTCTACACCTGTTGTATTTGGCACGTGACAAATAAAATGTGATTTGATTGATGATTTGATGTTATTTTCCTCGCCATAAATTAAATCTCCAATTACCATAAACAATCTGGCTTTATAATTCAACCATAGCATATCATTTTCTCAAATTGGCAGATATTTTATCTAACTAAATAAAGAGCATATAAACTTGAATGCACCTTCCACACAGTGATTGGGATACCATCAGTGCAACCCCTCCCCCTCCCTACTGGCAACACCCTATCCCCCAGCCCCTACCCCCGAACTCCCCAATTAGGCTATGTGTGTTTTTATATGACTCTGTTGACACAGAGTACAGCAGGAACCCATTCCACAGAGGGAGAGCGGGCTACTGCATAGCGCTGAAATCGCACTGGCTCCCGTAACGTGAGAAATGGGAGCCGCCCAAACCCCATGCTAAAATAATGACAGGCTGACCTAACTAAAGCGTCACTACAGTGTCCGTTTGGCAGTGATTAATGGTTGGCCCGATAAATCTCCAGCCCTGAAATAACAAACAGGCCAGTGTAATTGGCTCAGCTGGATCTGCTGACACTAGCTGGTGTCGTGCGGTCTGCTCAAAGAGTAAAGAGAGAGAGAGAGAGAGAGAGAGAGAGAGAGGGAGAGAGAGAGAGAGAGGGAGAGAGAGAGAGAGAGACTGTCACCCTGTCACGGAATTTTCCAAACCTCGGGTTCAGTCGTCCCCAGTCTCTGCCCCGTGCCAGCAAAGCTGTGCCTGGGAGAGCTCAGGAATTTTAAAACCGAGCCGACGACACTTTTAATAAAAAATATAATTAATTTGTGAAATAACATCTTTAAAGTGTTTGAGGACTTTGCTTACCGCCACAGAACCAATGGTTGGCAAAATGCAGGAAAGGCCTCAGACTCACAAAATCATCACTTCGTGAATACTAGCTGATTTAAGAGCAGAGGTTTGTGACAATATAGTGCTGCCCTATGAGTAAAGATGACTGTTTCTTAGCTTATTTTGCACATCATAAAGTCACCTGGTGTTTCAGGTGCACATCCAAAGCTTCCAAAGACTTAAATTCCATACATCTGTGGTTAGAGCTTCAATAAAGCCATCTGTCAGTACAGTACAGTAGCTAACCTTCCTGTTAAAAACCTTCTCTCTTTAACCCTCTCACTGGGCCTGTGAGAGACACAAACTTTGTAGCCTTTTACTGATGAGGTAGGAATCCATCAGCCCTTCTCAGTGGCATAGGGCACTTCACACCTATGTGTTAGGGACCAGTTTGCCAGGGAAATCAGTCAGCTGACCAGGGCCAGCCAATCACTGGCTCTCCCTGCTGGTGGTAATAGACACCCATTCCTGCTTGTCCTTTAGTTGCTTCCAGGAGGGCAGGGTTAAGAAGGTCGCTGTAAACTACTGTCCTCCACTACAACTCATAACTGGACGTTCCTTAAGGGACAAGCCTTCCCTCCAATCAAATCCAAGTTTATTGGTTGTGTACACAAATTTGCAGACGTTATCGCAGGTGCAGCAAAATGCTTGTGTCTCTAGCTCCAACAGTGCAGTAATACCTAGCACATTTTTTGAATACACACATAATCCAGAAAAAAAATAATAAGTTATATAGGATGAGGAATGACTAAAATACAGTATATACATATAAAGTGGGTGAAACAGTATGTAAACATTATTAAAGTGACCAGTGTTCAATGACTAGAACAGTGACCAAGTTTCAGGGCAGGGTACTGGGCAGAGGCCGGCTAGTGGTGACTGTTTAACAGTCTGATGGCCTGGAGATAGAAGCTGTTTATCAGTCTCTCAGTCCCAACTTTAATGCACCTGTACGGTCTATGCCTTCTAGATGGTAGCGGGGTGAACAGGCCGTGGCTTGGGTGGCTGAAGTCCTAGAGGGCAGGCAGTGTGCCCCTGGTGATGTACTGTGCTGACCGCACCACTCTCTGGAGAGCCCTGCGGTTTCAGACAGTGCAATTGCCGTACCAGGCGGTGATACAGCCCGACAGGATGCTCTCAATGGTGCATCTGTAGAAGTTTGTGAGGGTTTTAGGGGCCGAGTCAAATTTCTTCAGCCTCCTGAGGTGCATCACTGAACATGAAAGAGAACTTTGTTATGATTCATGTGTATATTTGATCTGTTATAGGTTGCTATTGCTTTGTTAGTATATGCTTACATTCCTTGTGTATACGTCAGGATTGTCTCCCATGTCACATACTTCACACACTCTGCCCCTTTGGCATAGTTCTGTATACCTTTATGTTCAGGCCATGAGATAAAGGCCGCATTTATTGTAGCTGGGGATTTTAACAAAGCAAATTTGAGGAAAACGCTACCGAAGTTCTATCAACACATTGACTGTAGTACTCACTTAGGAAAAGCACTAGATCACTGCTACTCGCCTTTTCGAGATGCCTACAAGGCCCTCCACCGCCCTCCCTTCGGGCAAATCAGATTACGATTCCATTTTGGTCCTCCCTTCCCATAAGCAGAAACTCAAATTGGAAGTACCCGTGCTAAGGTCTATTCAACGCTGGTCTGACCAATTGGAATCCATGCTTCAGGATTGTTTTGATCACGCGGACTAGGATAGGTTCCGGGTAGCCTCTGAGAATAACACTGACGCTTACACAGACACGGTAACTGAGTTCATCAGGAAGTGTATATGGGATGTTATTCCCACTGTGGCTATTAAAACCTACCCAAACCAGAAACCGTGGATAGATGGCAGCATTCGTGCAAAACTGAAAGCGCGAACCACCACATTTGCCAGCAGCATACCACCCTGCATACCACTGCTGGCTTGCTTCTGAAGCTAAGCAGGGTTGGTCCTGGTCAGTCCCTGGATGGGAGACCAGGTGCTGCTGGAAGTGGTGTTGGAGGGCCAGTAGGAGGCACTCTTTCCTCTGGTCTAAACAAAGATCCCAATGCCCCAGGGCAGTGATTGGGGACACTGCTCTGTGTAGGGTGCCGTCTTTCGGATGGGACGATAAACGGGTGTCCTGACTCTCTGAGGTCATTAAAGATCCCATGGCACTTATCGTAAGAGTAGGGGAGTTAACCCCGGTGTCCTGGCTAAATTCCCAATCTGNTGACTCTCTGAGGTCATTAAAGATCCCATGGCACTTATCGTAAGAGTAGGGGAGTTAACCCCGGTGTCCTGGCTAAATTCCCAATCTGGCCCTCTACCATCACGGTCACCTAATAATCCCCAGTTTACAATTGGCTCATTCATCCCCCTCCTCTCCCCTGTAACTATTCCCCAGGTCGTTGCTGCAAATGAGAACGTGTTCTCAGTCAACTTACCTGGTAAAATAACGGTAAAATAAAAAATAAAAAAATAAAAAATTTAACCATGGCAATGTGACTGGGAATATGGTTGAATAAAGACAGTGTAGTTATTACCTAAGTAAGGCAATCAAACAGGCAAAACGTCACTACAGAGACAAAGTGGAGTTGCAATTCAACGGCTCAGACACACGACGTATGTGGCAGGGTCTACAGACAATCACTGACTACAAAGGGAAAACCAGCCACGTCGCGGACACCGACATCTTGCTTCCAGACAACCTAAACACCTTCTTCGCCCGCTTTGAGAATAATACAGTGCCACTGACGCGGCCCGCTACCAAGGACTGTGGGCTCTCCTTCTCTGTGGCCGATGTAAGATATTTAAGTGTATTAACCCTCGCAAGGCTGCTGGCCCAGACGGCATCCCTAGCCGCGTATTCAAAGCATGTGCAGACCAGCTGGCTGGAGTGTTTACGAACATATTCAATCTCTCTCTATCCCAGTCTGCTGTTCCCACTTGCTTCAAGATGTCCATCAAAGGTAACTGAATTAAATGACTATCGCCCCGTGACATTCACTTCTGTCATCATGAAGTGCTTTGAGAGGCTAGTTAAGGATCATATCACCTCTACCTTACCTGACACCCTAGACCCACTTCAATTTGCTTACCGCCCCAATAGTGACACATTGGTGTGGCTGGCTTACGGGTTAAGTGGGCATTGTGTCAAGAAGAGGTGTGTCTTGGTTGGGTTGTGTTTCAGAGGACGCACGGTTCTTGAACTTCACCTCTCCCGAGTCCGTACGGGAGTTGCAGCGATGAGACAGACTGTAACTACCAATTGGATACCAGAAAATTGGGGATAAATAAATAAAAAAGAATGATGTTCATTCCCTATAGCTAGCCTTCAACACCATAGTACCCTCTAAGCTCATCATTAAGCCCTCACCTCCTCCCTGTTTGCGGTCTCGTCATTGTTGGTAGTCAGACCTACTACTGTTGTGCCCTGGTTCTGAACCCCGCCCTGTGCAACTGGGTCCTGGACTTCCTGACGGGCCGCCTCCAGGTGGTGAAGGTAGGAAACAACACCTAAACTTCGCTGATCCTCAACACAGGGGCCCCACAAGGCTGCATGCTCCGCCCCCTCCTGTACTCCCTGTTCACCCATGACTGCGTGGCCACGCACGCCTCCAACTCAATCATCAAGTTTGCAGACGACACAACAGTAGTAGGTCTGACTACCAACAATGACGAGACCGGAAACAGGGAGGAGGTGACGGCCCTGGCAGTGGGGCCCTGGGAAAAAATTGTCTCTAAACGTCAAACAAAATGAAGGTGCTGATCGTGGACTTCAGGACACAGCAGAGTGAGCACGCCCCTATCCACATCGACAGAACCGCAGTGGAGACGATGGAAAGCTTCAAGTTCCTCGGCGTACACATCACTGACAATCTGAAATGGTCCACCCACACAAACAGTGTGGTGAAGAAGGCGCAACAGAGCCTCTTCAACCTCAGGAGGCTGAAGAAATTCGGCTTGGCCACTAAGACCCTCAGAAACTTTTACAGATGCACAATTGAGAGCATCCAGTCGAGCTGTATCACCGCCTAGTACAGCAACTGCACTGCCCACAACCGCAGGGCTCTCCAGAGGGTGGTGCAGTCTGCCCAATGCATCACTGGGGGCAGATTGCCTGCCCTCCAGGACAGCTACAGCACCCGATGTCACAATAAGGCCAAAAGGATTACCCAGGACATCAACCACCCGAGCCACTGCTTGTTCACCCCGCTATATTCATTTTTTCCCCACCTTTATTTAACTAGGCAAGTCAATTAAGAACAAATTATTATTTATAATGACGGCCTACACCGGCCAAACCCGGACGATGCTGGGCCAATTGTGCACTACCCTATGGGACTACCAATCACGGCCGGTTGTGATACAGCCTGGATTCGAAACAGGGTGTCTGTACTGAGATGCAGTGCTTTAGACCGCTGCGACACTCGGGAGCCCAAGGTGCATCAAAGCTGGGACCATAGAGACTGAAAAACAGCTTCTATCTCAAGGCCATCAGACTATTAAATAGCCATCACTAGCCGGCTACCACCCGGATACTTAACCCTGCACCTTAGAGGCTGCTGCCCTATATACAGTTGAAGTCGGAAGTTTACATACACCTTATCCAAATACTTTTTTCACAATTCCTGACATTTAATCCTAGTAAAAATTCCCTGTCTTAGGTCAGTTAGGATCACCACTTTATTTTAAGAATGTAAAATGTCAGAATAATAGCAGAGAGAATGATTTATTTCAGCTTTTATTTCTTCCATCACATTCCCAGTGGGTCAGAAGTTTACATACACTCAATTAGTATTTGGTAGCATTGCCTTTACATTGTTTAACTTGGGTCAAACACTTTGGGTAGCCTTCCACAAGCTTCCCACAATAAGTTGGGTGAATTTTGGCCCATTCCTCCTGTAACTGAATCAGGTTTGTAGGCCTCCTTGCTCGCACATGCTTTTTCAGTTCTGCCCACATATTTTCTATAGGCTTGAGGTCAGGGCTTTGTGATGGCCAATCCAATACCTTGACTTTGTTGTCCTTAAGCCATTTTGCCATAACTTTGGAAGTATGCTTGGGGTCATTGGCCATTTGGAAGACCCATTTGCGACCAAGCTTTAACTTCCTGACCAATGTCTTGAGATGTTGCTTCAATATATCCACATAATTTTCCTGCCTCATGATTCCATCTATTTTGTGAAGTGCACCAGTCCCTCCTGCAGCAAAGCACCCCCACAACATGATGCTGCCAACCCCGTGCTTCACGGTTGGGATGGTGTTCTTCAGCTTGCATGAATCCCACTTTTTCCTCCAAACATAACAATAGTCATTATGGCCCACCAGTTCTATTTTTGTTTCATCAGACCAGAGGACATTTCTCCAAAAAGTACAATCTTTGTCCCCATGCGCACTTGCTGAGCGGCCTTTCAGGTTATGTCAATATAGGACTTGTTTTACTGTGGATATAGATACTTTTGTACCTGTTTCCTCCAGCATCTTCACAAGGTCCTTTGCTGTTGTTCTGGGATTGATTTGCACTTTTCGCATCAAAATTACGTTCATCTCTAGGAGACAGAACGCGTCTCCTTCCTGAGCGGTATGACGGCTGCATGGTCCCATGGTGTTTATACTTGCGTACTATTGTTTGTACAGATGAACGTGGTACCTTCAGGTGTTTGGAAATTGCCCCCAAGGATTAACCAGACTTGTGGAGGTCTACAATTTTCTCCAGAGGTCTTTGCTGATTTCTTTTGATTTTCCGATGATGTCAAGCAAAGAGGCACTGAGTTTGAAGGTATGTCTTGAAATACATCCACAGGTACACCTCCAATTGACTCAAATGATGTCAATTAGCCTATCAGAAGCTTCTAAAGTCATGACATCATTTTCTGAAATTTCCCAAGCTGTTTAAAGGCACAGTCAACTTACTGTATGTAAACGTCTGACCCACTGGAATTGTGACACAGTGAATTATAAGTGAAATAATCTGTCTGTAAACAATTGTTGGAAAAATTACTTATGTCATGCACAAAGTAGATGTCCTAACCGACTTACCAAAACTATAGTTTGTTAACAAGAAATGTGTGGAGTGGTTGAAAAACGAGTTTTAATGACTCCAAGTGTATGTAAACTTCCGACTTCAACTGTACTACTGTGTGCTATTACCTATAGCCCTGCTAGCTCCCACTGTACATATTGTATACTATGCTAGTCACTAATTGCATCCTGTTTTATACTGCCTCTGCTATTATAGCCCATACTACAGCATGATACCAGTTGTCTTTTGTAGCCTGTTCACCTGCATTACTACTCTGTAGCATGTTAGCTTACTAGCCCCTGTGTATTACTGAATATTTATTACCAGACAATAATATTTCCATGCTAGCACCGCTAACACTACTATAGCCATTACTATCATGTGCTAGCCCATTGCTATGCCATTGCTGCTTTGTATATATTGCATCACTCCTATTACTACTGTGTAGCCAACACTGCTACCACGCTGTTGTAATATATATATATTCCCTGTTCCTTCTGTCCTACAGAAAACCACTATCACTTTCACTGATTCTATTCCTCTTCCTGTTTGCTGTGTGGTAATAAAGTGTGGATTGTATTTCTGTCCTCTAAACGGGACCCTGGGACAGCACCTCTTTCGGAAACTACCACATGGTGGCGCTCTTTTCCAGTTCTTATGGAGCTTAGGTTAAGTTAATACAGTAACAGGATGGGGTAAAGGAGGTGGGCTACTCACCGTGGATGGGGTTGTGTCCCACTGTCAGGGGAATGGGTCTGTCAGGCTGATGCTGGACATGTGTCTGGGTGTGTGTGGTTTGTGTGTGGTAGTACTTGGGCTTCCGGACAAACTGCTGGCTACCAGGCTGGATTCTGTAAGGGAGAAGAAAAAAACCTGTCAAACACTGTAAAGAACAATTTAATCTATGTACATAATCCACTGTGTTCACGTCCTTGAAATAATACATGAACAATTAAACTCAGCACAAAAAGAAACGTCCTCTCACTGTCAACTGTGTTTATTTTCAGCAAAATTAACATGTGTAAATATTTGTATGAACATAACAAGATTCAACAACTGAGACATAAACTGAACAAGTTCCACAGACATGTGACTAACAGAAACCTGTCCCTGAACAAAGGGGGGGGGGTCAAAATCAAAAGTAACAGTCAGTATCTGGTGTGGCCACCAGCTGCATTAAGTACTGCAGTGCATCTCCTCTTCATGGACTGCACCAGATTTGCCAGTTCTTGCTGTGAGATGTTACCCCACTCTTACACCAAGGCACCTGCAAGTTCCCGGACATTTCTGGGGGGAATGGCCCTAGCCCTCACCCTCCAATCCATCAGGTCCCAGACGTGCTCAATGGGATTGAGATCAGGGCTCTTCGCCATGGCAGAACACTGACATTCCTGTCTTGCAGGAAATCACGCACAGAACGAGCAGAACGGCTGGTGGCATTGACATGCTGGAGGGTCATGTCAGGATGAGCCTGCAGGAAGGTTACCAAATGAGGGAGGAGGATGTCTTCCCTGTAATGTACAGCGTGGAGATTGCCTGCAATGACAACAAGCTCAGTCCGATGATGCTGTGACACACCGCCCCAGACCATGACGGACCCTCCACCTCCAAATCGATCCCGCTCCAAAGCACTGGCCTCGGTGTAACGCTCATTCCTTCAATGATAAACGCAAATCCGACCATCACCCCTGGTGAGACAAAACCGCGACTCGTCAGTGAAGTGCACTTTTTGCCAGTCCTGTCTGGTCCAGCGACGGTGGGTTTGTGCCCATAGGCGACGTTGTTGCCGGTGATGTTTAAAACATTTTTTATTTAACTAGGCAAGTCAGTTAAGAACAACTTCTTATTTTCAATGACGGCCTAGGAACAGTGGGTTAACTGCCTTGTTCAGGGGAAGAACGACAGATTTTTACCTTGTCAGCTCAGGGATTCGATCTTGCAACCTTTCAGTTACTAGTCCAACGCTCTAACCACTAGGCTACCTGCCGGTGAGGACCTGCCTTACAACAGGCCTACAAGCCCTCAGTCCAGCCTCTCTCAGCCTATTGCGGACAGTCTGAGCACTGATGGAGGGATTGTGTGTTCCTGGTGTAACCCGGGCAGTTGTTGTTGCCATCCTGTACCTGTCCCGCAGGTGTGATGTTCGGATGTACCGATCCTGCGCAGGTGTTGTTACACGTGGTCTGCCACTGCAGAGGAACGATCAGCTGTCCGTCCTGTCTTCCTGTAGCGCTGTCTTAGGCGTCTCACAGTACAGACATTGCAATTTATTGCCCTGGCCACATCGGCAGTCCTCATGCCTCCTTGCAGCATGCCTAAGGCACATTTACACAGATGACAGGGACCCTGGGCATATTTCTTTTGGTGCTTTTCAGAGTCAGTAGAAAGGCCTCTTTAGTGTCCTAAGTTTTCATAACTGTGACCTTAATTGGCTACCGTCTGTAAGCTGTTAGTGTCTTAACGACCGTTCCACAGGGGCATGTTCATTAATTGTTTATTGTTCATTGA
This sequence comes from Salvelinus sp. IW2-2015, assembly GCF_002910315.2. NCBI lineage: Eukaryota > Metazoa > Chordata > Actinopteri > Salmoniformes > Salmonidae > Salvelinus > Salvelinus sp. IW2-2015. The sequence goes on along the minus strand of NC_036858.1, from coordinate 35,299,787 downwards.
ACAAGCATGGGAAACAGTGTTTCAACCCTTTCCAATGAAGATCTGTGAAGTTATTGGATTTTTACGAATTATCTTTGAAAGACAGGGTCCTGAAAAAGGGACGTTTCTTTTTGTTGCTCCCAAGGCGAAGATTATGGGGGGGCGGGGGGGGCTACGGGACTTAAATCTTGGCGTCAGTCATCTTATGTCCTCCCACTAAGGGAGAGGGACATGAGACAAAGCACCGGCCAGAAACCCAGAAAATGAACCTAACCGAATCTCCCCCAGTGAGACGGGTGAGGAAACCCAGACACATCCTCAACACTGGAAGAGGGAGGGGAGAGAGGAAGGGGTCGGAGCTGGTCCAAAACAACGAGACCACCCTGTAGTCCCCCTGACAAGGCCCAATCAAACATGACAGACAGAGTGAAAGGACAACAGGGTGTGGTTGGCAAGGGGGTATGGAGAGCAGAATTGGGGGTGAGTGGGCAAGGAGAGGAGGGTGAGGATAACGTAAGAGTTGAAGTAGAACAAAACCCTCCAAAAGCAGCCCTGCAAAGCCTCTCTACTAACCACTCTGCTAAATGTCCCTCAGTCCAAATGAAATGTGACTTGTTTACACGGGAGGAAGAGAAATCTGGTAATCTGGTGCAGGGCTGCTGAGCGAGACAGCAGTAGTAGAGGTTTTTTCTTCACAGCATAACCGTATAAAATTGTCAGCTGCCAAACTAAAACCACTCAGACAGGTCTGGGTCATGGTAACAGAGGACAAAGGACAAAAATACATTTATTTTTGACAGGAGAGAAAAGAGCACAACAATATGGGTGGTGTTGAGAGCCGTTTGTAAATGGTTTATAAAGGGGGAGGATAAAGAGACAAAACATTGGAGACGGTCAGACTTATCAGAGCACTGAACAATCTTCATATGGAGACAACAATGTACTGGCCGAGGAATAGCTTACAATTAACAGTGGCATAGCCAAGTCCCCATTTCCATAAAAAATGTATGTAATTAAAATGTCATTTGAACAGCTAGCTAGAAGCCTCCCTCAAGCTACTGCAATAAGTACTGTATATACATCTAACATAAAATAAACACACTTGTGACAGACTCGTCCTCCACACACAGACACACACACCCGCACACATACAATGAAGTTGTCACTCAAGGCCACCTGTGGCTGTGACCTTGACCTTGACTGTTGACCCCTTTTGTGATCATCTCATCTCATGCAGTCCATCTCAACAGGGCCTCTACTCACTCTCTCTGTGCTAATTAGACCGGGCTCTGCCTGCCACCACAACCACCATGTGTGACATGTAGCCCCTCATCACGTTCACAACAGACAACAGAGACTGTGTCAGGAAGAAAAGAAAAAGAGGATATTGTGATGACAAATGCCAGTGTCAATTACTGTGAGTAAACTCCTCCCATTCATCTTCTCCCCTTCCATTCCTCCCTCTCCCTAATGCACACTCACAGACTATCAAACAATGGAACTTCAAGGAATCTGGCTGGGTTTCATCTTTTGTTTGATCCTATGGGGGGTGGTGGCGGGGTGTTGGGGGGGGCATCAGGGGCTGAACAACAGCAGTAAGGCTTCTCATGTGCCTGCTTTCATCCCCCCCCCCCCCCTATCTCCACCTCCAACTTACTGGGTGAGTGTTGTTTAACCTCTGCAGTCTTTCATGTACCAGTACAGTCATGGTGAGGTAGACTGTCACAACAAACCAATACTTGGGTTTCTTTGCTACAAGACCGTGAGTTGTAAACCAAAGCCTCTCACTGTCAAATGCAAGCATGGCCCACAGGCTACATTATGCATGGATGGTTATATAGCTATTTGCCATTTTCTGTTATTAACTGTTTATGGGTTTCTATGTGATGCCGTTTTATTGGCTGTAATTCCAGTATCTGACATTCCTTTATGGTCCCCTGGGGGCAGAAACCAAACACCTACAGCTCATACAGTACATTCCTCCCGTTATAAAATAATTATCGGGCCTATATATAGACTATCCGGTATGCTTGCGACTGCATCTATGTGGATTAGCTAGGATAAGGTTGGTTTTATGTAGGAGCAAAACTAAGTGGACGCACCCGTCTTCTCCCATTGGCAACTGTAGAATGGAAGCATTGTTGTGGGATGTGTTGTTGATAGTGGCCCAACATGCATTCTATACCAAAATGAAGAAATTAGGAAGAGTTTACAAGAGATGCAGACTCAGACGAATCTCAAAAGAGGACAGAAAGAGGGTAGGGGAAAAGGAGTTTATGGTAGGGGAGAAAGACAGAGAGAGGCTCACTGCCAGAAAGATTCAAATACAAAAAAAAGAACGAGAGGGTGAGAATGGAATTTAATTGAGAGAGAGAGAGAGAGAGAGAGAGAGAGAGAGAGAGAGAGAGAGAGAGAGAGAGAGAGAGAGAGAGAGAGGGACTACAGGGTGTATTTCACAATAGTCCTCAGTTGTCTTTCTCTCCTGTCTCTCTTTCCAAATGCCCTGCGGTGATCTAATCTGCAGCGTCTGCCATGCTCTAACGCCTGCCTGATGCAATGTGTTGGAACAAAGGAGAAACATATTCCAGCCCCCCGGTTACATCACAGCCCTGCTTGGAGAGCAGACTAAAAAGTGACAGTAATTCTCCCCTTTATTGGAGGGAACATGGCAAAATCAACCCTCAGACAACAGGACAGACATTGGAGAGTCCATTTACCTCCATGCAGAATGGACAACCTGTATTTTATCTTCTGGTGTCTTGTTGACATAGTTTGGTTTCATTGGAGTTCAGAGGGAGTGAGAGGACAGACTATGGGGTAAATGTGCACTTTGGCCTAACTTGCCATCCTGAAACCATGCGCTTGCCTAATCTAAGTTGTCTGTGAGAGATATTTTACGGGTCACCAACCAACCAGATTCTGTGCCACCCAGGGCTCCGAAAGACTTTTCCCAGGGTTACCCTCAACAAAGACAAAGAAACCTTTACGTTTATTTCCCCAGCAATAAAACCTAGCGGCTTTCTTTCCCCCGATTTTTTTATGTGACGGGAACACTTGCAGTAAATACTGGGAGATATGTGTTAAGCTCTTCCACATGCTCCTATTTGGCCCATTGACTTTAGCAAAAAGTTCAGCTCTTACCCTAACCGTCTCCAACATATCAATTAGCTCCACTGAGAAACACTGAGAAACACAGAGGAGGATTACATCAATTCATTTGAAGTTGTTTGAAAAAGATTGTGTGCCGTACAAGGTCGCCTTAGTCGATCTTCGACACAAGCTACTTATCAAAATAATAAAACGTTGAGGTCGATTAAACTGCTCTACTTTAAAAAGAGGCACAGTAACGCAAAAAAAACATTGAAAATCTTTTGAGATTAGATGGTACTATCAGTTCACAGCTGCTTATCAGGTTTACTGTTAAGGGACATGCCAATTGAATGGGCCGTATAGGCCTTCAGCGTACCACCCACCAACTCTCCTTTCTCCTCTACCACAGGTGTAAAGGTTCTGTTGTATCATTCCTAATATACAAGACCATAACTCACTTAGTCTGGCTAGCCAAGCTTCAGTTGGGCTCAAGCAGAAGAAAAACAACTGTGAAAACATACAGAACATCTTAAAAATGTGGGAACATTTTTACAATCAAGGTTGTATTTTTACCAGACCCATGAATAAAATGCCTACTCACTGTACAGAAGGTTACGATGGGCTACTATTCTTGTAAAGTTCCCCCTGAACTCACTAACTTCAACAAACCCAAGGAGCATGGAGGGGATTCTTGGCCTTGAGACATCATCAAAACACTGGGGCGTGTTTCAAACAATTTGCAGGACAAATGATTTCCCTGTAGGGAGAGGGACTGATGGGTGCTTGCCATTTTTTTTCTCTCCTAGAGATGTGGTTTTCCTGCACATGAAGACTTGAGGAATGCTGGTGTGGAACGAGTTCTGAGGCCAGTTGGCAGGTTGCGAGCTTCTCACAGACGACATCCATCAAAGCAGAGATTTGTCATGTTATCCCCTGATTGAGGGGACTGCTGGTCTCGGCCTCTCTCTCAGCTGTGATTGGTGAGGGGATACCTGTGTCTCCCCCTCCATCTACACTGCCTACCACAACACCACCAAGGTGTTTTTCTGAGGACTTCTGACAGGAGTCTGGAGACGGACAAGCCAACCCACCCAAATGGAGGCTTACTTCTCATACATTTCTACAGCTACGGCTTAAAAAAGGAGACTGGGTTGTATTTCTAGACAAAACCAACAAGCTAGAGAACCTAAAGAGTTCAGCACCTGTGCAGGACTGCTTCAAGACATCTCCCCTCACAAAAATGATCAACGAAGACAACATGCAGAAACATTATTGTGTCTGGGGCTGTAAGGATGCAAATACACAGGGGACCATCCTTTTGCGTAGTTGAAGTTCGGAAATAATAAGTATATGAGTATATTTTTCAATAAATCACTGCCAACTTAGATGGTACGTTTGTAAAAACACAGCATACTTGTGGGAGTCTTATTACATTTCAGTATATACTCTGCAACTCTAAACAAGCACTATCAAATAACATTGGCCTCCTAAACTCTTACCTTGCAGTAAGACTGCACCTACAGAGGACTAGAGAGCCATTAAAGATGTAAGGATGATTAGGTCAGAACTGGCATTGATAGAACTGAGGGCAACATATTCCCTAAGCTGAAGCTGAAGCTGCAGCACCCCCAGTCAGCGAGTCCTCCGGTCTATCCCTGTCTGTCCCCCACTGTAGTGGCATCTGCATCCTTTTGAGTTGCTATTGAGCTTCAGTTTGTGTAATGACACAGCTTGCCAGAGAGTAAGATAAGGACACCACAATGTCAACTGTTGACTCATGTGGTGGCAAACAGAGTGATAACCACTCACTGTCAATCAAGACAGATGAATTGTAAACTCTCAAATCGATGAGGACAGTTCAACAATGATGGTCCACGTCTACTAGATGATGACAAGTCATTTTAGAGGGGAGGTGCCTTTGATGCAGCCAAAGAGTGCGTCAGAGGGCTGCTGCTGGAGTGTCCACGTCCCTCTGGGCCGAGTGATAGCAGGTAAAAAGGGGGCTACAGTGAAATTGCTCACTGTAAGGTCTGAATTTAATGCCTCATTAAAAACCACAATAAAGGGACTGCAGCATCGCTCAGCAGCCCCAGAAACCCTGGGGGAATTATTCATCGTAGCAGTTAAATTTTAAAAAATGGGCGCAATAAAGACTGCATAGATGGCTATCCAAATAGATTTTCTACACTCAATTTTCTTCTTCTTTGGTGAGACTTTTTGAGGTTGCATGCATTGTGACCTCTAGCCAGCATGGGCCTTGTGTCATTTAGCGTTGAAGTGTGGTGAAAATCGGCCGTAAATCTATTTCAGCCGGTTCTTCTGGCGAGCATGGGCGTAAAAATAAATGTCAATCTGAATAGATCTATCTATACTCCTCTGTTTGGCCAGCTGCTAGCTTCGGGAAAAGCCTGGCAATTCCATCGTCTAATATTTAAACTCCAAATGGAGGGGTGGGATATGATTGCCCAAGGGCTGGTTAGAGGCATATTTCACATCATTTATCTTTCCAAATAGGTCAATTATATACAGTGGGCCCATCTACTGAGTGTGTAAATGCCAGAGCTTGCCTGCAGTCACATGGGGCATGTGCTCCGAATTCTGATCATGCAGTATGACTTTATTCAAGATAAGCAGCTTATCTCTGCTTAATCCCAGCGATAGAAACGCTGAAAGTCCCAGGGATGGAAACGCTCAATGTCCCATGGAGATTGCTAAAATGAAATCCAAAGGATTCTCTGGTGTTAACAACACACAACATAATGACTGATGAGCATTTCTCTCTTTACAAACACATCAATTCAGTGCTAAATGAAAGGGAGCTAAATAAGTCATCTGAAATAGATTTTACATTGTAAATGGCTCCACACAAACTGGGAAAATACCCTGAAAAAAAAACTTTATATCAGGAAAAGAGGATTTCTGAGGGGGGAATGACTCCTTTAAAATCCCCTACAATGGGGGAATGCAAATAAAAATGAAAGCATTTCTGTCTAGATTCACATTGAATATAAAATCCCCTAATAATCTCTTACGTCAGTCTTGACCACATTAACGCAAATTCCACTCTTTTACACCAGAAACCTGGCAGGGTCCAAGCAGATAATCTGCATTTAAGTTGAGGGGAAATGAAATGAGAGAGGCTTTCTTCATCTTTACAAGACATGACTGATACATTTCAAAGGCTAGATAGTCCTGGCCTTTCCAAGAATAATTATTGTTTAAGGAGCACCAGGTGAGATTACCAGGCTTCCAACAATCATGCGCTGGGAAACCTGAGAGGGGACAATCTGTTACATGGGCAGTCTCTTTCCTCTTCCAGTAGGAAGTCATGGCCAGGGAGGAGAGAGCATTCCACTACCTCAACCCAATGGCTGCCTATTAAAAGGCAATTTCACACGCAACTGTGAATGCATACCACTGGGACTGGAGGGGGAATACCACCCATTAAATAAAAAAATGAACAGAGGGCAAAGTTCACCCTGCATAAAAGAGCTAATATTTACACTGGTGGTCTAATGAGAGCTGGGACATGTATGAGGAAGCCCAAAGTTCTCTAGGATGGGCAAGGTCACAGGAAGAGCAGGTTTCTGTTGATGTTCCATCTGAGAGCTCAGTGGAGGAGTCATGTGGGGTTGAAGGTTGAAAGTATAGGCCAAGGCTCTTCCTGTCTGATTGGCAGTCTATGTGCTGGGATCCCAGTCCACACCGGGGCTCGAGGCAGGCCACAGTACGTGGTAATAGAAAGAGGACTGTTGGGTGAGGTGAGGGACAGGAGGAACAGTCATTCGGCACACGGCTCATATCATAGCCCATCCACAGGCCCCCTGGCACAGTATAAATAAACAGAATGTGATAGCCTTGTAAATAGCCACCTCTTTCCACCACCGCTTCTTAAATAGCCATTCTGTTTTCGTATGTGAATACATGTGCACGTCTGTGTATGAGAGAGTGAGTAAGTGAGAAAGTTTGTTTGATGTCTCTGTGTGAGTGCTTTATGAATGTGAATATGCCTGTGTATGTGAGTGAATACTAGTATGTCCAGTAAATATGTATATGTGAGTGAATACTAGGGTTGAATATTTTCCTGGTATTTTACAAATGTTCCATCCCGAGAATAAATAACTTTTCTCCCGGGTAACCCGGTATTTCAAAACCGGAAGTGTCATTGAAAAGTATTATAAAGCATATAAATAGACTTATAAGCCTGATGCTACCTGATCCTGATGAGTCATTAAAGGAAAGGGGCAGATACACATTAAATACATTTTATGAACACTATATTAAAGACATTTAATGAGCCCAAGCCCAAAAATGGCCAAATAATTGTGCCGTTATCCAATACATATATGATATAGGCTACTGCACATTACGCACAACAGAAAAACATAAAAGCCCATAGATGTAGCTAGCTATATGCTCGTTTGGGTAAATGAATGAAACTAGCTCCAGTTTGCTAATCTTTTTGAGTGTGAACTGTATTACTGTACTGTATTGTATTATACTGTATTATATGGACGGGAATTACGCACATCTTTCAAACCATGATAAAGCATTCCAAGATGCCATAGCAGTCAGACGTCCTTTGTCCTCGTCTTGTCGTGTCCCGTGTATATATATATTTACATCTTGTCTTATCGGCTATCGGACAATTTTCTTGGGCCACTATAACTACAACTATTTTGCCAATTGGATTGGTCCCCTCTACCACACGGAACCCCACTAATCTACTGACGGAAACACACGAGGTGGCTAAAAACAGACCTCCATCCTCTCCCAGCTTGCTACCCATGGCCCGGCTAGCTGTCTGAATCGCCGTGACCGCAAACCAACCTCACTACTCACTGGGCCCTTAGGATGACTCGGCTAAGCATGCATCTCCTTAATGTCAATATGCCTTGTCCATTGCTGTTCTGGTTAGTGTTTAGTGGCTTATTTCACTGTAGAGCCTCTAGCCCTGCTCATTATACCTTATCCAACCTTTCAGTTCCACCACCCACACATGCGATGACATCATCTGGTTTCAATTATGTTTCTAGAGACAATATCTCTCTCATCATCACTCAATGCCTAGGTTTACCTCCACTGTATTCACATCCTACTATACCTTTGTCTGTACATTATACCTTGAAGCTATTTTAACACCCCCAGAAACCTGCTCCTTTTACTCTCTGTTCCGGACGTCCTAGACGACCAATTCTCATAGCTTTTAGCCGTACCCTTATCCTACTCTTCTGTTCCTCTGGTGATGTAGAGGTGAATCCAGGCCCTGCATTGCCTAGCTCCACTCCTATTGCCCAGGCGCTCTCTTTTGATGACTTCTGTAACTGTAAAAGCCTTGGTTTCATGCATGTAAACATTAGAAGCCTCCTCCCTAAATTTGTTTTATTCCCTGCTTTAGCACACTCTGCCAACCCGGATGTCCTAGCCGTGTCTGAATCCTGGCTTAGGAAGACCACCAAAAACTCTGAAATCTCCATCCCTAACTACAACATTTTCAGACTAGATAGAACGGCCAAAGGGGGCGGTGTTGCAATCTACTGCAGAGATAGCCTGCAGAGTTCTGTCCTACAATCCAGGTCTGTACCCAAACAATTTGAACTTTTACTTTTAAAAATCCACCTCTCTAAAAACAAGTCTCTCACCGTTGCCGCCTGCTATAGACCACCCTCTGCCCCCAGCTGTGCTCTGGACACCATATGTGAACTGATTGCCCCCCATCTATCTTCAGAGCTCGTGCTGCTAGGCGACCTAAACTGGAACATGCTTAACACCCCAGCCATCCTACAATCTAAGCTTGATGCCCTCAATCTCACACAAATGATCAATGAATCTACCAGGTACCACCCCAAAGCCGTAAACACGGGCACCCTCATAGAAATCATCCTAACCAACTTGCCCTCTAAATACACCTCTGCTGTTTTCAACCAAGATCTGAGCGATGACTGCCTCATTGCCTGCATCCGTAATGGGTCAGCGGTCAAACAACCTCCACTCATCACTGTCAAACGCTCCCTGAAACACTTCAGCGCGCAGGCCTTTCTAATCGACCTGGCCCGGGTATCCTGGAAGGATATTGACCTCATCCCGTCAGTAGAGGATGCCTGGTTATTTTTTTTAAATGCCTTCCTCACCATCTTAAATAAGCATGCCCATTTCAAGAAATTTAGAACCAGGAACAGATATAGCCCTTGGTTATCTCCAGACCTGACTGCCCTTAACCAACACAAAAACATCCTGTGGCGTTCTGCATTATCATCAAACAGCCCCCGTGATATGCAACTTTTCAGGGAAGTTAGAAACCATTATACACAGGCAGTTAGAAAAGCCAAGTCTAGCTTTTTCAATCAGAAATTTGCTTCCTGCAACACAAACTCAAAAAAGTTCTGGAACACTGTAAAGTCCATGGAGAATAAGAACACCTCGTCCCAGCTGCCCACTGCACTGAGGATAAGAAACTCTGTCACCACTGTGTTAACAACCCTCCAGACGAGCTTCAATGCCATACAACTCTCCTTCCGTGGCCTCCAACTGCTCTTAAACGCAAGTAAAACTAAATGCATGCTCTTCAACCGATCGCTGCCTGCACCTGCCCGCCCGTCCAGCATCACTACTCTGGATGGTTCTGACTTAGAATATGTGGACAACTACAAATACCTAGGTGTCTGGTTAGACTGTAAATTCTCCTTCCAGACTCACATCAAACATCTCCAATCCAAAGTTAAATCTAGAATTGGCTTCCTATTTCGCAACAAATCATCCTTCACTCATGCTGCCAAACATACCCTCGTAAAACTGACCATTCTACCGATCCTCGACTTCGGCGATGTCATTTACAAAATAGCCTCCAATACTCTACTCAATAAATTGGATGCAGTCTATCACAGTGCCATCCGTTTTGTCACCAAAGCCCCATATACTACCCACCACTGCGACCTGTACGCTCTCGTTGGCTGGCCCTCGCGTCATACTCATCGCCAAACCCACTGGCTCCAGGTGATCTTCAAGATCCTGCTAGGTAGCACGCGCTCCAGCAGGTATATCTCTCTGGTCACCCCCAAAGCCAATTCCTCCTTTGGCCGCCTCTCCTTCCAGTTCTCTGCTGCCAATGACTGGAACGAACTACAAAAATCTCTGAAACTGGAAACACTTATCTCCCTCACTAGCTTTAAGCACCAGCTGTCAGAGCAGCTCACAGATTACTGCACCTGTACATAGCCCATCTATAATTTAGCCCAAACAACTACCTCTTCCCCTACTGTATTTATTTATTTTGCTCCTTTGCACCCCATTATTTCTATTTCTACTTTGCACATTCTTCCACTGCAAATCTACCATGCCAGTGTTTTACTTGCTATATTGTATTTACTTCACCACCATGGCCTTTTTTTGCCTTTACCTCCCTTATCTCACCCCATTTGCTCACATTGTATATATACTTATTTTTCTACTGTATTATTGACTGTATGTTTGTTTTACTCCATGTGTAACTCTGTGTTGTTGTATGTGTCGAACTGCTTTGCTTTATCTTGGCCAGGTCGCAATTGTAAATGAGAACTTGTTCTCAACTTGCCTACCTGGTTAAATATAGGTGAAATAAAAAAAATTAAATAAAAAAAGGAGAGAACATGCAATTCTGGTGCAGCACATGAGGCCTACACCATTACAAATATCGGCTGGGGAATTAGATATTCATTTTTAAATATAATAGAGCTTATTTGTATAATTAGTAGGCTGACGCATTTATACCTTTCATAATATTTCCCCTAATGTTATTAGCTTACCTCCTCTTTCTCTCTCTATTGTTGCTTCATTCCTTCCTTGCTTTCAACAGTTAAATTAAATAAGTTTAGTTTCCTTTATCTTCATCATTCTAATGACATCCTTGAATAATATAGTGACTTGCGAAAGTATTCACCACCTTGGCATTTTTCCTATTTTGTTGCCTTACAACCTGGAATTAAAATTGATTTTTTTGGGGGGTTTGTATCATTTGACACACAACATGCTGTCACGCCCTGACCTTTGTTATCTATGTTTTCTTTATTATTTTGGTTAGGTCAGGGTGTGACGAGGGTGGGTATGCTTGTTTTGTATTGTCTAGGGTTTTTTGTGTGTCTAGGGGTGTTGGTAAGTCTAGGCATATGTATGTCTATGGTGGCCTGAATTGGTTCCCAATCAGAGGCAGCTGTTTATCGTTGTCTCTGATTGGGGATCATATTTAGGTTGCCATTTTCCCTTTTGGTTTTGTGGGTTCTTATTCTATGTTTAGTTGCCTGTCTGCACTAGCCATATTAGCTTCACGGTTCGTTTTGTTATTTTGTTCGTTTTGTTCAGTGTTCATCCTTTAAATAAAGAAGAATGTACGCTTATCACGCTGCGCCTTGGTCTCCTCCCTACGACGGCCGTGACACATGCCTACCACTTTGAAGACGCAAAATATTATTTATTGTGAAACAAACAAGAAATAAGACCAAAAAAATGAAAACTTGAGCGTGTATAACTATTCACCCCCCGCCCAAAGTCAATACTTTGTAGAGCCACCTTTTGCAGCAATTACAGCTGCAAATCTCTTGTGGTATGTCTCTATAAGCTTGGCACATCTAGCCACTGGGATTTTTGCCCATTCTTTAAGGCAAAACTGCTCCAGCTCCTTCAAGTTGAATGGGTTTTGCTGGTGTACAGAAATCTTTAAGTCATACCACAGATCCTCAATTGGATTGAGGTCTGGGCTTTGACTAGGCCATTCCAAGACATTTAAATATTTCCCCTTAAACCACTTGAGTGTTGCTTTAGCAGTATGCTTAGGGTCATTGTCCTGCTGGAAGGTGAACCTCCGTCCCAGTCTCAAATCTCTGGAAGACTCTGCAAGAATTTCCCTGTATTTAGCCCCATCCATCATTCCTTTAATTCTGACCAGTTTCCCAGTCCCTGCCGATGGAAAACATCCCCACAGCATGATGCTGCCACCGGGGTGATGAGAGGTGTTGGGTTTGCGCCAGACATAGCGTTTTCCTTGATGGCCAAAAAGCTCAATTTTAGTCTCATCTGACCAGAGTACCTTCTTCCATATGTTTGGTGAGTCTCCCACATGTATTTGGCAAACACCAAACATTTTGATGATTTTTTTCTTTAAGCAATAGCTTTTTTTCTGGCCACTCTTCCGTAAAGCCCAGTTCTGTGAAGTGTATGGCTCAAAGTGGTCCTATGGACAGATACTCCAATTTCCGCTGTGGAGCTTTGCAGCTCCTTCAGGGTTATCTTTGGTCTCTTTGTTGCCTCTCTGATTAATGCCCTGGTCCGTGAGTTTTGGTGGGCGGCCCTCTCTTGGCAGGTTTGTTGTGGTGCCATATTCTTTCCATTTTTTAATATTGGAATCAATGGTGCTCCGTGCGATGTTCAAAGTTTCTAATATTTTTTTTATAACCCAACTATAATCTGTACTTCTCCACAACTTTGTCCCTGACCTGTTTGGAGAGCTCCTTGGTCTTCATGGTGCCACTTGCTTGGTGGTGCCACTTGCTTAGTGGTGTTGCAGACTCTGGGGCCTTTCAGAAGAGGGGTATATCTACTGAGATCTTGTGACAGATCATGTGACACTTAGATTGCACACAGGTGGACTTTATTTAACTAATTATGTGACTTCTGAAGGTAATTGGTTGCACCAGATCTTATTTAGGGGCTTCATAGCGAAGGGGGTAAATACATATGCACACACCCCTTTTCCGTTTTTTATTTAAAGTAATTTTTTTCATTTCACTTCACCAATTTTGACTATTTTGTGTATGTCCATTACATAATATCAAAATAAATTCCATTTAAATCGCAGGTTGTAATGCAACAAAATAGGAAAAATGCCAAGGGGGATGAATACTTTTGCAATGCCCTGTATAGGACTAGAATTAGATCCAGAAGGCTTTCACTTCTCTTCACGAAGACTGAATGGTTGTGGTCTGAATAAATAACTGCTATAGCCTCCCGCCATTGCGCGTTCGCTCTTCTTTCAAACTACCGTGAGTTCTATTGGCTGTTGTATTTAACATTCAGCAAACAAGAGCTTGCGTCCCTCTTCGAATAGTCTATTGGTATATGAAATGCTAAAAGAAAATCCAGCAAGCTATTCTAGTCTAGCATTTCCTGCATGGTACTCCAAAAGCTAAGAAGTGTTTTTTAAGGAGAGAGGCCAGTGGAGGTGCGTGAGTATTGCACAGTGCATTCTGAAAGTATTCAGACCCCTTGACTTTCCTAATTTACACACAATCTACACACAATACCCCATAATGAAGTAGCAAAAACAGGTTTAGAGATTTTTGCAAATGTATAAAAAAAAATTTAAACTGAAATATCACATTTACATAAGTATTCCGACCCTTTACTCAGTACTTTGTCGAAGCACCTTTGGCAGTGATTACAGCCTCAAGTCTTCTTGGGTATGACGCTACAAGCTTGGCACACCTGTATTTGGGGAGTTTCTCCCATTTTTCTCTACAGATCCTCTCTATCTCTGTCAGGTTGGATGAGGAGCGTCGCTGCACAGCTATTTTCAGGCCTCTCCAGAGATGTTCGATAGAGTTCAAGTTCGGGCTCTGGCCGGGCCACTCAAGGACATTCAGAGACTTGTCTCGAAGCCACTCCTGAGTTGTCTTAGCTGTGTGCTTAGGGTCATTGTCCTGTTGGAAGGTGAATTTTCGCCCCCCAGTCTGAGGTGCTGAGCGCTCTGGAGCAGGTTTTCATCAAGGATTTCTCTGTACTTTGCTCCATTCATCTTTCCCCTGATCCTGACTAGTCTGCAGAGATGGTTGTACTTCTGGAAGTTTCTCCCATCTGCACAAAGGAACTCTGAAGCTCTGTGAGAGGGACCATCAGGTTCTTGGCATCGGGTTCTTAGTCACCTCCCTGACCAAGGCCCTTCTCCCCCGATTGCTCAGTTTGGCCGGGTGGCCAGCTCTAGGAAGAGTCTTGGTAGATCCAAATTTCTTCAATTTAAGAATGATGGAGGCCAATGTGCTCTTGGGGATCTTCAATGCTGCAGAAATGTTTTTGTACCCTTCCCCAGATCTGTGCCTCGACACAATCCTGTCTTGGATCTCTACGGACAATTATTTCGACCTCATGGCTTGTTTTTTTCTCTGACATCCACTGTCAACTGTGGGACTTATATAGACAGGTGGGACTTTCCAAATCATGTCCAATCAATTGAAATTTACCACAGGTGGACTCCAATCAAGTTGTAGAAACATCTCAAGGATGATAAATGGAAACAGGATGCACCTGAGCTCAATTTRGAGTCTCATAGCAAAGGGTCTGAATAGTTATGTAAATAAGGTATTTCTGTTTTCTATTTGTAATAAATTTGCAAACATTTCTAAAATCTTGTTCCGCTTTGTCATTATGGGGTATTGTGTGTAGATTGAGTTTTTCTTTTTATTTAATCAATTTTACAATAAGGCTGTAACGTAACAAAATGTTGAAAAAGTCAAGTGGTCTGAATACTTTCCCAATGCACTGTACGTTAGAAGCTTATTATGCATAACCCATCACTAATTAGCTAAATATAAGGCTAATACTGCTAATATTGAATGTATTACCTGAAAGAGGTAGGCTAGGACATACAATATATATATAGGCTATATATCAATATAGAACAGGATTATCTATTTTGGATGCAATTTGAATGGAGGTGATGGAGAGCGAGAAAGACTGAGTGAGTGTCCACGCGCGCGTGCACTGATTCAAAGCAACAATATTCGAGTGATTGGCTGTATTAAAAATCTCCAGCTGCAATTAAAATTTAAAAAAGATCTTTACAATAAAAATATGAGGTGACCCCCGAAAGCCAGATGGAGATGGGTCAATTGAATGCGCATTCGGTCTTGATATTACTGTAGCATAGACTATGCCTGTCACAAGAAATAAAGCTACTATGATGAGATGATAGGTCTACATGCATTGTGAACTGCGCTCCATACTGAGATGGGCAGTCTGTCCCCACCCCGAGCATTGATGATACATCATGCAGAGGCCGTAGAGAAGCCAGATTGAGACATTGCATATAATTTAAAAGTTCCATTTCACGCCATGCTGTTCATATAAATAATTTATTATAATTTCTCGCAATTATTTATCCCGGGGAAAAGAGAGTGGTTTTGGCTGGTAAATCCCGGGGAATTTCTATAACCGGGTTCCCGCCATTCACCCTAGTGAATACTATATACAGTAAATGTGTGTGTGTGTGTGTGTGTGTGTGCGTGCACACGTGTTCATGTGAGTGTGTCGGCGGTGCCTTCATCACTCCCCATTCCTATAATAGAAGGGTGTATCTCTTTACCTCCTCCCCAATGACAAGAGGTGAGAGGTCAGGCTGGTCTCTCCCTGACCCAGCTCTGCTAACTCCACTAAATACTCGCTGACACACAGCAAAGCTACCTACTTAGGAGGCTTTGCCCAGCCTTCTCACAGCCACAGAGGTATGAGTTTGGCCCTCCAACCATCAGCCACAACACTGAAACAGAAGCCCTCTGTTGTAGTAAGAGGGCCCCACTGTAGACTATTCTTCCCAGCCACTGCAAATTCATCTCATCAGCAGCAGTCGTAGAGGGGCAAATCCATGGTATCGAATTACGCTTTGACTCAGTTTTTTCACTTCAAAATGTATGCCAAACCAAAACCATGATTTCACAGTTTAATAAACCATACAACTCTATGCACAATGACTACTTTTAACAAGTTCCACTGTAAAATGTAATAAAACTAATTTAGTGGATGAATCAAACTTTGGTAATGAAATTAGGGAAAAATCTCCCTCAGGTTTTTATGCGACCAAGTTTTCCAAAAAACGTAAATATCTGCTCCGAATGAAAATTCAAAGATGTCCGCAGAAGTAATGGGGTGTTAGCTATAACACGACCCCTTGACTTTGAAAAAAAATCTATTTTGGTTATTGAACTACAGTAAGCGAAGTGCATTTACATGAGTCCCTGATCTGTACTACACAGAAACGCATAATTATGGATATTAATGTAACTCTCCTCATGTTTCACAAGTTTGAACATCACAGCGCAGCACAGCACAGTAGAGTACATTGCAGTACAATATAGCAGAGTAGAAGTAGGGTAGAGTTCAGTACAGTAGAATAGACTAGAGTACAGTACAGTAGATTGAAGTCGAGTAAAGTACAGTAAAGTAGAGTATAGTTCACAACAGTATAATATACTGTACTCTACTCAAATTTTCCTTACTGTACTGTATTGTATTATACTGTACTACTGTATTGGAGTATACTCTACTCTACTCACTGTACTGTATTACATTGTACTGTATTACTCTACTGTGCTCTACTCACTGTACAGTACTGTTCTGTACTGTACTCAGTACTGTACGGTATTGTATGGTACTCTACTGTGCTCTACTCACTATACAGTACTGTTCTGTACTGTACTCAGTACTGTACGGTATTGTATGGTACTCTACTGTGCTCTACTCACTATACAGTACTGTTCTGTACTGTACTCAGTACTGTACGGTATTGTATGGTACTCTACTGTGCTCTACTCACTATACAGTACTGTTCTGTACTGTACTCAGTACTGTACGGTATTGTATGGTACTCTACTGTGCTCTACTCACTATACAGTACTGTTCTGTACTGTACTCAGTACTGTACGGTATTGTATGGTACTCTACTGTGCTCTACTCACTATACAGTACTGTGCTGTACTATCCAAACTTGTGAAACATGCATCTATGATAGGTTCAAATTTGGTCCAGGGACTGGCCAGGGTGGACTGACCAAATTTCAACAACTTTTCAACTTCCATAGACGTCCGGTGTCGGTCAGTGCTTAGTGGGTGGGGGGGTGGTTACAGTAAATGGAAAGAGAGGGGGCTCATGGGTATGTGTCACTAAGAGCTGGGAGTGGTGACATTAACTGGAGAGAGGCAGAGAGAGAGAGAGAAAGGGGGAGAGAGAAAGGCATGGGTTGTCCAGATTTAGACTGTTTTAACACTCTTGGTTTGACCAACAAGCGACAGAAAGTCAACAAACAAAAATGATGAGCTGAACATACCAGTATGCCAGTGGAAGGGAGGACAGTAGCAGGTGACCCAACTGTGGTTTGTGACTATTATAATTACCCATTGTAGCCAATTCAGTTGCAGTAATTCCGTTACAGATCTGGTAACGTAATTACGCGTTTTAATCACTTAATAATTCATAAACTAGGCAATATTTCATAAATTCATAAATATTTCATAAATTCCAAAACAAAATGTAAGTGTTGTTATTTATATTATTTATTTGTTGGCAGGGGTCTTAACCTCAACATGATTGTGTTTTGATATATTTCTGACACCTTTTAAGACTTTCCTGGGAGACGTTTTCTAAGACCCATTTTCCATCTGTTTATCCAGAAATCAAAGCCTTTACTTATGCCTAATTTGTAAGATGGAAAATGGTTGAAAAATGTAACTATGCCTCAATCTACCAAAATTAGAATCTCTTAGCTTTCATTGACACCCAATTTGATACGCTACTATCAACATGTTGGTGCTCATGGGTCCTTTTCAATGGAAATGCCCAGAGTCAGGAACGGAGAGAGGTAGAGAGAAAGAGAAAAATAGAGGATGGACAGATCTGTTCTCTAGCACTTTAGTCTGCTGCTTGGGAGACAGAAACCAGCTGGTCCTGTGTTTAGATGAGAAGCTCTGGGGTGGATTGAGAGTATGGGTCTAAGGAGAATGGGTGCAGATTGCCATTGACACCAGTATATCTATTTAAGCTGGTCTCCTCTCAAGGGCATAGCTAAGGTTTCAGTGACACAAGAGCCTCATCCACTCTTTGTTGTTCTTACCACTTTGACTTGATCTAGGAGGCTGGCTGTAGTCTGAGCAGGTGGCCTCAGACATCAAAGGGCTTTAATAATAGCCAGACCAAACAAACAGGTCATGTTTATTTTTTTTACAAACAGGTAGTTTAAGGATGGTTTACGAAATTGGGACACAAGGAAGAGGATTGTCACGGAATGTGTGAGGTCAACGGAAGGTCAATGATTTGTTGTGACTGGAGCAGACACAACATGAACACAAATATGTTTGTTTGGGGTTATTTGCGGGTGGGGGCTTTGAACATTGTAGCAAAGCACAGTCCAATCAGAATCTGGCTTCAGTCTGAGATTTAAAGGATTTCTACCACCGATGGCATGCATGAAATGTTGTTACTCTGTCAAATAAATGCAACGGGTCTCCTGCAGCTAAACTTTAAATATGCCAGCAAAAGAGAGCTGAAAAGTCAGGGTAGGCAGAGGGAGAGAGAAAGAAAGAGGGAAAGGGAGAAGTTGTAAACATAAGATCTTATTCCAGTCTCAACAAAATATCTGGCAAGACTGGGTGTGCTGGCAATGGCTGTGCAATTAAATAGAAAAAAAATGGATTTTTTTCAACGTTTCACTTTATTCAAGGAATGGTTACAAGAGCCTGGTAGTCTGAAATATCAGAGCAGAGATCTTGCTCATTTCTATATAAACAGATCATTGACTGGGGGGTGAACCTGTGCAGTCTCGACCTTCAGCACTCAAATTCTCTGGCCACGCTCACACACTCCACCACTGGCCCCTGTTACCATTCCAAGTCCTCCCCAAGAGAACCGGCACACTCCGCTCTACCGTAGTGAACCCAGTAAATGTAAACAGAGCTCGCTCATAGTTTATCAGCACGAATGTGTCAGATGAGAGACAGAGAGAGAAAGACAGAGAGACGGAGAGGAAAAAGAGAGAGCGAGAGAGCGAGGCGGAAATCCACGTTTGTCAGTGCTCCGTTGCGGTTAGTTGATTCTCTGATTCCTTGATTGACTCAATACCCAGACCCAGCACCTTGCACACTTGGAATTTGGAGCTGATCCCATGTGATTAATTTGGTTCCAGTATTCTACTCAAAAAATGGATGCTTGGATACAGTTCCCATTTTCATTTTATACAACCAGAGAAAGGAGAAATAGCCAACTTCCTGGGTGTAACTAAGAACATATTGGCACCACAAAGAAATTCCTGCTCGGGGAGTCACACACACACGCACGCACGCACGCACGCACACACACACACACACACACACACACACACACACACACACACACACACACACACACACACACACACACACCATTTCCTTAGCTCTAAATCTCCCTGTGTACCAAATACATGAGGACCATCACCTCCAGTAATGCCAGAGCCCAATCCAGAGACAAGCCCAATTTGGGGCGGCAGGTAGCCTAGTGGTTAGCGCGATGGGCCAGCCAAAAGGTTGCTGGATTGAATCCCCGAGCTGACAAGGTAAAAATCTGTCACTCTGCCCCTGAACAAGGCAGTTAACCCAATGTTCCCCGGTAGGCCGTCATTGTAAATAGGAATTTGTTCTTAACTGACTTGCCTAGTTAAATAAAGGTTAAATAAAAACATTTAAAATCCAAACCTCTTCTATCACACTTTGATCTTTCCTGAGAAATCAGCACTCACTACCGACAAATCGCCCCCTGTTAGTCTGGGTATTCTATGAGGTCAGACACTTATAATAACAATGGCACATTCCCCCACTACTTTAGCTATTCAAAGGTTAACGGTTAAACAAAGCTTTCTGTCGTAAGGCTCTCGACACCGATTGACCCTTTCAATTGAACCATACCAGCAGACATTACAGTAACAAACTTTTTCCCATGATTTATGTGTTTAACAAAAATGATGGGGCGAGACTCCTCACAGCACAGCATGGATGACTGATCCTACATGACTGAACCTACAACCGCACCAACGATGTCTCATTGCAATCCGTCAACCAATGTGGATACGCAAGACTAACAAAAGAGTGATACAAAAATCCTATACTAGACATAATGGCATAGGTGTTAAATAAACTAGAGTGATGAAAACAGGTTAACCCATTAAGTGACATCACTGTTGGATCTAACCAATGAAATCCCATCAGTCAAGGAGCCCCCTTCCACTGCCCTGACGACCCTCTCTTTGATGAGGTCACAGGGCATGTGTTTGGCTAGACAACCCGATCATTTGTCATTTTAAGGGTCAGAGGAGTCACTGAGACCAGCCATTGGCTCAGTCATCCATTTATCACACTAGACAATCTCTCTGAGTGTCATACCAAAATATAATCTGAAATCTCTTGAAATTGAACAGAAATTCGACACATTTAGTAAAAATACAGTTTGTAATGGTATAAAATGAAACCTTTATTTATCTTGCCCTGCCGCTGCTTTTGCATATCTAACTGATCTGATTATGAATGATAGATCTGGAGAGTATGTTTTTATTTGAAATATCAGATAACATGTTCCTGCACTCATAGAAGTGACGTGGGAATAGCTCCCTGTGAGAAATAATCCCCAGTGTAAATTGAGAGCAGCATTCGAGCACACAGATCTGGGTGCAATTACATGCTGCACTTGTAGAGAGAATACTCACTGCTGGGGCCGGACCAGGTGGGGGGATTGCTTGACAGTCAGGGTCATCTGGGCCATGTTGCTGACAGGGACTGGCGCAGGGATATAACCCTGCTGGAGGATGGGCACTTGCTGGGGAATGGGCCGCTGGGGCACTACGTTGTGTCCCTTGGTGTGCCCATTGCTGTGCCCATTGGTGTGCCCATTGCTGTGTCCATTGGTGTGCCCATTGCTGTGTCCATTGGTGTGCCCATTGCTGTGTCCATTGGTGTGCCCATTGCTGTGTCCATTGGTGTGTCCATTGGTGTGGCCGTTCCCTGGCTGCGCTGGGTAGGAGGAGGTGGGCATGGTGTTCTGTTCACATGCCTTGCCCTTGGAGCCCAGCTTGCAGACACAGAGCTGGGGCCTCAGACACATTCCTCCATTCTGGCACTGGGGCAGACAGTTGGCTGCAGCACAAAACATAGGGGGGGAAGAGAGAGAAAGAGAGAGTGAGATAGCAACGTGTACATACACACTCATACAACATATACAAACTCCAGAAGTAGACATAATATACCATGTTAAATGCCAGCTATATGACGTTGTCTCAGGGAGCTATTTTCAGACATTTATTGAGGAAACTCAGGTAGTGGGGGTTCATTTAGGTGCCATAGAGTCATTACTCAAACCAGAAGTAATGTACGATTTAGGACAAAAGTATCATGAATTAATAATGCATTACCAAACATGGAGTCGCTGTTGTTCCTGGTTAACAAATTAATCTCTACAGTACTTAGCATTCATAATAAGATTTTTGTCGTGGAAAAGGCAGAGGGACAGGGATAGAAAACCCTGTGACAGAATCGAAATCCCTAACAATCACAGTCGGAGAAAGCTATTCCCGTGTCTCTCTCTCGTTATTAGTATTAGCAGCCAAAGTAAATACCACCTCCACGGTTCCCCACACTGTGAATGTACCCTCCCAAAGCTGAGAGTTTGACAGTGCTTTACTCAAGCTGAGGCTCGGTAATCAATTACTGGAGTCCCCGGCACAATGACATATGTGCGGTGGGTTGGGGCATCAGAGAGAGGGACTGTGTGTGTGTGTGTGTGTGTGTGTGTGTGTGTGTGTTTGAGTTGTTACAGGAGGCTGGCAGGTAGCCTGTAATTACACTGTGCTCCCTTCTCTTATTAAAAAGGCACAGGACTGGGACTGTCATTTTTCAACTACAAAGCCTGCCTCGAGGCCACAGTGGCCAAAGCTTACACACTCCAATGCGCGTGCACGCACCCACATACACACACACACACATTGTAGATAATCAAATCAAACCCACTTTTTTGCTTTCATTGGAGCCATCATTCCAGAGGTGGTGTGTGTGTGTGAAGTGTGAGAGCAAATGTCTCTGCCCAGCCCCACAGGCTCCCTGAGGGGGGCTCCTCCACCACACTCCTCATTACCATCACTAGTTCCTTTTGATTTGTGAAAGTGATTAATGAGAGAGAGAGAGCAAACTGCATCAAAAAGCAAGTCATGCATCGCCCAAGGACATGAAAACAAATACAAATCCCTCTCACTCTCAATAGGCGTCTACTAATGACTCACCACTGGCTCAAAGCTTTTTTTACCCGACTGAGCTATTTAGACACATGAGACCTAATAAACGCATGCTGTGCAACAAGAGACCCCCCTTAGAAGCATCAGGGTGCGATTACATCACAGATTACATCACTCCTGCTAAGTTATGTTTTGGTTTATTCATACCCCACACTATAATTTTCCACTCAAGGACGTTTGTTTTTTTTGTTGTTTTTTTTCTGAGTAGAGTAAATGGTTTTATTTTTTTCGCCGCTGGACCTGAGTAAGGCTACCATCGGTTTGTGAATAGGGCTACACAAGAGCGCTGTTCTGTGACAAGGGCACGGCGTACGTGATGCCGATTTAAGCGTTAGCTGGGGAGGGAAAATAAGTGACGTCCCACTTTGATAAAACGACACCTCGGTTGACTCATAGGGAGTGTTGCTGGAGTCTGCAAGGGTCTGTCGTGGAATACAAAAATGTATTTGTGTGTGTGCCTACATTAAGCACCTGGGGAAATCAAGGTGCAACATCATATGCTTATAGTAGTGGATATACAACCGATACTACCTTTCTCAGGATATAATGTTGCACGCCGATGATCCAGTGCAGATGTTACGGGATGTCCCATTAGCTGAACAACCCCCCATCCTACAGCCTGTCCACAACGATCCCTAAGGTCTCACTGATTCCCAGGGCAGCAGATGACCTAAAGTTTATATTTCTTGATTTATTTCTCTACCACAAAGTTAAATTGGATCTGAAAGGGTGCTGCAGTTGTGTGAATACTGTTTTTTGACAAGAAAGAAAATATGTCTTTGTCCTCGCTCATAAACTGTCTTTCTGCCCGCCTCCTGTACAATATGTAGGATAGAGACAGAGCACCTGTGGCTACAATGCTGACTCAAGCAGTCTGGGCCTCAATGGCCATTTCTATAAATGATAATTCATCATTGTGTTTATCGCTGGAGTTGACACAAGACAGCATTGTAAACTTCCAGCCAACTGTCTGACATTATACTTCACTAAAGCAGGTGGAGAGCCAAGTCAATTAAGACATTCCTGTTGCCATGGTATTGTGCCCATACTTAGTCCTCACCCCACTTAACTGCTGCTCCAGATCCAGGGAATCCGAATGGGCGCTGCACAATGACAACAGCCAGATACGTTCCCCTCAATCAGCAGACTAATCATAAATCACCAGGTGCTGGGCTGGGATGAAAACTGCTCTGTTTTCTCCATCTATCGTGTCACTTATTTCCATTGTCTAAGAATGGACAGATGAACTGATTTCCCTGATAAGAATTAGCCTCCTCTTTTCCTCCATCTATTTTCAATTCCCTCCCTTTAGCTCTCTGACTTGGAAAAAAACCTGTCCAAGTCGTGCTCGCCTGGTCTTGGCAGGCGGCTGCGATCTCAGAAAAAAATGATGGTATGCATGCATAGAGGAGATGAAGAGACTAAACACATCTCTACATGACTAAAAGTATGTGGACACCTGCTCGTCGAACATCTCATTCCAAAATCATGGGCATTAATATGGAGTTTGTCCACCCTTTGTCCACCCAAACTATTGAAGGTGAAATCATTTATTTTATCATTTTTTTGTTTCTGCTTCATGATTTTTTTAGCTCGTTTTGCCAACTCCGGCACATTTACTTTGATGAGGAAACAGCTATAACAGCCTCCACTCTTCTGGGAAGGCTATCCACTAGATGTTGGAACATTGCTGTGGGGATTTTCTTCCATTCAGCCACTTGCTTCCATTCAGCATTAGTGAGGTCGGGCACTGATCTTGGGCGATTAAGCCTGGCTCGCAGTCAGTGTTCCAATTCATCCGAAAGGGGTTGAGGTCAGGGCTCTGTGCAGGCAAGTCAAGTCCTTTCATGCCGATCTTGACAAACCATTTCTGTATGGACCTCGCTTCATGCACGGGGGCATTGTCATGCTGAAACAGGAAAGGGCCCCCCCAAACTGTTGCCACAAAATTGGAAGCACAGAATTGTCTATAATGTCATTGTATGCTGTAGCATTAAGATTTCCCTTCACTTGAACTAAGGGGCCTAGCCCGAACCTTGAAAAACAGCCCCAGAAAATTATTCCTCCTCCACCAAATTTTACAGTCGGCACTATGCATTCTGGCAGGTAGAGTTCGCCTGGCATCCGCCAAACCCAGATTCGTCCATCAAGACTGCCAGATGTTGAAGCGTGATTCATCACTCCAGAGAACGCTTCGGAGTCAAATGGCGGCGAGATTTACAGCACTCCAGCCAACGCTTGGCATTGCACATGGTGATCTTAGGCTTGTGTGCGGCTTCTTGGCTACGTGCTTCAGCACTCTGCGGTCCCGTTCTGTAAGTTTGTATGGCCTACCACTTTGCGGCTGAGCCGTTGTTCCTCCTAGATATTTCCACTTCCTAATAACAGCACTTACAGTTAACCAGGGCAGCTCCTATGACGGTGCCATGTTGAATGCCACTGAGCTCTTCAGTAAGGCCAATCTACTGCCAATGATTGTCTATGGAGATTGCATGGCTGTGTGCTCGATTTTATTGACCTGTCAGCAACGGGTGTGGCTGAAACAGCCGAATCCACTCATTTGAAGGGGTGTCCCCATACTTCTGCATATATAGTGAACCTGACAGCCCTGAGTAACCAAAGAAATCTACAAAGAAAACGTCAAGTAATCAGGAATATAAAGCCTTGATATGAGGTCTGCAAAGGGGAGTCCTGGTAAGGCAACTGAGAGACAAAGACATAATGATATAATGGTGGACTTACATGGATTACAAGAGCATCTTAATACTGTAAAGGAAAAGTTTACATTATAGTTTTTAGCTCTTCCTTGTTAATCTTCAAAAGAGGTCATTTGCCTCTTTCAATAGGCTATAGTCCTTATATTTCTCCTATAGGTTGGACTAGCCCAGTAGCGCTAAAGCCTGCTTAAATTATCCTCAGATAACGATGAGGACCAAGAGCACAAATACACTTTTGCGAGTCCATCCTATCCACCTCACTATAGTATCTGGCTGCCTCATTTGCTTTCAACACCCTGTGCTGTTTTTTTAGGGACGCGCAAGGCAACGGCACAAGAGAGCTTAAATATATAAAATGGTTGAACCTGTCACATTCTCTTAATTTTGGGGGAGTTTCAAGCGGCCTCTTCTTGAGCAATCCTTCATGAAAAATGAAGACGGCTCCTCCGCTGTGCTGTGCAGCTACGCCGAAGTGAAATATTTTCTTGTTCTGTTTTGTCTGGCCTGGACTGCCTACTTTTGGGTTGCACTCGGTTAAGGGAGAAATGGTCTGGGCAGCTTTTCAAAGCGTGCGATTACCATGCGGCTCCACATTGTGAATAGCCATGCCAAACTCCAGTGGAAGAGGAGGAATTGAGCCTGGTGGAGGTGCTGCTGCCTAAGGCCAAATGGATCTCAAAGACCATCTAACACATGTCTCTCTCAGACAAACAAAAGTGAAACTAATCACTGCATCTTTCATTTCTACATCTCTTTTTATTTTCTTTCTCTTGAATTGAACTTCTGGAATATTAAAGAGGAACACTGGAGTTCTACAATTAGTGAACAGGTACAACAGGAAATTACTGCTCCAGAGTGTTAATACACAGCTAAGTGTTGGTAAGAGCGTAGAGCTGGCAACTCCAAGGTCTTGGATTGAATTCCCACAGGGATCACAAAGGCCTATACACTCTAAAAATGAATGTACTCACTGTACTGTTAGTCACTTTTGTATTAAAGTGACTGCTAAGTGACATGCATTTCTATATTATAGGCCTATTATTACTAAAGCCATTTTCTCTTGTGGATAGTCTTGAACCTAGCAGAAAAGACAACAGAGTGCTATTCTGCTCTGCAATTCAATAATCATATGTCGTTAGACTACTTGCTCTGCGTCTGGAATAGACTGAATAAATCCTTGGGATGTTTGCTCAATCTCTATTAGACTACAGTCCATTAAGAGGACAGAGAGGAGTTTTTAGTATCTGCATCACATGACTGGAACTCTCTGGATGCCATTAAGACAAAAACAATTACAATAATAATATTCGAAGGCACAAAACATTTATAACATATTTTCAACATTAGTGTTGTGGTTACAACATGATGTCATCTAATAAGGAATGCCAATAACAGCTTTATGATTAAACATGCTTGGTCCATTTGCCATGTAATAAATAGGCCAGGTTTTCAGCTTTCTCCATCTCTGTCACTGTTTAAGGAACGTGTTAGAATGAGCTCCACTTACTCTTAAATGCACATGAAGTCTTGAGAATGTATTGTGTGTGGCTTTGCATGGACAATATCCTGGATTAAATATCCTAGTGGTAAAGTGTTGTAAGATATTCACAGCTTCTACTTGTTATCTGGAAAATTTCAAAGCTTGCCTTGGTGGGAGGTTGGGGGTTGTTGGCGCCATGTGTAAGGCATTGCCAGAACAAACAAAATATATTTCTATTAAGAAACCCTTTTGTTGGCATTTTCGGTGAGGGTAGTGGGTGGGGGGCTGGGATGTTCTGAAAATCAAACTCCATTAAACATTTAACGGGTGGATTTACAACCTAGTCCATCTTCCATGACAAGGTAGGTGGAGAAAAGTAAAGAGCTGATCCTGAAAAACCAATTACGCAAAAGATATATAGGAAGATGGAAATCTATCCATAAAACACGTGACTGACTATCATATTTTTTCAAATAGGTAAAAACAAGCAGAATATAAAGAAATAAGGGGGGGGGGGGGGCAAGTATATGCGTTGGTCAGTTAAAGTAATTTATCAATCATAGTTTCATTATTCATCCTATTTAGTAGGGTTGTCTAAAGCAATTCATGCTATGGATTAATGGTAATCACAGAGAAAACCTCTCACAGTGCCTCCTTGTGTTATACTACTGTAAATATTAATATCACAGCCAGTGGAAAATCATAATCAAATGAGTGCTGAACACCGGATGATCTGAGGTTGAGTTTAGAAAATACAAATATTTCAAGAACATACAGATTTTTCCAGAAAGAGAAACTGTACAGTAAAATAAATCTAGTGGCACAAAGATCTTTGGAGGTTTTTCTAAAGCAGTCTTGAAACTCTCTGTAACATTTCACCGGATATCATTGTTTTCAATGAGAGCACAACGGTAAATGTCGTTGAGGCTGGTGGTGAATGCCGTCAGCCGCCACGGTAAATGCCGTCAGCTGCCCCAGTAGACAGGCCATGCAGGCAGAGTTAAAATATTTAAACTTTTGCCGTCTGCGGTAGCCTTGTTTTCTACCGGATGTTGATTTACACGGTTCGTTTACGGAAATCACCATAGCAACGCATACCGTTGTGCTGGTTTGCTTTTGCCGTCACGCTCTTTCTGGTTTTCTTGTCCCGCTATGCCGACTGGTATGAGGTCTAAACGCAGCATTACTCCATCCTGTCCACCCCTGATTCCAGCATCTGGCTACAGTAGGGAGTACTGGGCTCTGATCCTGACATCAAAAAGACCAATCAAAACCATGGGTACTGAAGGAATGTCCACTATTGGTTATTTTCCAGAGGCCTTGCACAGCGTTCCCCGTGCCCATGTAAACAAGAGCATTCCCTCATGGTGCATTGCATGCCTGCCCCCACTTCCCCACCTAACCTTTGCCAATGAGAACAGCTACGATATTGGACACTGGACAAGAGTAGTGGGGATTCCAATGAGTAAAAAAAAAAGAAAAGTCCCACAAAAAAATCCGTGCATGTTATCAACGAGCCAGCACTGCACCGTTAGTGACGCACGAACAACTAAACACTGAACGATAAACACATACTCATGCAGCGCCTTCAGAAAGTATTCACAAACTTAATTTTTTCCACATTTTGTTGTGTTACAGCCTGAATTTAAAATGGATTCAATTTAGATTTATTTTCACTTGCCTACACACAATACCCCATAATGTCAAAGTGGAATTAGGTTTTTCAAAATGTTTACAAATGAATAAAAAGTTAAAAGATGAAATGTCTTGAGTCAATAAGTATTCAAACCCCTTGTTATGGCAAGCCTAAATAAGCTCAGATGTAAAAATGTGCTTAACAAGTCACATAAGTTCCATGGACTCACTCTGTGTGCAATAATAGTGTTTAACATGATTTTTGAATAACTACCTAATTTCTGTACCCCACACATACAATTATCTGTAAGGTCCCTCAGTTGAGCAGTGAATTTCAAACACAGATTCAACCCCAAAGACCAGGGAGGTTTCCAATGCCTTGCAAAGAAGGGCAAAAAGCAGACATTGAATATCCCTTTGAGCATGGTGAAGTTATTAATTACACTTTGTATGGTGTATCAATACACCCAGTCACTTAGATGGGTATGTTTATAATTGTTACGGACTGCAAAGTTTTTCAGGATAAAATTGAAACGGAAAGGAACTAACCACAGGCAAAATCCTAGAGGAAAACCTGGTTCAGTCTGTTTTCCACCAGACACTGGGAGATGAATTCATCTTTCAGCAGGACAATATCATAAAACACAAGGCCAAATCAAGAAGACAGTGAATGTTCTTGAGTGGCCAAGTTACAGTTTTGACTTAAATTTACTTGAAAATCTATGGCAAGACCTGAAAATGGTTGTCTAGCAATGATCAACAACCAATTTGACAGAGCTCTACATTTTTGGAAAAGAATAATGGGCAAATGTTGCATAATACAGGTTTGGAAAGCTCTGAGACTTACCCAGAAAGACTCACAGCAGTAATTGCTGCCAAAAGTGCTTCTACAAAGTGTTGACTCAGGGGTGTGAATACTTATGTAAATTAGATATTTCTGTATTTCATTTCCAATATATTTGCATAAATTTCTAAAAACATGTTTTCACTTTCTCATTAAGTAGATGAGTAAGAAAAAATAAATATTTAATCCATTTTGAATTCAGGCTGTAACACAACAAAGTGTAGAATAGTCAAGGGGTATGAATACTTTCTGAAGGCACCATATATACGCATACACCCAAACAGACTTACACACATACCACTGGCACCAAGGCAGCGACAAAGAGTCCCTGTACTAAGTGCAGTCCAGTCTTAAGTGTGAGTAGACCAGAGCAGAGTAGAGCAGAACAGGCGCACTGGGCCTATTAAACATATGAACCAGGGGTCCTAGACTAAAACGTAACCCTGGTTTCCCCAGGAGGTCCACCAGACTCGGCGCAGAGAAAGCCGTCTGTCTCTTATATAACCAGCTGGCAAGGCCTTACGGTCGAATAAGAAAGAGATCCCACTGGTGGGGCCGAGCCAAGAGGTATAATACACTCTAAACCTGTTTCTCTTTCGGCCTGCCCTGCGCGCCCAGTCCTATGCAATAACAGTGTCCTCATGACTCTGCAACACGGGCCATAACACACTGACAGTCCCGTCATTGTTCCCAGGTGGGTAGAGCCACTGCCAGCAATGCCAGTTACTTATAAAGAGCAACATAGAAAGGTGCTGTTCTCCAATCTGGCACTACAAATCAGCTAAAGGCGTCTTCAAAACATATACGTATGTATGCTTGGGTGAGTTTCCAAGTAGAGTAGGGGAGGGGGTATACTGGATGGATATTATATGGTATGATGCTGGGGTTCTGGCACATGTGCTGCCTGATGAACAACACGAGCAAAGACGATTGTGTACATTTTCCAAAGGAAGAAGTTATGAGGTGCCAAGTACACTCTTAGAAAAAAAGGTTCCAATAGGGTTCCCTCGGCTGTCCTCATAGGAGATCTATTCTTGGTTCCAAGTAAAACCCTTTTTCGTTCCAGGTAGAACCATTTAGAACCTCTTGTGGAAAGGGTTCAACATGAAAAGCAAAAGGGTTCTACCTGGGACCAACAAGGGTTCTTCAAAGGGTTCTCCTTTCAGGTTCTAGATAGTACCTTTTCTTCTAAGAGTGTACAGTGAATCCAGACTGTTGTCAATAATTTGGAAAAACATTTTGAACAACTGCAACGATTTGGCAGCGGTGGCTCGGCTGTGGTAATGTAGTGTAGTGTATACTCACGCTTTGTGCACCGCTGCGATCCAGAGGCCTTACTCCATCCATGACAGCACTGCCCTCCACAGACATTCACCCTGCAATAACACCCAGAGACACACAGAGAGAAAGAGAGAGCACTGTCACACACACAAGACCAACTCATACTGGCTAAAACTCACACACTGGTGGTTCTAGTGACCCACCTGTGCCGCCAAGCCTGGGCCAGATCTGGTATTAGGGGCCTCCTTTCATTGGAGGTAAAGCTGGGCACCCCTAGCCCGGTGGCCCCTGCTGAGAGTGTGGGAATGTCCCCACTAATCATACATCTGAGAGTGCTGCGACTAGGACCCTGCAAATTGAGGTCATGCTCCTGAACACAACAGGATATGGGCCATTTTGTTTTATTATTTAGTTTCCTTTGAGGATAGTACTTTAAATTGGCTGTTTTAGTTTCTGTCTCTACTGAGTGGATGTTAAGACATGTATTTTGTATCAACTTGAAAGTTGTGAACAAAGTTCATTATTGACACATTACATTCATTGGGCTAAATGTCTGAAACAAGTACAGTATTGTATGTTGTTTTAATTTGTCAGAAATATGATCAAATAGCTACCTGAATCAAATTGAATATAGAATGTATTGTAAGTTACAGACTATTTATTTAATAATGCACAGTGAGTGTACAAAACATTAGGAACACCTGCTCTTTCCATGACATAGATTGAATCCAGGTGAAAGCAATGATCCCTTATTGATGTCACCTGTTAAATCCACTTCAATCATTGTAGATGAAGGGGAGGACACAGGTTAAAGGAGGATTTTTAAGCCTTGAGACAACTGAGACATGGATTGTGTATGTGTGCCATTCAGAGCATGAATGAGCAAGATAAAATATTGAAGTGCCTTTGAATGGAGTATGGTAGTAAGTACCAGGCGCACTGGTGTGAGTGTGTTAAGAATGGCAATGCAGCTAATTTTTCCATACTCAACAGTTTCTCATGTGTATCAAGAATGGTCCACCACCAAAAGGTCATCCAGCCAACTTGACAAAACTGTGGGAAGCATTGGGCCAGCATCCCTGTGGAATACTTTCGACACCTTGTAGAATCCATGCCCTGACGCATTGAAGCCTTTCTGAGAGCAAATGGGGGTGCAACTCAATATTAGAAAGGTGTTCCTAATGTTTTGTACACTCAGTGTATATTTAACAACCCTAAGACCATGCTGTATGATCATGTTGATGATAGTGAATGTTGTAGGCCAGTCTTATAGCAAGTTCCTTTACCAGGTGCCAGGCATGCCTATACTGTAGGCTACTATACAGTAAGTTGACCCAACGACATTATATATTTTATAACAGACCACCTTGCCATCCACGAGGATAAGTAGCCAATAGTCATTCACTGTTCTGTAACATCAACTATTTTTCAGAGACCCGCAAGTTATCTTACCCTGACATTTTCATTTGGTGACTCTGTTGAACGTTGTGGCTGGTGCGCCGAATGACTTGCTGATGCTGCGTAAACTGTGTGTCCTGGCGAAGCGGGATCGGGTTCGCTTGGTTACCCATCCTGCGGGTTCGGACCTGGCCACTGTAACTGGCCGAGAGCTCCACATTGTAGGCATGGGGCTGTCCCGTGGCACCGGAGCGCGAAGAGATGGAACTCACATGTACTCTGTCCGTCCCGCTCGGTCCTGGCTGCAACACGTAGTATCTCCTAAAGCCACTCTGATCCGTGGAGACAAATGTCGGTGAAATGAATAAACCTATAGAAAATAATAGGTCCCATCTGATCCAAGCCATATCCACTCCGTATCCGCGTAAAGACAATATACTATTTTGGAAACTTTATAATAAATTCCTTGAAGGTCCGTATCTGGAAAATAAAAACTTCTGTAACTTTATAGCAAGTAAAACAGTTATATATCCCTGAGTATATTTGTCTATGCTTCGCCTTTCAACCCAAATTAAAAACAAGAACTAAAACGTAGGCTTAATTTTAAAAAGTAAAAAATAAAAGAGGGCATGTAAAAACCTGAATATGGGTCTAAAACGGAATAAAGCACTGCTTTATCTCTGCGCAGGGTAGGGGGGAGCTGGGCAGCAGATGTTACGGCTGCTATGGCTACGTTTGTGCAATACTTTACCCTGCAGATGCGATTGAAAACTCTTTAAAAAGTTTCACTGTGTAAGGGCAGGAGTTAGTGTCAGAACTGAACAGCCAATCTCCGGCAGACATGACGTCAGGAGTGGGACGCTTATTGGAACAAACCTGTGGGGCTGAACCCTAAAATAAATGTTTGGAGTGGCGTAGTGTTCATATAGTCGCCAAAGACCTAAAGAAAATCTATTCCTGAAGATGCATAAACTGTGCTGTCGGCAGGAGCGCGAGCTCATCAAAGTGACAGAAGACATAAACCTTGTTGTCCAGCAAGTTCATGAGTGATAAGAGTATAAATACACGCGTATAAGAATGACACGTTATAAACAATCAATAAGCCACGTGTAATGTGTAATACTTTGGAATACTAATGTGTCAAGTTTCTTAACTCATATTTATAAATAACACATATTTATTTAAAGTACATGCTGTCAAAGTGCTCTACATCATTGTTACTTCGGTTCCATACACTCCCGCATAAATCAGATATGAACTACCATGCGACATGCGTCATAAACTATAGTCAAGTAATTCATAAAGCCATGTGCGCACCATTATTCATCCAACAACCCACGAGTTGACCACAGTTGCGCAGCGGGCCATTCCTGGTGCGATTCTAATTTTTAATGCTTATCCCTAGTTACTGTCCTCCTACACTGCAGAATTACCAGCGACCCCTTGGTAAATTGTTCAGCAGTGACTCATTATTCCATTGAAGACTGCAGGGGATATTCCAGTACAGGAGTGAGTTCATTGAAGACGTACTATAGCGCACATACAGTGGTTTTGAGGACCTCCACCCAGATCAACATAAGCCCCATGAAGTCATTGTGTGTGCTTTGGAAAACATACAAAGTAGAATTAGGTCTGACGTTGGCTCTCTGAGTGGTATCTAATTGTTTTCTTAAAACCTCTATGTCCCCCATTGAAGTTTTAAGTGGGTGGATACTTGATACAGTGGTGTCATACACTTATTAATAGATTTAAAAAAGGCCACAAGACTCTTCCCTCCAGAATGTAAGGGAAAGGGGGGACAGTCATGAAACGTTGCTCTGAATTTGAAACACAAGGGGTGATGGTAACCAGAGCTCAGTGTCTGTGGAGCCCCATCATCTGAGAAGGGGACAGATATGTGGTGAAAGACAGGGCGGGGCACATGCGTAATCACCAATGATGCAATTTGAAAAAGCTGGGCAGAATTGCAATCCTCCAGCCACTGATTACATCTGGGTCAGCCTCATGTGCCAGGAGATCACATCTGACCAGGAAACAGTCATCCAGGATGATCAAGGACAGAAGTGTCAGAAATGAATATATGCACTCACTACTTACTGTATTTAAGTCACTCTGGATGTGTAAGATGCTTCTGGAAAAGATTGAAGTCATAGTAAGACTGTGGGAAGGTACCAACATAGACATGCACAAGTTGTATGTAAAATGTGAATGTTGGGGTCTTTGTTCCAGTGAGCTTTCAGGTCACACATTTTCTATAAAGAATGTTATTCTTCTGAAAAAGGCTCCGATTAACCTTTTGTAATTAAGTCCTCGCCCTAGGTCGTCCTGACCAAAAACTGCTCATAGTGATGATCAGTTCCTTACTGTTAATTCATACCACTCAATGAATAACACGAAAGGTGATGTCATTTTGGTGTTCCTCATTGGCAATGACCTCACCATCGAACTTCAGCTGCTGTTGGAACTTTATGAGGATGTTGTCAGGTTGTCACTGGGAAACACCAGGAATGTTGAAAAGAAACAGGAGGCTGAGGCTGAACAAGCATTTTGTTTCCCTGCTTCAAAGGGAGGCCTCTCCAAACATATGTCATGGCAGCAAATCAGTGTAATGATGTTTGTCATGAATATTTATGACTATATTATCCCTGTGTCTGCTGGATATATGATGTAATGGTGTATGATAGTAAATAATGACAACACACTCGTAATGACCATTATTTCACATTTTTATTAAATTACTGACATTTTGGGACAGAAATCTGGTTCTGATCGAGCGGTTTGGTATGCAAACAAATTGTGTGATGAAAAACTGTGGAAAAGATGGAACGTATACATACAGTATACTTAAGGGTGATGCACACTTCCTTCCCAATCCAGAAATTATCACCAAATCGGAAAAAAACTAATAACATTCATGAAAGACGACTACAGCTGTGACATAACACATCTACTCGTATAAAAGTCATTTTCACCCACACTGTGGGCCTTTACTTCAAAGCAAGGCAGAGACAGTCCTTGATAAAGAGGCACAGGCAAAGAAAAAACCTGTACGATAGCAATAAAACAAAGGCAATGTCAAGGTCATTTTCCTTTCGGAGAGAAAACCCATGAGGAGAAGATAGCAGGATCGCTGTCTGTAGCCCCTGAGCATGATGATGAGTTAGCTGTGCAGAGTCTGTTCTTCTTCCATGGTGTCTGTTCTGTGTGAGCGAGGCGAGGTGGGATGACACTTTCATGGCCCACTGCTTCCCTGGTGATGAGTGTGTCCACACTCTCCTGTTGTGCGTCTCTGCACCGCTCTTATATTTGGCCCACATGCTTACATTTCTGATCTGCAAAGCTCTCACTGCGCCTGGGGGAGTCCGGCTTTGGGGGGGAGTGGGTTATGACTAGTACATACCAACAATAAGGCAAGCATGGTTCTATGATCATAAAGCTTCATCTTTGTACAATGTATGATTGTACACATTTTGTGATTTCTTTAGATTCCGTAGAGTTCATAACATGATTGAGCTAGCAATTCCTCAACCATGCTTTACACAACAAATAGCACATACCTCAAAGGGGAACTATACAAAATTACACATTGTACATACAAATGTATCCAGTTAAGTCATTCCTTTTTTAACAGTCACATGAGCTGTAAAAGCATGTAAAGTCCACTTCGCAAGGAAGAGGGTGATGGGTGAAGGTCCCCTGACAGCGTCCCTTGTAGCTATGTCTGCTCTTGGACACGTTTGCTGTAGGAGGTCTTTAGAGTCCTTAGAGGTGTGTCTATAGCGAGGCATTCATGCAGATTCTCTGCGCAGCGAACCACTTTGATCCTGCAGCTCCGTGATAAGCTGCTCAAGCTCTTTGACATCCTCACTCAGGTCGCCATGGGTCTCGCCAGTTGCGACATCTGCGTGCAGTTGCTGAGGAGAAACGGTTTAAAAGAAATACAATTACTACATTTGGTTAGAAGTTAACGCAAAAAAACAATGCGAGGTCAGTGATGTAGTAATGACTGGATGTGAGCAGTCCGATTCATCTGTGTGATGTGGTGGGGTGCTGGCATGAAAGCCAAGTGTTTTGTAGTGTACCTTCGCTTTGGTGGCGAGATGAATGGAGAACAACATCTGCAATGACTCCTGGGGGTTACACCTCTTTTTACTACAGCTGATGGTCACTGTGAACACATACATGTGAGAAATAGAGACCGAAGATACCTATTAGAACGTAAATATTTGTGATTAAAAGACAGAGCACGTAAGTTGTGTATTTAAATGAGTGATTGCTAGAGGGAGAGACACCCAGCCATCATGCATGGGGTACCATGGAGGGGTCAGGAGGGGAGTGATCAGGCGTTTCTGGTTCAGGGTCCAGGGGCCATGGCCCTGCCTGCCCTGGTGAGACACTGTGGCACCATGGACCTATGCATGACTAACAGGTCCCATATAGACACAGGACTGTGGGTTATACTGCACATGTGCGGAAAAGTTGAGGAGAGGAGTAATTTCTCCTGGGACTGGTTAATGAGGGCTCCACCTCCCTCAGGGTGATTTCTCAGCCCTGCAGTCAGTGACTCCGTTCAGTGGGTCTCATCTCGTTGCGCCGAAAGACACTTCACCGTTCACCCCCGCCGTGACAGGCCTGGCAGCTCGCAAATAAATCATTCGACCAAAACCTTTTTCCACAATGCCTGTTTAATCACCCCTGTGATCACTGTCCGAGATAACGTGATCAAAATGTCCTCTGTAACGCCTCTACTTACTTTTTCAGAGGACATCACAGTGAATATTCATTCAGCGGGATGAAACACCATTCATTTCTTTTGTAGAATTGTACCAATTTCGACAAACACCTTATCTATGGTAGCTATGATCCACACAAAATGATGAATAAAGCTCAGAAGAATCTGTTATTCTGTGCCGCTTTGAAAAACATACCAACACAAAGCCACGTTCCAGAGACCAGTGAGGATATTGATAGGCTATTTCCCCATCGCCGCAGTTTTTAATCCTGGTGTTTACCCAACACCTTATCTTCTTCTTGCACACGAGGAAGGGAAAACAAGCGGCGGTCTCTTCTACTCTATCTGAGCGACACCTTTTCCCTGTATGGTCTTCTTCAGCCGCGACAACGCGAAAGGTCAAAACAGCATGATTTATGGATGAGGACCTCTTCTGCTCTACCCTCCTCGTTCTCATCACTTTATTTTTTCGCATCCCTCTCAGCTCTGTGGATGAAGTGTCCAGGCCCATCATAGAGGTTACAAAGCTGAGTTGAGTGAGGGGGCTGTGGTAGAGGGGGCACTCTACCACAACCTGTATCTCTTTATAAAGCTTTGTGCTTTTCTGAAGGACACAATGGCAGCATATTGGAGGGTTTCGGGATTCACACCACAACCTGTGTGTGTGTGTGTGTGTGTTTGTGTGTAATGAAGTATATGTGTGGGATGTAAGGTATGTGTGTGTGTGAGGGACACGGTGTGTGACCTGAGTGAAGATGAGCCCTAGCGACAGCATCAACCTCAGAGATGTGTTGGAGAATGCACATTGCTATTCCTCCCGTGTTGCCCCGGTGCCCTGACTCCCTCTGATGTTTAATTCAAAACAGCATCCAGCTGTAATGAAAAACCTGGGGATTTTTGAGATTAACAACTTTATTGAAGTTCTTCTATAGGACACTCTCCTCCATCCTTCCTGCTGTCTCCATCTCCCAACCCCCTTGCCTCCACACTAACTCGCAGAGTAATTGTTTGGATCGCGATTGCGTTTCGCAGAGGGCAGTGGGGTAAGACGGATCTGTTCGTCTTCTTCTTACTCTTCTTGTGGCTGCCATCGATCATATCTCCTCCCCGCGCGGCCTGACGCAAAGACCTGCAGGAGACTTGACATTAAGCGTGATGAGTGTTCCGTGTGTGTCGAAGAAACGTGTGTGGGGGGATGAGGTGTGTGTATGTATAGGGGCAGGGAGTGCGACACTCACCGTTGGCCAGATCTATGGCTCTCTTTATAACCTCCTTGAAGGTCCCGGTGTCTTTCTCCCAGCCTCTGGCCTGCACCTCACAGCGATGGGCCTTGGACAGGAAATGCAACGCCTGCCACGCAAACAGACACACACAAGAAAATGAATGAAAAAAAAGTATCCCTCCAACACATAGAATGCTGTGGCCTAGCATTTTTTTTTTTTATCAAATATTGTCACATACCATAAAGCCTGACCAAGCTGCTGGCCACATCAAGGCATCTGGTTTATAATGAATACAAAGTAAACATATTTAATGAATAAAACAATTAACAGAAGTCATCGCTGTGGCATGACTGGCCTATGGGAGGGGGGAAATAGCAGTGGAAAGACGAGTGGAATGACAAATAACATGCCAGTGCTAAGGGTCTTTGGGTCACACTAACTCACACTAAGGATATGATCAGGGTGGGAAATAAACATTTTGGTCCACCAGCCACTGTGGTAGGTAAATTTAAAAAAAGAAACCAGCCACTCAGATTTTTTACCAGCCAAAATATTTTTGGCGGCATAATTACAATTATTATTATTTTTTAATTATATATATTTTTTAAATGGATGAGCACGCTTTAGATTTTTCTAAAACAAGAAATGTATTACTAGTAAGAAGTAAATGGGGTTTATTGCTTAATTTCCTTACATTTTTGTGACCTGCGTCTTTTAACCAAAGTTAAAATACATAATTAAG
Organism: Salvelinus sp. IW2-2015; assembly: GCF_002910315.2. NCBI lineage: Eukaryota > Metazoa > Chordata > Actinopteri > Salmoniformes > Salmonidae > Salvelinus > Salvelinus sp. IW2-2015. The sequence continues at coordinate 35,261,627 of NC_036858.1, read as the reverse complement.
ATACAATAGTAAAAACAGATAAACAGTTCTACACTGAACATCAAGAATCAACAAAGTGCTTACCATGCCACAAAAGGCTGATAATATGGCTTATTATAATAAGTCAGGACTAACAGTGCCTAAAATGAACACCCACCACCTGCGGGTAGATTTTGGCATTGGCATTAAATTTCAGTCAAGGGGAAGGTTTACTATTTTTTTTAAATTTTAATTAGTCCAGGGGAGGGTCATGTAATTTGTAATTGATGAAACATCAATATTTCTCAGTGTTTTAGCATTTGTTGCTTATTAGGCCATACAGTGCCTTCAGAAAGTATTCATACCCTCAACTTATTCCACATTTTCTTGTGTTACAGACTGAATTGAAAATGGATGAAATAGCTTTTTTTCCCTTCTCACCCATCAACACGCAATACCCCATAAACGACAAAGTGAAAACATGTTTTTAGAAATGTATTGAAAATGAAATACAGAAATATATCATTAATATAAGTATTCATAACCCTGAGTCAATACATGTTAGAATCACCTTTGGCAACGATTACAGCTGTGAGTCTTTCTGGTTAAGTATCTAAGAGCTTTGCACACCTGGATGGTATGATATTTGCCCATTATTCTTTAAAAAATTCTTCATGCTCTGTCAAGTTGGTTGTTGATCATTTCTAGACAGCCATTTTCAAGACTTGCCATAGATTTTTCAAGATGATTTACGTCAAAACTGTAACTAGGCTACTCAGGAACATTCAATGTCCTTGTGTTTTAGGTTATTGTCCTGTTGAAAGGTGAATTATTCTCCCAGTGTCTGGTGGAAAGCAGACAACCAGGTTTTCCTCTAGGATTTTGCTCAGTTTCTTTTAATCCTAAAAAAAAACTCACTAGTCCTTCCCGATGACAGGCATACCCATAACGTAATGCAGCCAACAACATGCTTAAAAATATGAAGCGCGGTACTCAGTAATGTGTTGTTGGATTTGCCCCAAACATAACGCTTCGTATCGAAGACAAAGTTAATTTCTTTGCCACATTTTTTGCAGTTATACTTTAGTGCCTTATTGCAAACAAGATGCATGTTTTGGATTCTTTACAATTCTGTACAGGCGTCCTTTTCACTCTGATATTTAGCTTAGTATTGTGGAGTAACTACAATGTTGTTGATCCATCCTCAGAATTCTCCTATCACGGCCATTAACCTCTAACTGTTTTGAAGTCACCATTGGCCTCATGGTGAAATCCCTGAGCGGTTTATGTCCTCTCCGTGCAACTGAGTTAGGAAGGACGCCTGTATCTTTGTGACTGGGTGTATTGACACACCATAGAAAGTGTAATTAATAACTTCATAATTCTCAAAGGGACATTCAATGTTATTTAAAAAATGTTTTTTTTACCCTTCTACCAATAGGTGCCCTTCTTTGCGAGGAATTTGAAAACCTCATTGGTCTTTGTCGTTGAATCTGTGTTTGAAATTTACTGGTCGACCGAGGGACCTTACTGATAATTGTCTTCATTTTAATTAGACTTTAACAACAAGAGGGCTTTGTGTTTGAGCCTATTTCTTCCTATTTAAGAAATAAAAGGTAGGCCTATATGTTTGACAGATGGAATTAGGCTATAGGCTGCTATATCCATAGATTTGTCAGTCAATTCCTCCACTCACCATGAACTCTTTAAATAACAGGCCTCCACTGACACGGAGATAGCCTAAGTTAAAACCAAGACACAAATTGAGGGTTTATGCCATAGGCCTACCTTTCATTAAAGAAAATGTCAAAAAAGCACAGCCAGATAGCTTACGATTAAGAAAATAAAACTGATCCGATTATATAAAGTGATCAATAACAGCGCTTTGGTCTGTGATGCTTTATGTTACAAACAAGCTGTAAAATACCCGGGAAAGACATTATGGGGATACTGTACCATTGTTTAGTTTCTTTGACATTCAGAGGCTGAGCTATAGCCGAGGAAACAAAAAATAGACTTTGGGGAAAGAGGGATACCTAGGTCAGTTGTACAACTAAATGCCTTCAACTGAAATGTGTCTTCTGCACTTAACCCAACCCCTCTGAATCAGAGAGGTGCGGGGGGCTGCCATCCACGTCTTCGGCGCCTGGGGAACAGTGGGTTAACTGCCTTGCTCAGGGGCAGAACGACAGATTTTTACCTTGTCAACTCGTCGATTCGATCCAGCAACCTTTCGGTTACTGTCCCAACGCACTAACCACTAAGCTACCTGCCGCCCCAGCTTGGGAAGTAATCGAATTCTGTCACTATCAATTGATTAAGCTATTCACTTTCTGTACAATAGAAGATGTTTAAACCCAGACAGCTTTTAAGGAAACACATGTGACCTCCTCGTTGGGTTAAGCCACGGAAGAAGAGTAGCCAGCAGTTAAAGCTTACATTTGTCTGCATCGGTAGGCCAATTCTGTCTGGGGTGTAAAGGTAGGCCTAACTTTTCTAAGTACCATGCTCAGATGATGTCTCAGATGTAATTATTTGCAAACAAGACACACGGATTTGGCATTGGAGAAATATGATAAGATGAACACATAGACCTCTCTCTGTGTCCATTCTGAGCCTGTACATTTCGGGTAATTTGTGCGGTGTTTAAAAAAATTCTGCTAATATGTAAAATGGCGAAGAATTGCATGAAATTTGTATTAAAAGGCTATTTTCTTTCCTGACCTGTAAATACGATGACAGATTCATGCAATGCTTTTACTATTAAGGAGATCTTTCCACCCCTACTCTTGTCCACGGTGGCCTGCGAACCCACAACCTTCTGGCCCGCAGCCCTGTGCTCTATAAAAATTCCTGCATTGCCATGTAACGCTTACAAGTTGAAGAACAGTTTCTAAAACTGCATATCTAAGGCTCTGGTCTGTCCAATAAGTGAGGGTAAACGGTAGACATATTCTCTGCTATCCACTTTGTTTAAATTATTATTCTTGGTATAGGGGTCATTTGTTTCTTTTTTCAAGAGTTCAGGGAGGGTTTAGGTAAAATATATTTTGCTTAAGGGAGGGCCATCCATTTTCATTTCAGAGGTCTGTATTATAAATAACGTTCACTCCCCTAAGAATGTCCAATTCACCAGCCACGTTGGCAGGTGGTCACACTCAGGGCTATACAATATGAGCATTTCATAAAAATAGTCAAGTATGGGCACAAGTGCAAGTTGTGATTTATAGCAAAATAAATGCTGCAGTAGCTGTTTTCAAAGTATTTCTGCCTTTTTGTTTCATATTTGGTATTGCACAAAGAAATCTGAATCCTAACGTTAACTTATCCCACCTTCCGCAGCCATACTGCCTGTCTGGGGTGGCTGTGAGCACTGAGGGATGTGCTGAAAGATTCATTTTTAGAAGCAATGGGCACAGGTATACATGTTGGTCTAATTCATTCTAAAGTCTACTACAGTGAGACTTTGTTCTCGTGTTTCTTGGCTAGTTACACTGTTTTGCTCACAAGCTAGGTTGCTTTTCAATGTGTGAGTTTGCTTCCACTGCTAGCAAAAAGAGACATCTTCGGTCTCTACTAGTGAGATTCTCCCAGGCACACATGACAACTGGAGTGGCACTGTTACCAGGGTAACCTTAAAGGGGCAGCATTTTTTATTTATTTGACTCAGATCACAGAATATTAAATTAAATAGAGCATTATACAACATTACTTCGTACTAGTAATACATTTCTTGTTTTAGTAACATTACGAAGCATGCTCATCCATTTTCTTGTGGGTTTTTTTGTAATAAAAAGAATTGGGAGTGGCTGGTAGATTTTTTTATCCACCTGCCACAGAGGATGCTATACAAAAAAATATATTTTAGGCCCTGCCCTATGCTGACATGATGTGCTCCTAAGTAGAAATGTAGAAGCACACAAATACATCTAAGAGAACAATTAAAGTATAAGTATTGTAACGACAAAAAACTACAAAATGTGAATGAATAAAAGGAGTAATCCATGCTCAATCAAGCACAATCCTTACCGCGGTAACTTGGGAAATCGCTTGTCTGTGATGAAAAAAAACCCCAGACTGCTATGTCTTCCTAGCAGCAGACAGTTTCAGCAAACTTAAACTAACATTGAAAAACAACCTAGTGTGTGAACAAAACACTATAACTGGCCAATAAACACGAGGACAAAGTCATACTTTAGTAGCTTTTCTTTATAATTTGACCAACTTCTACATGTGGCCTTTGTATGAAGGGAAAAAAACTGTCTCATCAACAAATAGGAGCCATCTATCACTGTGTGGCTAAGTGCAACACCATTAGTCACCAATGTCTATCAGTTACTAATAAGCCTATAAATAGCTTATTAACAGGCGCAAAGTCCATTACAATAATAACTTTTTCCCTCTCTCCTCAGAGCACATACAGTAAGTATATTTCATGTGTGGTGTTTGCACAGCTAAATGTCAAGGGATGTTAGGGGAATGTTAAGGGGGCCTACTAACTCGTTGTCACCAGGCCTGGTGCTTTGTCTGTCTTCATACAGCAGGGCGTAGTGACGCCAGATCTCAGCGTCGGTGCTACGGCGGGACGTGCGCGACCCAGGAGCTCCTGGACCTTGGCCCGCAGTGACGAGGCCTGGTCGCCATGGTTATCCGTCATGTCCTGCACCACCGCCCGCACCAGGATCTCTAGAATCTGGAACACAGAGAACAGGGACGAGTGGGAATGTGAATGTTGCGCTACTTTGGTTTGCAGTGAGAGAGGAGTCAGAAAGGGTGGAGTGACTACTTTTGTCGAAATCGAAGAGAAAGTGGTGGGTGGTTGGGTGTGTGAACCTGACCACACTGGCTTGAATTACATATGTCCTCTCTCAACATAGGCCAGTTGGGTTTCCTCAATGTCTCGTGGCTGCGTCATCCTCTGTTTCTAGTTTGGTGACTGCCATCTGAGTAGGAGAGTATTTCACACTGACGCTTTCCGCACTAGGTTTCAATTTCACGTCACACCCACTCAAATGCAATACGATAGGGACTGAGACTGGAATATCAACACTGGGCAGAATTTATCTGGCTTGTTTTCCATTGTCTCAATGGAAATGTATGCATAGTCACGATCATCACGCAGTACAATTAAAAAAAGTGACAGGGCAGAGCAATGCCAGATTTGAAAATATGACCTCACCCTCTTTTACATATTTTAATTAAATACTTTCCCATATGAATAATAAAATGATTTCATCATCAGCACACTGAAAACAAATAATTAAGTTAGAAAGCAACACACACCACTCACACGCAGGCATGTAATAGTCATAGCTATATTGAACAAAAATATAAATATAAAATATAAATGCAATATGGAACAATTTCAAAGAAGTTACTGAGTTACAGTTCTTTTTTTATTTTTTATCAGTCAATTGAAATAAATAAATTAGGCCCTAATCTATGAATTTCACATGACTGGCAGGAGTGCAACCATTGGTGGACCAGGCCCACCCATGGGCTCTAGTCTAAAGTCTAAAGAAGGCCAGCATCCCGGAGTAGCCTCTTCACTGTTGACGTTGAGACTGAGTTTTGCGGGTACTATTTAATGAAGCTGCCAGTTGAGGACTTGTGAGGCGCCTGTTTCTCAAACTAGACACTAATGTACTTGTCCTCTTGCTCAGTTGTGCACCAGGGCCTCCCACTCCTCTTTCTATTATGGTGAGAGCCAGTTTGCTGTTCTGGGAAGGGAGTAGTACACAACGTTGTACGGGATCTTCATTTTCTTGGCAATTTCTCGCATGGAATAGCCTTAATTTCTCAGAACAAGAATAGACTGACGAGTTTCAGAAGAAAGTTCTTTGTTTCTGGCCATATTGACCCTGTAATCGAACCCACAAATGCTGATGCTCCAGATACTCAACTAGTTAAAAGGCGGCCAGTTTTATTGCTTCTTTAATGAGAACAACAGTTTAAAGCTTTGCTAACATAATTGCAAAAGGGTTATCACTCCTGTGTTCCAATGGCACGTTGTGTTAGCTAATCCAAGTTCATCATTTTACTTGATCAATTAAAATGATGAACTTGGATTAGCTAACACAACGTGCCATTGGAACACATGAGTGATGGTTGCTGATAATGGGCCTCTGTACGCCTATGTAGATAATCCATAAAAACAAAATTATTGGCCGTTTCCAGCTACAATAGTCATTTACAACATTAACCATGTGTACATTGTATTTCTGATCAATTTGATGTTATTTTAATGGACAAAAATGTGCTTCATTATCAAAGACAAGGACATTTCTAAGTGACCCCAAACTTTTGAACGGTAGTGTGTGTGTGTATATATATATAAACACATATACACATACACATAAAAATAATAATGTGTCCCTGAACAAAGGGGGGGGGGGGGTCAAAATCAAATGTAACAGTCAGTATCTGGTGTGGCCCCCAGCTGCATTAAGTACTGCAGTGCATCTCCTCCTCATGGACTGCACCAGATTCGCCAGTTCTTGCTGTGAGATGTTACTCCATTCTTACACCAAGGCACATGCAAGTTCCCGGACATTTCTTGGGAGAATGGCCCTAGCACTCACCCTCCGATCCAACAGGTCCCAGACGTGCTCAATGGGATTGAGATCCAGGCTCTTCGCTGGCCATGGCAAAACACTGACATTACGGTCTTGCAGGGAATCACGCACAGAACGAGCAGTATAGCTGGTGGTATTGTCATGCTGGAGGGTCATGTCAGGATGAGCCTGCAGGAAGGGTACCACATGAAGGAGGAGGATGTCTTCCCCGTAACACACAGCATTGAGATTGCCTGCAATGACAACAAGCTCAGTCCGATGATGCTGTGACACACCGCCCTAGACCACGACGGACCCTCCACCTTCAAATCGATCCCGCTCCAGAGCACTGGCCTCGGTGTAACGCTCAAACCTTCGACAATAAAGGCAAATCCGACCATCATCCCATGTGAGACAAAACCGCGACTCGTCACTGAAGAGCACTTTTTGCCAGTCCTGTCTGGTCCAGCGACGGTGGGTTTGTGCCCATAGGCGACATTGTTGCCGGTGATGTAAGGCAGGTCCTCACCAGACAACAGGCCTACAAGCCCTCAGTCCAGCCCATCTCAGCCTATTGCAGACAGTCTGAGCACTGATGGAGGGATTGTGCGTTCCTGGTGTATCTCGGGCAGTTGTTGTTGCCATCCTGTACCTGTCCCGCAGGTGTGATGTTTGGATGTACTGATCCTGCGCAGGTGTTGTTACACGTGGTCTGCCACTGCGAGGACAAACAGCTGTCTGTCCTGTCTCCCTGTAGCGCTGTCTTTGGTGTCTCACAGTACGGACATTGCAATTTATTGCCCTGGCCACATCTGCAGTCCTCATGCCTCCTTGCAGCATGCCTAAGGCACGTTCACGCAGATGAGCAGGGACCCTGGGCATCTTCCTTTTGGTGTTTTTCAGAGTCAGTAGAAAGGCCTCTTTAGTGTCCTAAGTTTTCATAACTGTGACCTTAATTGCCTACTGTCTGTAAGCTGTTAGTGTCTTAACAACCGTTCCACAGGTGCATGTTCATTAATTGTTTATGGTCCATTGAACAAGCACAGGAAACAGTGTTTAAACTCTTTGCAATGAAGATCTGTGAAGTTATTTGGATTTTTACGAATTATCTTTGAAAGACAGGGTCCTGAAAAAGGGACGTTTCTTTTTCTGCTGAGTTTTTAAAATATATACACTGCTCAAAAAAATAAAGGGAACACTTAACTTCTTGCAACTATAGGGGGTGCTGTTCCGCATTAGCATATTTGGGTCTCCAAATTAAACTGCCTCGTGCTAAATTCTTGATCGTACAATATGCATATTATTGTTATTATTGGATAGAAAACACCTTCTAGTTTCTATAGAAGTTGGAATTTTGTCTCTGAGTGGTACAGAACAATATCTACAGCACTTTTCATGACAGGGGTCAGATTTCAGAAATTTTTACCCCTGATCTGGAGTCTGTTTTTAAGGCGACAGTGAATGCTATGAAGAAACCGACACTGCCTACGTCTTCCTCTGGGTGTCTGTACGTCATCACGTTTTGAATGGAGTCTATTGCACAATCCCAGCCATATAAAACCACAAAATGTATAGGGACGCCGCTTTCTCGTCGCGCGCCTGAAGCGTGAAGGACATCGGACTTGCCTCATTCCAAATCGTTGTCTAACCAGCAATATTTCTCCGGTCATGTTTTCAGTCGTTATAGTTGTTAAAAACATCATAATGTAGTTAATTTGAACCGTTTTATAGCAATTTATATCCGTTTAGTGCGATTTTGAGGAATTTCTTTGTTGTGCACTCTGAAACTTTGGACACGTTTTGGGGTCCCGTTCGATCGTTAGTGGATATTTCGAAGGACAGAGGACATCTATCGACCAAAAGACGTTTATAACATAGAAAGGATACATTGCCCAAGAATCTGATGGAAGAACAGCTCAAAGTAAGCAATATTTAATATGATAAATCGTTGTTCTGTCGAATATTTTAAAATGCATATTTCGCCATTTTGTTTGGTATAGCTTCACTTGGCGAACCCTGTATTGAAAAGTAAGGATAATTTTAAAAATGTAAATCAGCGGTTGCATTAGAAACTAATTTGTCTTTCGATTCCTGTCAACCCTGTATTTTTTAGTCAAGTATATGATTAGCTTTCGATTAAACTAGATCACTCTGAAAGCTGACGTTCCTCATTTTGAGGCTTGAGTTGTGACTATTTCCATTGTATACCACGGTTTTGTATGGCTAAATATGCACCTTTTCGAACAACCTGTATATGTATGTTGTAAAATGATGTTACAGGAGTGTCATCGGAAGAATTCTGAGAAGGTTAGTGAAAAAATTTATATATTTTGGCGGTGATTACGTTATAGCGCTCTTTGGCTGGAATCGATGCTCTGGTAACGTTTGCACATGTGGTATGCTAACTTATCGATTTATTGTGTTTTCGCTGAAAAACGCTTAGAAAATCTGAAATATGGTCTGAAATCACAAGAACGTGGTCTTTCCATTGCTATGCTTTGTCTATTTTATGAAATGTTTTATGATGAGTAAATTGGTCATACACGTTGCTCTATCTAGTAATTCTAGTCGATTTGTGATGGTCGGTGCAATTGTAAACTGTGATTTCTACCTGAAATATGCACTTTTTTCTAACAAAAACTATCCTATACCATGAATATGTTATCAGACTGTCATCTGATGGGTTTTTTTATAGGTTATTGGCTATCAATATCTTAGTTGAGCCGAATTGGTGATAGCACCTGAAGGAGTAAGAAACTGATGGAGTTAGAATAGTGGTGTATTTGCTAACGTGTTTAGCTAATAGATTTACATATTTTGTCTTCCCTGTAAAACATTTTAAAAATCTGAAATGGTGGCTTTATTCACAAGATCTGTATCTTTCATCTGGTGTCTTGGACTTGTGATTTAATGATATTTAGATGCTACTATCTACTTGTGAAGCTATGCTAGCTATGCTAATCAGTGTGTGGGGGGGTGGGGGGTGCTCCCGGACCCGGGGTAGAGGCTCGTTAGAGGTTAAACAACACAATGTAACTCCAAGTCAATCACACTTCTGTGAAATCAAACTGTCCACTTAGGAAGCAACACTGATTGACAATAAATTTCACATGCTGTTGTGCAAATGGAATAGATAAAAGGTGGAAATTATAGCCAATTAGCAAGACACCCCAAAAAAAGAGTGATTCTGCAGGTGGTGACCACAGACCACTTCTCAGTTCCTATGCTTCCTGGCTGATGTTTTGGTCACTTTTGAATGCTGGCGGTGCTTTCACTCTAGTGGTAGCATGAGACGGAGTCTACAACCCACACAAGTGGCTCAGGTAGTGCAGTTCATCCAGGATGGCACATCAATGCGAGCTGTGGCTAAAAGGTTTGCTGTGTCTGTCAGCGTAGTGTCCAGAGCATGGAGGCGCTACCAGGAGACAGGCCAGTACATCAGGAGACGTGGAGGAGGCCGTAGGAGGGCAACAACCCAGCAGCAGGACCGCTACCTCCGCCTTTGTGCAAGGAGGTGCACTGCCAGCGCCCTGCAAAATGACCTCCAGCAGGCCACAAATGTGCATGTGTCTGCTCAAACGGTCAGAAACAGACTCCATGAGGGTGGTATGAGGGCCCGACGTCCACAGGTGGGGTTGTGCTTACAGCCAACACCGTGCAGGCCGTTTGGCATTTGCCAGAGAACACCAAGATTGGCAAATTCGCCAGTGGCGCCCTGTGCTCTTCACAGATGAAAGCAGGTTCACACTGAGCACATGAGCACATGTGACAGACGTGACGAGTCTGGAGACGCCGTGGAGAACGTTCTGCTGCCTGCAACATCCTCCAGCATGACCGGTTTGGCGATGGGTCAGTCATGGTGTGGGATGGCATTTCTTTGTGGGGCCGCACAGCCCTCCATGTGCTCGCCAGAGGTAGCCTGACTGCCATTAGGTACCGAGATGAGATCCTCAGACCCCTTGTGAGACCATATGCTGACACATGCACATTTATGGCCTGCTGGAGGTCATTTTGCAGGGCTCTGGCAGTGCACCTCCTTGCACAAAGGCGGAGGTAGCGGTCCTGCTGCTGGGTTGTTGCCCTCCTACGGCCTCCTCCACGTCTCCTGATGTACTGGCCTGTCTCCTGGTAGCGCCTCCATGCTCTGGACACTACGCTGACAGACACAGCAAACCTTTTTGCGCACAGCTCGCATTGATGTGCCATCCTGGATGAACTGCACTACCTGAGCCACTTGTGTGGGTTGTAGACTCCGTCTCATGCTACCACTAGAGTGAAAGCACCGCCAGCATTCAAAAGTGACCAAAACATCAGCCAGGAAGCATAGGAACTGAGAAGTGGTCTGTGGTCACCACCTGCAGAATCACTCCTTTTTTGGGGGTGTCTTGCTAATTGCCTATAATTTCCACCTTTTGTCTATTCCATTTGCACAACAGCATGTGAAATTTATTGTCAATCAGTGTTGCTTCCTAAGTGGACAGTTTGATTTCACAGAAGTGTGATTGACTTGGAGTTACATGTGTTGTTTAAGTGTTCCCTTTATTTTTTTGAGCAGTGTATATATATATTATATATATACTCAGTTTCACATTCCTGACATTTAAGCCAAGTAAAAATTCCCTGTCTTTGGTCAGTTAGGATCACCACTTTATTTTAAGAATGTGAAATGTCAGAATAATAGTAGAGAATGATTTATTTCAGCTTTTATTTCTTTCATCACATTCCCTGTGGGTCAGAAGTTCACATACATTTCTCCAAAAAGTAGATCTTTGTCCCCATGTGCAGTTGCAAACCGTAGTCTGGCTTTTTCATGGCGGTTTTGGAGCAGTGGCTTCTTCCTTGCTGAGCGGCCTTTCAGGTTATGTCGACATAGGATTCATTTTACTGTGGATATAGATACTTTTGTACCCGTTTCCTCCAGCATCTTCACAAGGTCCTTTGCTGTTGTCCTGGGATTGATTTGCAGTTTTTGCACCAAAGTACGTTCATCTCTAGGAAACAGAACGCATCTCCTTCCTGAGCGGTATGATGGCTGCATGGTCCCATGGTGTTTATAGTTGCGTACTATTGTTTATACAGATGAACGTGGTACCTTCAGGCGTTTGGACATTGCTCCCAAGGATGAACCAGACTTGGAGGTCACAACTTTTTTTTGAGGTCTTGGCTGATTTCTTTAGATTTCCCCATGATGTCAAGCAAAGAGGTACGGAGTTTGAAGGTAGGCCTTGAAATACATCCGCAGGTACACCTCCAATTGACTCAAATTATGTAAATTAGCTTATCAGAAGCTTCTAAAGCCATGACATCATTTCTGGAACTTTCCAAGTTGTTTAAAGGCACAGTCAACTTAGTGTATGTGAACTTCTGACCCACTGGAATTGTGATACAATGAATTATAAGTGAAATAATCTGTCTTTAAACAATTGTTGGAAAAATTACTTGTCATGCACAAAGTAGATGTCCAACCGACTTCCAAACTATAGTTTGTTAACAAGAAATTTGTGGAGTGGTTGAAAAACTTGTCTTAATGACGCCAACCTAAGTGTATGTAAACTTCCGACTTCAACTGTATACACACACACACACACACACACACACACACACACACACACACACACACACACACACACACACACACACACACACACACACACACACACACACACACACACACACACACACACACACACACACACACACACCACACACACACACACACACACAAAGCTTTGGCTCAGCGACCGAAGTCAAAAGTTTGGACACACCTACTCCTTCTAGGGTTTTTCTTTATTTTTTACTATTTTCTACATTGTAGAATAGTGAACACATCAAAACTATGGAATCATGTAGTAACCCAAACACAGACATACAGGTAACTGACAAAATAATACAAACACTTGAGTAAATAAGGGATACAAGGTATATTGAAAGCAGCAATTAACACCCCATCATGCTTAGGGTCATGTATAAAAATAATGCGCAGGCCTTTATTTTCGCTACCATGGCTATGCCCCGATAGGATGACAATTCCCCCATCCACAGAGCACGAGTGGTCACTGAATGGTTTAACGAGCATGAAAATTATGTAAACCATATGCCATAGCCGCCTCGGTCACCAGATCTCATCCCAATTGAACACTTATGGGAGATTCTGGAGCGGCATCTGAGACCCCCCCAATAGACGTCCAGACACTTGTAGAATGTATGCCAAGGTGCATTGAAGCTGTTCTGGCTCGTGGTGGCTCAAAATCCTATTAAGACACTTTCCTTTATTTTGGCAGTTACCTATTTGTGTTCCATAAGCAACGAGCGGGTGAGACAGTAGAGGATGATATCACTGAGACATCTCAAAAGGTCTGTCCATGTGCTCCACTAAAAGCCAGGAAGTGCAACATCGTTCTGGGCCTCATTCTGTCTGTCCAGGGGAATGTTATTTATGAAGCCCTCATGCACTGCACCGAATACCAACACTCCAGTCTGAGCACGCTCAGTAGAGGTAGGGGAAAGGCGCGAGAGACCTCAAATGGATGAAAGGTGGGGCCTACGGGTTGGAGATATCTCCCCTGGGTTTGTGTAGTCTGTGGGGAGTGTGTGTGTCTCGTCATGCATATCTGGGCAGTGTGTGTGTGGTCTGGAATGGAGGGGTTTGGGAAAGGGGGGATACCTAGTCAGTTGAACAACCGAATACCTTCAACTGAAATGTGTCTTCCGCATTTAACCCTTTCCCCTCTGAATCAGAGAGGTGCTGGGGGCTGCCTTAAACGACATCCACGTCTTCGGCGCCCGGGGAACAATGGGTTAGCTGCCTTGCTCAGGGGCAGAACAACATATTTTATTTTACCTTGTCAGCTCAGGGATTCGATCCAGCAACCTTTCGGTTACTGGCCCAACGCTCTAACCACTAGGCTACCTTTGTGTGTGGGTAGTATGTGGGGTTAAACTGCAAGTTGTGTGTGTCTCCCTATGTATTGGTGTGAGAGTGTGTGGGTGTCCCCATGCTAGACTTTGAGAGTGTGTGCATGTCTCCCACACGCGTGCCTGTGTAAGTGGTTTCCCAGAAGTCAGCTAGGCCTGCTCCCTTTGAAGTTGTGGCACTAACAGAAAGCCAGCTAGTGAACAGCTTGTTTGCTAAGCTAAGGATTCTTTACTGTATCCCACTTCTGATTGTTCACATGAACATTTCAGCCAAACATGAAACCTCTAGCCTACTGTACATATCCATACAACCACTCACAGGGAGGGATTTCACATTCACAGTGACTGAATCAACAGAGCCAATGCATTTCTTGTAGTACGATTGTGTTTAAAGACTCCATCCCAGAGAGTCTTGACACCAAGTGATCAAATGACCCAGCTTTTAGTTAAATGGGCTGTCAGTTCAGCTGCAGGCAGACTGGCGGGCGGGCAACACTGCCTCTGCTAATGCGCGCCTATATTATTGTTTTGTCTCCAGTTGACTGTGGCCTGCCCGCCGGTGGAGGAGGAAGAGAATCTGTGAGGAAGTGGATCTGATAGCTTCAAGTGGTGTGAACTTCAACAGGCAGGAGGGAGTGGAAAGGCCCCCTTCACACTAAACCAAAGGGTTGGATCTGGTCCAAACCAAACTCCTCTCCTCACTACCACCCTAATCATACACCTGATAGTCAAGCCACCCAGACACCTACACAACATATACAAAAGTATGTGGAATCCAGGATTCTCTCCCCCTTCTCCCTCTTTCACTACAGCTTCCTACCCAGTGGCATTCCACGAGAGTTCTGATTTTTTATTCCCCTTCTCAACACTCACGTGTAACAAATGACTTGTCTTCAGATTCTCTTTTGGGTGCTCCAAGTTTTCACAGTGTAAGTCCAAGCTGTATCACATCCGGCCGTGATTGGGAGTCCCAACTGGCCCAGCATCGTCCGGGTTTGGCCGTCATTGTAAATAAGAATTTGTTCTTAACTGACTTGCCTAGTTAAATAAGGATTCAATTTAAAAATAAATAATAATTATAAAAAAATGACCTCTCCCCCACCTCTGTGTTTAAAATGTAAACTTTCAATATATGAGCAGGTCCTCAGATGCTGGAACAAATGTAATTCTGTATACCATAACGGTGTGGCAAATATCTCCCTACACACACACACACCACCCACCCCTCTCCTGACCCTCAGATAGGGTGCCAGTGTATACAGTGGCAAGAAAAAGTATGTGAACCCTTTGGAACTACCCGGATTTCCACATAAATCGGTCATAAAATTTGATCTGATCTTCATCTAAGTCACAACAATAGACAAACACAGACTGCTTAAACTAATAACACAAACAATTATATGTTTTCATGTCTTTATTGAACACACCGTGTAAACATTCACAGTGCAGGGAAGAAAAAGTATGTCAACCCTGGATTCAATAACTGGTTGACCCTCCTTTGGCAGCAATAACCTCAACCAAATTTTTTCTGGAGTCGCGGATCAGAACTGCACAACAGTCAGGAGGAATTTTGGACCATTCTTCTTTACAAAACGGTTTCAGTTCAGCAATATTATGGGATATCTGTTGTGAACTGCTCTCGAGGTCAAGCCACAGCATCTCAAATCGGGTTGAGGTCAGGACTCTAACTGGGCCACTCCAGAAGACGTATTTTCTTCTGTTGAAGACATTCTGTTGTTGATTTACTTCTGTGTTTTGGGTCATTGTCCTGTTGCATCACCCAACTTCTGTTGAGCTTCAATTGGCGGACAGATAGCCTTCCATTCTCCTGAAATATGTCTTGGTAAACTTGGGAAATCATTTCCCCGTTGATGATAGCAAGCTGTCCAGGCCCTGATGCAGCAAAGCAGCCCCAAACCATGATGCTCCCTCCACCATACTTTACAGTTGGGATGAGGTTTTGATGTTGGTGTGCTGTGCCTTTTTTCCTCCACACACAGTGTTGTGTTCCTTCCAAACAACTCAACTGTAGTTTCATCTGTCTACAGAATATTTTGCCAGTAGCGCTGTGGAAAATCCAGGTGCACTTTTGCAAACTTCAGACTTGCAGCAATGTTTTTTTTTGGACAGCAGTGGCTTCTTCCATGGTGTCCTCCCATTAACACCATTCTTGTTTAGTGTTTTACTTATCATAGACTCGTCAACAGAGATGTTAGCATGTTTCAGAGATTTCTCTAAGTCTTTAGCTGACACTCTAGGATTCTTCTTAACCTCATTGAGCATTCTGCGCTGTGCTCTTGCAGTCATCTTCGCAGGATGGCCACTCCTAGGGAGAGTAGCAACAGTGCTGAACTTTCTCAATTTATAGACAATTTGTCTTACCGTGGACTGATGAACATGAAGGCTTTTAGAGATACTTTTGTAACCGTTTCCAGCTTTATGCAAGTCAACAATTCTTAATCTTAGGTCTTCTGAGATCTCTTTTGTTCGAGGCATGGTTCACATCAGGCAATGCTTCTTGTGAATAGCAAACTCAAATTTTGTGAGTGTTTTTTTAATTTGGCAAGGCAGCTCTAACCAACATCTCCAATCTCGTCTCATTGATTGGACTCCAGGTTAGCTGACTCCAATTATCTTTTGGAGAAGTCTTTAGCCTAGGGGTTCACATACTCTTTACAACCTACACTGAATGTTTAAATGATGTATTCAATATAGACAAGAAAAATACAATAATTTGTGTGTTATTAGTTTAAGCACACTATGTTTGTCTATTGTTATGACTTAAATGAAGATCAGATCAAATTTGATGACCAATTTATGCAGAAATCTAGGTAATTCCAGAGTTCACATACTTTTCTTGCCACTGTATGTCTGTGGGCCAGAGGGAGATCCTCTTTTTCCATATTTGCTATAAAAATAAAAATACACATCTATCAGTGTGTATGTGAGATAATGCAGTGAGAGCCAGGGTACAATACATATGTCACAGTAGAAAGCTGTGAAAGGCCTGCTAACACCCATAAACAAGGTTTCCCTCTGCCTACTGGCTCTGAGAAGGGGCTGGTCTGACTTATCAGTTAGCTGCCATACTGGCACAGTCGTTGGTGGGAGTCTGTGTGTTGGAGGGTTATCAAGAGGGGCGGTGCTGGGTAAATTAGTGTTAATGTTGATTGACAGCTCTCTTCTGCCACTGGGACACCTCAGCGTCTGAAGCTCATTTTTGCCTGGAAGGTCTCAGACAGGATTCATCTGACTGTCGATTGCGATGAAAAATGTGTAACAAATGAAATCCCTAAATGGGACTTTTGTGATGGTTTCTCTATGTGGTCAATGCAGAAAAAAAGTGACAAGTTAAATGGGGGAAATTGAATGGATCGCTCTCCCAGATTCGTTCTGTATCCTGTTATAGCGTGAAATTAAGAGGAAAAGTAATATCCTCCCACGGGGAGTGAGCGAGATGTGAAAACGGAGTCAAGGTTTGATGTACGCTGGAGTAACGAGAGCACAGTAAAGTGAGATTTGATCCATTTTGAATTAGACTTCCTAGATTTAGAACAAGGGAAAGAAAAAAACGTTAATTATTTTCTCTGTTTTAAAGGAATGCGTGAGTGTGTGTTCATAGACGGCTGGTTTAACTTAACCCATCATTTCTCACTAGGACCCAGTGGATAAGGAAAATACAGAGCGCACGTGACAGACGTCCTCGCAAGTCACTCAAGCAACTCTAGAGTTGATTATCCTCTACATTCCATAGAAGAGGAATACATCATAGCCATGGCTCGAAAGCGCAACCATTTTGGTCGCATATGCTCCTAAATATTTTGCTGTGCAACGTGACATTTTATTTTGTGAGCAACGGGGATAAAAAAAAAATATCGCACAGATAATTGTGGTAATGATTAAGCCTCGCTGTACCCGAGTGCCCTAGAGCAAATGGTCTATCTAGAAAACTCCTCGGACTAGGCCATTATTCAAGCCATTATTGGAGGGACAGCACAGCGCATGAACAAGGCAGAGAGAGGAGTTGGCAGACCACTGGGCACCGGGGCTACGGTGCTCAAATTTTCCACCTCTCAAAATGTAGGCCTACTGCTAATAAAGTTAACAAAGCACTGGCTATTTTATCTAGCTAGCTACCGTAATGAATAGGTATATGCAGTTATGTCGATTACAGAAACGGTGCAACGCTGGTGAACATGGAAATGCGCCATTCTCCTGTTTTAGCTAGACGCCGCTTGTAATAGAGTTGTGCGCCCTCGTCTCCACATTTTCAGCGCCATAGCCAACTTTCAATTACTACTACGGTCATTTCAATAAATCTATAGGTAGCACTAAGTAGTTCAAATGAGGTAGCCAACATTTGGCTGGCTGTCATGTTCCAGTAAATTAATTTGATACATTTTTCAACTGTGCTTATTACGCAACAAGGTTATAGCCACCAATTTAGTTTCCGACTGTGCATGCATGCATTGCATGATCAATGTTGCAAATGTGAAGCGCAAGCCATTAATCATAGGCCAATCACATGTGGATGCTGAATACATTTATTTATTTTTATTTCAGATGCCTATATTAATGAATAGGCAGTTCCATCTTAATTCTGGTATTAGGCAATGGGCTATCGATTTCATTAAAAATATTCAGCCGTTCCTGGTTATTTCTATGGCCTCTGGTATAGAAATATGCTGCTGTTGCTTGCCTGTTTGCCCCACTGACGTCAAAGTCCATTGTTTCAGAATGTCAAACGTCCAAATGTACTTTACAAACCTTTGGTTTAAAATGAATAGCGTTTCTTTTTTAGGGATCAAATGTAATGAATCTCAATAGGTAGTGCTTTTACTCAATGTAGAAACCTAATATTGCACCAATGACTTTTTATCTCAATGACCGATATCAACATCGTAGTTTTTATAATAAACAAGCATCTTTACAGTGCTACATATTAATTTTTAGGGCACAACATGTGTTTCACAAGTAGCTAGAATTCATAAAAGGCCCAATACATGCTATATACCAATCAATTTCAAAATAATACTATTTTCTGGTGCTCCAAATGTTATGTTGCGCTCCTAACTTTTTAAAGTTGGAAGCACGAGTGCTACCAATGCATTTAATAACATGCAGAGCCCTGGTCATGGCCCATAGTACAGTTGTAAAATACTCCCTCCCACTCAGACATACAGTCCTGTATACACGAAAAACAGTCACAGGAAGCAAACAAAATGGAAGAAAATAAACAAAATATAAGGTCAGAACAAGTGAAGGAGGGGAAAGGAAAAGACGTTGGTGACAAACAAGCACTTCCAAGAATAGATTTAATGAAGTGGGTTAGGAGGTATGACGTTAACTGTCGCCTCTCTTCAAACAATTCAAAATACAATTCAATGACGTGAGTCAGGCATGCCTAAAAATAGGGTGCCGAATATAGCCTACTCTTAAAATACGAGCGCTTTTAAATGAAACAGTGCTGAGTAGAGGAAGGGATTGTTGGAGGAGGGGCACGGGAAGGGGGGGTAGAAGAGATGGGTGGGGACTTTACAATGTCAGCAACTCAAATAGCCCCACCAAACTATGCACATTGTGTGAGTGGAGAGGGGCTGGGGTATCAGACAACCACATTAAGCACTCATAAACCGGATGGGAACACATTTTAATTTGATGCTCAAAAGCCAAATAAGCTGGGGCCTTAGGAACTGACCCATCCTCCTTACGCAACCCAGAGAGTAAAGGGCAGAAGGAAAAATAAAGAGAATGAAGACTGTGGGAAAACAGTTAAAGAATGTGAATCTAGATCCCAATTACTGGGACATATCCTTCTCAACAGCGGGTGGCTGGTTGTGACCTTTTCAACTTGTGTGCTTTTACATCTCCGACCCTAATTTATGAGGCACTAGCATCTTGCCAAGCATAAATGAATCCATTGAGCGAAAGAAGAGTAAAAGAGGGAGAGCGGGCAGGAAAGGAAAGTAAAATAACACTTTTTGAGCAAACCCCTACTGACTTTGCCAAGCTAATTAGGAAAGGCAATGAAACAGCTCCAAACATGGCTGTGAATGTTAAGTGGCACTACAGTGGCGGGGCAAGACGAAGCAAGGGCTGGGTATTATGACTGTGCACCCAGGAGCACCCAGCCCCAATCTCAAGTCATCTAAAGATCTGTTTGTTATTTAGAGCATTCATATTCAGACTGAAACATCTTTAAAGTTAATTGCTCTGAAGGCAGACCATATGTAGTCCGGGGCAGAGGACTTATATTGCCGTTCTGCTCAGTGGCGATGTTAGGACTTGTTTATTCGAAGTCGCCCGATAAAGTTTCTATTTAGTATGCGTTGGTGGATTTCTAATTAGCGAGCGACGATTCACTGATTTTACATGTACATTTTTGAAAATGAAACCAAATGAAAGTCCTTGATAAGCCTAGCAGGCAGGGTATAAATATTGGCGCGGATATTTTGCAGGGACATCTTCAGAGAATGTGAGCAGGGTCCTATGGATCCCATTTCAATATCGACACCTGACATTCCATTAGACATCGTGATGATGAGAGCCTCAGCAAAATAAGAGACTGGTGTTCAAGTGGTGTGTTGTCATGGAGGTCTAGAAGGTTCAGGTCTCTGATTGATCGAGCTCCCTGACCCAAGTGATTTCAGTATTAAAGAATGTGGTAGCAGGTGGCGGTGGCTTTTCTCAAACAGATTACAACCTCCCTCATAATTTTCATTCCCCTGGGTTCATTCTCTGGGTGGCCCTGGGTTTTGTGATGGTGCTAAGAGGGGGAGAGAGGAGGTTGAGTGCACCCTTCTGTGCCGTGTAAAATATGGAGGCTGAATCCCAAATGACACGGCTGAGACTTCTCCGTCGCTCCTCCTCCTCCGGAAGACCTGCACGGCTACTGTTAAACACGCATTTGTTCCGGAGTTCCAAATTAAGCAGCAGCAGCTGAAAAGATGAGCTCCTACAAATATTGAAATTTAAATGTTTTTTTAGAGTAAAGTACATCGAAAAAAAAATCAAAAGAAAACTGCAAACTGAATAGGAGACCAAACAAGCAGCAAACAAAGAAGAAAGGCTTTTGAAAAAGTAACAATTTTTAACAATTTTTCATAAAATTATACCGTTTTCTTAGCTAGCTAAGTTGTTTACCTGTTGCTAGGCAGTTGCTAGGGACATTCCTGGAAGAAGCTAGCTAGCTAACAAGGAGTGTCTAGTTGGCAGAAGAGAAGAAGGGACAAAGAAGGGACAAAGTGGGACAAAATAAGGACAGAAGAAAAGGGAAAGGGGACATTAAGGTGAAGCAGTCCTCTAAAGACACAAAAGACAATAATACAAGAAACAACACTTCTATTGCCTCTCCCTCTACGATACGCACTTCCGGGTTGGAGCGAGTAGTTGCATTCCGCTTTGCTCACAAGGTAGTATTACATTTCATTCTATTACAGTACAACAGTTTGATTTGTTTGATCTTAGCTGGCTACATAGCCGTCTTTGTATCCAAGATAATTGTGTAGTCTAGAGTAATTGTGAGGTTACCTAGCCTAGAGGTTACCTAGCCAGCTACACTTTCAAACAAAGTCAACAACGCAGCCACTGCTAGCTAGCCTATTTCACCAGCCAGCAGTACTATATCATTTTAGTCAATAAAATTTTTTTGCAACGTAAGCTTAACTTTCTGAACATTCAAGACGTGTAGTCCACTTGTCATTCCAATCTCCTTTGCATTAGCGTAGCCTCTCTGTAGCCTGTCAACTATGTGTCTGTCTATCCCAGTTCTCTCCTCTCTGCACAGACCATACAAACGCTTCAACACGCGTGGCCGCTGCTACTCTAACCTGGTGGTCCCAGCGCGCACGACCCACGTGGAGTCCAGGTCTCAGGCAGCCTCTGGAACTGCCGATCTGCGGCAACAAGGCAGAGTTCATCTCAGCCTATGCTTCCCTCCAGTCCCTCGACTTCTTGGCACTGACGGAAACATGGATTACCACTGATAACACTGCTACTCCTACTGCTCTCTCCTCGTCTGCCCACGTGTTCTCGCACACCCCGAGAGCTTCTGGTCAGCGGGGTGGTGGCACTGGGATCCTCATCTCTCCCAAGTGGACATTCTCTCTTTCTCCCTGACCCATCTGTCTATCGCCTCCTTTGAATTCCATGCTGTCACAGTTACCAGCCCTTTCAAGCTTAACATCCTTATCATTTATCGCCCTCCAGGTTCCCTTGGAAGTTCATCAATGAGCTTGACGCCCTGAAAAGTTCCTTTCCTGAGGATGGCTCACCTCTCACAGTTCTGGGTGACTTTAACTCCCCACGTCTACCTTTGACTCATTCCTCTCTGCCTCCTTCTTTCCACTCCTCTCCTCTTTTGACCTCACCCTCTCATCTCCCCCCTACTCACAAGGCAGGCAATACGCTTGACTCATCTTTACTAGATGCTGTCTTCCACTAATCTCATTGCAATCCCCTCCAAGTCTCCGACCACTACCTTGTATCCTTTCCCTCTCGCTCTCATCCAACACTTCCCACACTGCCCTACTCGGATGGTGTATCGCGCCGTCCCAACCTTCGTCTCTTCTCCCCGCTACTCTCTCCTCTTCCATCCTATCATCTCTTCCCTCTGCTCAAACCTTCTCCAACCTATCTCCTGATTCTGCCTCCTCAACCCTCCTCTCCTCCCTTTCTGCATCCTTTGACTCTCTATGTCCCCTATCCTCCAGGCCGGCCGGCCTCCCCTCCTGCTCCGTGGCTCGACGACTCATTGCGAGCTCACAGAACAGGGCTCCGGGCAGCCGAGCGGAAATGGAGGAAAACTCGCCTCCCTGCGGACTTGGCATCCTTCACTCCCTCCTCTCTACATTCTCCTCTTCTGTCTCTGCTGCTAAAGCCAATTTCTACCACTCTAAATTCCAAGCATCTGCCTCTAACCTAGGAAGCTCTTTGCCACCTTCTCCTCCCTCCTGAATCCTCCTCCCCCTCCTCCCCCCTCCTCCCTCTCTGCTGATGACTTCGTCAACCATTTTGAAAAGAAGGTCGACGACATCCGATCCTCGTTTGCTAAGTCAAACGACACCGCTGGTTCTGCTCACACTGCCCTACCCTGTGCTTTGACCTCTTTCTCCCCTCTCTCCCAGATGAAATCTCGCGTCTTGTGACGGCGGCCGCCCAAAAACCTGCCCGCTTGACCCTATCCCTCCTCTCTTCTCCAGACCATTTCCGGAGACCTTCTCCCTTACCTCACCTCGCTCATCAACTCATCCTTGACCGCTGGCTACGCCCTTCCGTCTTCAAGAGAGCGAGAGTTGACCCCTTCTGAAAAAACCTACACTCGATCCCTCCGATGTCAACAACTACAGACCAGTATCCCTTCTTCTTTTCTCTCCAAAACCTTGAACGTGCGCGTCCTTGGCCAGCTTCCTGCTATCTCTCTCAGAAGACCTTCTTATCCAAATCAGTCAGGTTTCAAGACTAGTCATTCAACTGAGACTGCTCTTCTCTGTGTCACGGAGGCGCTCCGCACTGCTAAAAGCTAACTCTCTCTCCTCTGCTCTCATCCTTCTAGACCTATCGGCTGCCTTTGATACTGTGAACCATCAGATCCTCCTCTCCACCCTCTCCGAGCTGGGCATCTCCGGCGCGGCCCACGCTTGGATTGCGTCCTACCTGACAGGTCGCTCCTACCAGGTGGCTGGCGAGAATCTGTCTCCGCACCACGTGCTCTCACCACTGGTGTCCCCCAGGGCTCTGTTCTAGGCCCTCTCCTATTCTCGCTATACACCAAGTCACTTGGCTCTGTCATATCCTCACATGGTCTCTCCTATCATTGCTATGCAGACGACACACCAATTAATCTTCTCCTTTCCCCCTCTGATAATCAGGTGGTGAATCGCATCTCTGCATGTCTGGCAGACATATCAGTGTGGATGACGGATCACCACCTCAAGCTGAACCTCGCAAGACGAGCTGCTCTTCCCCCCGGGGAAGGACTGCCCGTTCCATGATCTCGCCATCACGGTTGACAACTCCATTGTGTCCGCCTCCCAGAGTGCTAAGAACCTTGGCGTGATCCTGGACAACACCCTGTCGTTCTCAACTAACATCAAGGCGGTGACCCGTTCCTGTAGGTTCATGCTCTACAACATTCGCAGAGTACGACCCTGCCTCACGCAGGAAGCGGCGCAGGTCCTAATCCAGGCACTTGTCATCTCCCGTCTGGATTACTGCAACTCGCTGTTGGCTGGCTCCCTCCTGTGCCATTAAACCCCTACAACTCATCCAGAACGCCGCAGCCCGTCTGGTGTTCAACTTTCCCAAGTTCTCTCACGTCACCCCGCTCCTCCGCTCTCTCCACTGGCTTCCAGTTGAAGCTCGCATCCGCTACAAGACCATGGTGCTTGCCTACGGAGCTGTGAGGGGAACGGCACCTCCGTACCTTCAGGCTCTGATCAGGCCTACACCCAAACAAGGGCACTGCGTTCATCCACCTCTGGCCTGCTCGCCTCCCTACCTCTGAGGAAGTACAGTTCCCGCTCAGCCCAGTCAAAACTGTTCGCTGCTCTGGCACCCCAATGGTGGAACAAACTCCCCACGACGCCAGGTCAGCGGAGTCAATCACCACCTTCCGGAGACACCTGAAACCCCACCTCTTTAAGGAATACCTAGGATAGGATAAAGTAATCCTTCTAACCCCCCCCCCTTAAAGGTTAGATGCACTATTGTAAAGTGGTTGTTCCACTGGATATCATAAGGTGAATGCACCAATTTGTAAGTCGCTCTGGATAAGAGCGTCTGCTAAATGACTTAAATGTAATGTAAATGCATTATTAGAGGGGCAGCGCGGTAGAACAAGCAGATGAGGTGTATGGTGAAATCGAATAAAAGTTTATGTCACATGCTTCGTAGACAACAGGTGTAGACTAACAGTGAAATGCTTACTTACAGGTCCTTTTCCAACGCAGAGTTGACAGAGAATAACGAATATAAATAGAGTAAAAATAACAATGCTATATATATATATATATATATATATATATAGGGAGTAGAAAACAACATGGCTATATATAGGGAGTAGAAAATAACATGGCTATATATAGGGAGTAGAAAACAACATGGCTATATATAGGGAGTAGAAAACAACATGGCTATANTGGCTATATATAGGGAGTAGAAAATAACATGGCTATATATAGGGAGTAGAAAACAACATGGCTATATATAGGGAGTAGAAAACAACATGGCTATACAAAGAGAATACCAGTACCGAGTTGATGTGCAGGGGTACAAGGTAATTGAGGTAGCTATGTAGGTAGGGGTAAAGTGACTAGCAGCAGTGTATGTAGTGTGAAATTGTGAGTGTGCATGTTATGTGTGTGTTGGCGTATGTAGTGTGTGTGTGTGTATTGGTGCATCAGTGTAAGTATGTGTGAGTGTGTGGGTAGAGTCCAGTGTGTGTGCATAGTCAGCGCAAGAGAGTTAGTACAAAAAAGGTCAATGTGGGTAGCCGTGGTTGCCATTTTATGAGCTATTTAGCAGTCTTGTTTAGAAGTCTTATGGCTTGGGGGTAAACGCAGTTCAGGGTCCTGTTGCTTCCAGACTTGGTGCATTGGTACGGCTTGCTGTGCAGAAGCAGAGAGAACAGTTTGTGGCTTGGTGGCTGGATAAATTTTTTGGGCCTTCCTCTGACACCGCCTGGTATAGAGGTCCTGGATGATGTACTGAGCCGTATGCACTACCCTCTGTAGTGCCTTGAGGGCGGATGCCAAGCAGTTCCCAAACACAGTGGTGATGCAGCCAGTCAAGATGCTCTCCATGGTGCAGCTGTAGACTTTTTGAGCATCTGATGGCCCATGCCAGCTCTTCAGCCTCCTGAGGGGGAAGAGGCGCTGTCATGGCCTCTTCACGACTGTGTTGGTGTGTTTGGGCCATGATAGATCCTTAGTGATATTGACACCGAAGAACTTGAAGCTCTCGACCCGATCCACTACAGCCTCGATGTGAATGGTGGCGTGCTCAGCCCTCCAATTCCTGTAGTCCAGGATCAGCTCCTTTGTCTCACGGTTGTCGAAGGAGAGGTTGCTGTCCTGGCACCACACTGCCAGGCCTCTGACCTTCTCCCTATAGGCTGTCTCATCGTTGTCGGTGATCAGGCCTACCACCATTGTGTCGTCGGCAATCTTAATGTGTGCGCAGCCACACAGTCATGGGTGAACAGGGAGTACAGGAGGGGACTAAGCACGCACCTCTGAGAGGCCCTGTCAGGAAGTCCAGGATCCAGTTGCAGAGGGAGGTGTTCAGTTCCAGGGACCTTAGCTTAGTGACGAGCTCCAAGGGCACTATGGTGTTGAATGTTGAACTGCAGTCAATGAACAGCATTCTCACGTAGGTGTGGATTTGTTTGGCGGTATGCAAATTGGAGAGGGTCCAGGGTGTCTGGGACGATGGTGTTGATGTGAGCCATGACCAGCCTTTCAAAGAATTTCATGGCTACAGATGTGAGTGTTACGGGGCGGGCGATAGTCATTTAGGTTATCTTTCTTGGGCACAGGAACTATGTGATCTGGGAAAGGTTGAAAATGTCAGTGAAGACACTTGCCAGCTGGTCAGCGCATGCTCTGGGTACGCATCCTGGTAATCCATCTGTCCCTGCGGTCTTGTGAATGTTAACCAGTTTAAAGGTCTTACTAACATCGGCTACGGAGAGCGTGATCACACGTGTCTGGAACAGTTGGTGCTCTCACGCATGGGTCAGTGTCGCTTGCCTCGAAGCGAGCATAGAAGGCATTTAGCTCGTCGTGTCACTGGGCAGCTTGTGGCTGGGTTTCCCTCTGTAATCCGTGATATTTTGCAGCCCTGCCACATACGACGAGCGCCAAAGCTGGCGTAGTAGGATTTGATCTTAGTCCTATATTGATGCTTTGCCTGCTTGATGGGTCGTCGGAGAGCGTAGCGCAGGGTTGTCAAACTCATTCTATGGAGGGGCTAGTGTCTTCGGGTTTTGTTAAAGACCTAGACAACCAGGTGAGGGAAGTTCTTTACTAATCTGTGACCTTAATTCATCAATCAAGTATAAGTGAGGAGAGAAAACCTGCAGACACTCGACCCTCCATGGAATGAGTTTGAGAAGTGGCGTAGCAGGATTTATTATAAGCGACTGGGTTAGTGTCCCGCTCGTTGAAAGAGGCAGATCTAGCCTTTACCTCAGTGCGGATGTTGCCTGTAATCCATGGCCTCTGGTAGGGATATGTATGTACGGTAACTGTGGGGGCAACATCGTCGATGCATTTATTAATGAAGCAGGTGACTGATGTGGCAAACTCTTTTCTCAATGTCATTGGATGAATCCCAAAACATATTCTAGTCTGCTCTAGCAAAACAGTCCTGTAGCTTAGCATCCGCTTCACCAGACCACTTCCAAATCGAGTGGGTCACTGTTACTTCCTGTTTGAGTTTTTGCTTGTAAGCAGGAATCAGAAGGATAGCGTTATGGTCTGATTTGCCAAATGGAGGACGAGGGAGAGCTTTGTATGTGTCTCTGTATGTGCAGTAAAGGTGACCCCTCTAGTTGCACAGGTGAGACGTTGGTAGAAATGAGGTAAAACGGATTTCAGTTTTCCTGCATTAAAATCACCGGACACTAGGAGCGCTGCCTCTGGATGAATATTTTCTTGTTGGCTTATGGCCCTATAGAGCTCGGTTTGTGGTGGTAAATAGACAGCTACGAAAAATGGATGAAAACTCTCTTGGTAAATAGCATGGTCTACAGTTTATCATGAGGTATTCTAACTCAGGTGAGCAGAACCTCGAGACATCCTTAATATTAGAAATCGTGCACCAGCTGTTGTTAACAAAGAGACATACACCCCCGCCCTTGAGTTTATGAGATGTTGCCGGTCTGTCCTGCAATGCATAGAAAAAACAGCTAGATTTATATTAACTAGGTCCTCGTCCAGCCACGACTCCTTGAAGAATAGGATATTACTGTGCCATTATAGGCACGCTCCTGGTGGCATATTGGGTCCAGCATGTTCAAATTCTAGGTTGCTTTACACGTACCGCTCCTAGACTCCTAAACCAAGTAGGATGAAGTTGCCCCTTGACACTGATCTAAGATCCATTTAGCATTTCCTCCTAAATGGTTTAGGCTGTGATTTCAGGATAACTGATCCTAGATCTGTGCCCGTGGGCACTATCGTTACCTGTACATCCTTGAATTTGTCCCTCAGGTCCATGAGGCGGTGGTAGGCCTTGATGGCCTCTGCAAACTCTGCAACGCCGGTGCAGACGGCGATGAAGTTCTCCCAGGTCTGCCAGTGTTCGTAGTTACACTTCAGAGCATCCTGCAGGTTGTGGAACGCCTTGGTCCTGACAGACAGTGGGACAGACAGGCCTTGGAATTAGTGGTGTCACGTAAAGTGTTTTTACATGGCTGGTGCTCATGATTCTTTCAGGGGCAGCTTACAAAGTCGTATGGAATTAATATTAAGTTGAGATGCACACAGACTTTGGAGTAAATCATGCATTACGGTCAATGGAAGATTTGTACCAATTTGAGTTACTTAAAGGGATAGTGCAAGATTCTGGCAAACAAGCCCTTTCTCTACTTACCCAGAGTCAGATGAGCTCATGGATACCATTATGTCTATGTACAGTTTGAAGGAAGTTGAAGGTAGTTTCATGAGCCAATGCTAACCAGCGTTAGCGCAATGACTGGAAGTCTACCGGTAAGCTAGTTAGCACTGGCTCACGAAACTACCTTCAATATAATTATCAAAATATCTCGCACTATTACTTTAAGTTTGGATTCGGTCCTACCCGTCATTTCTACAGTTCAGTAATTAGTCACTATTTCAGGTGAGGTGCCAGTATCTCTGTAATTTCAGCAGATGTCCAGAGGTGGAGCATAGCCAAGCATGACTGACATGGCTGCTTGCCCTCTGTGTCTGACACCTCAGTGAGACGCAGGCTACATAGTTAGCGCCGGGCTGTCACAACCGCCCTGATTCTCTCCCTCTGATCCACCTGCACTCACATATACACCACAGGCTCCAGCCTCTTCAACAGAGAAGGCTTCGGCTGAATTAGCCCAAGCGCTAACCAGGTAGAAGTCTCCACACTTTCTAATTTCAGGCCTGAAAGCACAGACCTGATTTGAACAGGGGCTGAGGGGGGAAAGTTTCCCAAGAAAGAAACAGTGGCAAGTACTGCTTCCCAAACAGAGAGTCCTGCCAGCAAGAGCTTGTGGTTTTCAGGGGAAATATGCGAACCTGCCCATCTTGCAGGGGTGAGAATGTTATAATTGACTTAAGCCTAACAAATCTGTCTGATGCCCTCGTCAGGGTCAGCAGGGGTGTACCTAGGTCCTGTGGTAAAATCAGGAGGGCGCTGCGATGTTATCTTTCCCATTACTACTGCCCGGTGAGTTTCGGGAAGTAATTGAAAAGCATTGAAGTCAGTTACGAGACCAAACTAATGACCAGAGGAGTTGGAGTGGGGTGAGAAAAAAAAGCCTTGTAAACATCCATCTGTTTCATTGGTGTGTAAATTAGTGCTATCTGTGGGGTTATGCAGGCTGGCGATGTTGTTTGATAAGTGTTGTAATGTCCTTCCACAGACATCTCGTCTCAACCCCCACTCTTTGATACCCCTCTCCAGCCAAAAATCAATACGGTCAGGCTGAATGGAGGCCTGCCGGCTGACAGTGCAATTCCCTCTCTCGCTGTCTCTGTGAGAGTGACATGTCCTTGATCAGTACGGGTAGCGGCTTGGGAAACTCCGGGATATCAGGGCTGATCACATCAACGTTTGATTCCTCTGTCTTTGTTCTGGCCTTGTGTCAACCGGCACCAGGGGGGTGGATGGATGGGCGGGTGAGTGAGTGACCAAGTATCAGTGAGAGCCACCAAGACCAGTTGGCTCAATAATATAATTCCTCACCCTAAAGCGAACCTCCAGTCCCGTCAATTGTTTGTGAGCTGGGGAGAGGAGGCTCTCGACTACACTGAGGGACCCTACATTCAAAACCAGGAGACGTTCGAACATTGAGCCAGTCACTCGTTGATGGTACGTATGACTGAATTCTACATCTTCCAGAGTCCTAACTCTGTTCACTCATTGACAGGTTAATGGCCCAGGGGGTGCGACTGTACAGTACTCACTTCTGTCTCAGGCGGATGTAGGCCGTGGACAGGTTGTTCCACGCCTCTGCGTTCTAAAGGAGGAAAAAGAGAGGGAGGGAGAAAAACAGAGTTTACACACAAGTAAGCACAGGGTTGTTCAGATGCCGTGGCAGAAGACTAACTCGCTCAGAGCAGAAATCGGTTCTGCCGAGTGCTCCAGGAGTACATTCCCTCCCGATGCATTGGGCACACAGGTGCCGTATGGGTCATTAAGTTGGATTGGAAAGACTGCTGGAGGACAAGAGTGTTATAACTGGGGCTATGGTAAGGGCGTGTTCTCAGTTTGTCTGAGTGTGTTTGTGTGGGAATGTGTTTGTGTGTGGGAATGTGTTTGTGTGTGGGAATGTGTGCGCATTTGTGAGAGTAATGGAAAAAGAGAGTGGGGGGAGGGGGGTAGAGGGAGTGACAAAATGAGAGAGGAATGGTATTTCAATGGTCCCACTGCGCATTCATGTGATCGACTCTGTCTTCCTATACAGTGCCATCAGAAAGTATTCACACCCCTTCACTTCTTCCACATTTTGTTGTGTTACAGCCTAAATTTAAAATTGATTACATTGAGATTTTTTTTGTTAATCAATGGCCTACACACAATACTCCATAATGTCAAAGTGGAATTATATTTTTTCGAAATGTTTACAAATGAATAAAAAAGGAAAAGCTGAAACGTCTTGAGTCAATAAGTATTCAATCCGTTTGTTATGGCAAGCCTAAATAAGTTCAGGAGGGAAAAATATGATTAACAACTCACATAATAAGTTGCATGGACTCTGTGTGCAATAATAGTGTTTAACATGATTTTTTTAAATGACGACATCATCTCTGTACCCCACACATACAATTAACTGTAAAGTCAATCAGTCAAGAATTTCAAACATAGATTCAACAACAATGACCAGGGAGATTTCCCAATGCTTCACAAAGGGCACCTATCGGTAGATGGTGAAGAAAAAAAAGAAAACAGACATGGGACATCCCTTTGAGCATGGTCAAGTTAATAATTACACTTTGGATGGTGTATCAATATACCCAGTCACTACAAAGATACAGGCGTCCATCCTAACTCAGTTGCCGGAGAGGAGGAAACCGCTCAGGGATTTCACCATGAGGCCAATAGTGACTTTAAAACAGTTACAGAGTTTAATGGCTGTGACAGGAGAAAACTGAGGATGGATCAACAACATTGTAGTTACTCCACAATGCTAACCTAATTGACAGAGGGAAAAGAAGGAATGATACACAGAATAAAAATATTCCAAAACATGCACCCTGTTTGCAACAAGGCACTAAAGTAATACTGCAAAAACTGTGGTAAAGCAAGTCACTTTTTGCCCTGAATACAAAGTGTTATGTTTGGGGCAAATCCAATACAACATATTACTGAGTACCACTCTCCATATTTTCAAGCATAGTGGGAAGTTTTTCAGGATGAAAAAGAAACGTAATTGAGCTAAGCAAAGGCAAAATCCTAGAGGAAAACCTGGTTCTGACTGCTTTCCACAAGACACTGGGAGATTAATTCATCTTTCAGCAGGAAAATAACCTAAAACACAAGGCAAAATCTACATATAGAATTGTTTACCAAGACAGTGAATGTTCCTGAAAGGCCGAGTTAACGTTTTGACTTAAATCTACCTGATAATCTATGGCAAGACCTGAAATGGCTGTCTAGCAATGATCAACAACTGATTTGACAGAGCTTGAAGAATAAATAAAAAAATTATGGGCAAATGTTGTACACTCCAGGTGTGGAAAGCTCTTAGAGACTTACCCAGAAAGACTCATAGCTGTAATCGCTGCCAAAGGGGCTCCTACAAAGTATTGAGTCATTGGTGTGAATACTTATGTAAATTAGATATTTCTGCGGTTCATTTTCAATACATTTGCCAACATTTCTAAAAACATGTTTTCACTGTCACTATGGGGCAGTGTGTGTAGAGGAAAAAATATATTGAATCCATTTTTTATTCTGGCTGTAACAACAAAATGTGGAATAAGTCAAGGGGTATGAATACTTTCTGAAGGCACTGAATGTGGTGATGTAAGGCCTGACATTGGGAGGAAGGAGTTGTAGTAATATAGTATGTACAGGAGGTGAAAGAAGAAGAGCAAACGCCATGTTGGCCCATGTTGCGTCCCTCCTGTGGATGTATGTGGATAGTTTGGGGGGAGCGGCAGGCCCCGCTCTGCAACTAACGGGCAGGACCCATCTATGCAAATCAGCTGTGGTGTCAGTCCCCCGGACTCTTTCCCTCTTCCCCATCTATTTCCCTTTCTCTCCCCACTTTCTTTTTCTCTCGCTCTCTCACCCTCTTTCCCCCCCAGCTCTGATATCTGAGCCACACTCGAGTGTCTTTCCCCTCTCACCACAACAACATCTTATTGCTCATATCAAAGGGAGGTGGGAGACTGGCATGTACAGTATATTCTGTTTATCTTCATTCTCCAAAGAATGGCCAGAGTGATCGGTTACAAGGGCTCTCATATCTCCTTGGCAAAACTTCAACAACTCCTTGAAAAATGGAGGGGGGAATGTCATTATAGCAAAACAAACTAAATTAAAACATCCTATTGCTGGCTGACCTGCTGAATTAAATATGGACAAAGGGCAGAAGAGTGAAGGAAACCAGGAAATGATTTCCCTTTCCTCTGTTCCACTATGGCCTGGGTGAAACTGACTCCTTATGTCTTCTCTTTACGGTGCCAACCTACTCTCTAAAGTGCTATTGAATGATTGATTGAATCCATCTATTCGTTAAAAAATTCAGAAATATCACTTGTAGGGAGGTTACCAGCAGGTTAGGTAGTTGAGTTTTACCCTATGAGTAGGCCTGACATGACAAGAATCCACTTCAGAGACTCAAATAATTGTTCAAATATCCTACCCATATCAGAGGTTAGTTTACCTGCATGGTGGTGATGCGGAGTGACTTCTCGAAGCACTCCACACAGTGCTGGAAGTCCTTGGCCCGGAGGTACAGCAGGGCCTTGGAGCGCATGGCGCATGCGCTGCGATGGTTCGACAGCTCCCAGGCCTGGTTGTAGTATTGGTGGTCCCGCAGCACGTCCCCCAGCAAGCAGTACAGACTAGGGGACTCCTTCTCCAGCTCCCTACGCAGGATATCCTCTGCCTGGGAGAGAGGGAGCGAGAAAAGGAGGGAAGGGGGAGGAGAGAGGAAAGAGCTTTGCTCCTTAAGACCCTCAGAGCCAGCACACTGAACATTCTCTGCTAACAATGATGTGATTTGATTTGGTCTCGGAATGCCACAATACACTCATTGGTTAAAGGAAGCTCAATTGGCTCAATCAAGATGTTGGAACAACAAGCCAACAGACACTGAACCTCTCAAAAGAGCTGATTTGAGTACTGTACTCCCTGAATTGGAGAGAGTGTAGAATAACGATCAGGTGTCACTTCCCTTCACTTTGAGAAGTGCCTCTGTTCATGTCGAAGCGTCCCAATCTACCCACAGCTCAGGATGAGTGCTTTTGTGCGCAAGGGACTCTGGGTTTTCATTGCATTCCTTTACCTCATGGAGTAATCGTAGACCTCTCTTCCACACCACTCATCAGACCTCAAATCCCTGAACTCACCACCAACAAATGGAATTACAACGCAAAAGCAATATGGCTGGCAAAGTGTAATATTTGTCTTATTTGTAATAAAGTATTTTTGGTATAAGTTTGAATAGTAGATGGACATGGACCTCTGCAAATCACAGATTGGGTTGACAAAAGGGGAATAACACCACAGAAAAGTAAGGTGAGTTCAGCAACTCTACCGATGACAAAAAATTGCTGTAGACTATTATCTATTGGTAAATCTATTTGTGCTCATATTTCACATATTTGTATTTACGCTGATCCCACTATACTATATAGTACAACAAGGGAAAACTTATCTTCGAAGACATGTGCATTTATATTAGAAAGAAAGCATTTTTTTCCTCTACTGAGGGAGCTAGCCAACAATTTACAGCCCATTTAAAAATAAAAATCCATTCGATTTTCCTTCAAATATCAATATCGTCCTTAGGGGCCATCACATCAGCACACTAGTGCTGCTGGTCAAAAAGAAGTGGGCTTCCATGGCCTTTTCCAGACCACACCCCCTCCGCTGGCGGAAGAGCCTGATCCCTTCAACAAATATTTTTTAACAATTTCACAGTCATCGGTACTGCGGTGAATCCTATAATTACCGCCATTCAGTTATTTGGAGGGGTGCGGCACACCCAGGAAAGAGGGAAAATGTCTGACTGTTTCCCAGAAAGGCAGGCAAGATTTTATTACCATGAAAAAATCATATTAGGGAGGTTATATTCACAACATCAATGGGGCACCCCTACAGCCAACTGCTGGCAAAGAATTAAGCTAATTGATTAGAAAGCACTCTTATGACCACACGCACTTGACATGCTCTCACCAGGAAATAAGACAGACAGACTATGTGCTTTTCACTGGAGAATGACTTTCAGTAGAAGTATTTCAGTCGATTGTCTGGGGGAAATGGAAAAGGGTGATTGTGAATTGGGTTTTTATAACCTTGGAGAATGGCCACCAGTTAGAACCCCCAGCATGCTCCTCCATAAAAGAGAGAGCGAGGAGAGGTAGAGGGAGAGAAAAGGAGGGATTCAGTACTCCTCCAAGTACAGACGCCCTTATTGTGGAAAACCGCATAAGGAGTTCTCTGAACTCACTGACCCTTGCTTAAGGGTAGAGTGGAATCACCCTTTGGCTATATCTGTCGCTTTTATAAATGGGGCCTGTCTTACTATGGGAGCCATGACACATTTTTTTTTGAGGGGAGAGTAATTTTCCATGGTGCGGTAGCACATCGAAGGGAATCCAATCAGGCTTGGAATATTTATAGAAATTGAACAACATTCATGAGTTCTGTACACGAACATATACTCTCTAAATGGGTTCTCTGTCTGAATTGCGTGTCCCGGGATATTCATATGTGATTTACTGTCCCATTTGTGAAACGGAGGTGCTTTAAACATTTGTCAACACCATACATTTATTTCAAATGTGGCTATTTTGGCCTGGGTTATACCATATAAGTGTTGTTCAATGTTCCAACTTGTTTATGTCCATGTAAGGTTTACACAGATGGCTCATCCATAAGGCTGGTGTAATACAACAATTACATTCAAAACTCAAGAGCTATCGAACGAATTCAACAGAAATTGACTTAATGCAGGTCCCCATCTCTCCGCTTTCCTGTTTCTCTATTTTAGTTACATTATTCTTCTCAGGGTGCGGCCGCGGTCAGGCTCAATCACATTCAGCATGCATTCAGACACACCGAGAGCAGGAACAGCACGTTTAGCACAAAGAGACTACCGGCTGGAATCCACCCAAGTCTTCTCCAGACAAATGGATTGTCTAGCCTTTTTTATCATGTTACATGGAGTACTGGCCGGGGCCAAAGTGCATGGTTTTAGTGTGGAGGACTTATTATATTGACCAGAATGCACGTCTGTAATCAGATTGGAAGACAAAACCAGCTGTAATTCACTAACAGAGCACAATGGCCTGCAGGACTCGCATTCAGGATTGGGACTGTGAGCAGCGGCTAAGTACGGGTCAGCTGGAGGGAGCACTGGTATGTGTGTGTGCTGGCATGTATGCGTGTGTGTAGAATACTCATTTCTGCTCAATCTGTCCAAGCCAAGCCCTGTTGATCCAGAGAGATTGATGTGGTGATATTAGCTATTACAGAGAACTTATGAAAAATAATCCTGTGAATCATGCTGAGAGGTCACTTAAACAGGTCGATCACTAAAAGGACAAGGGGTGATGAAGATTGAAAGAAAATACTTCAGCGAAAATCTTACTGACAATTAACCAGATGTCCATTGCATAACAGTTCGGGAGAACATCCTCAGAGCATTTGTGACAAATCTGGCACCGGTTTCATCAATGACTTTCAGAACCACAGCAAGATGTGGGACAGTGTTACAGGATTCTCTTCTTGGCCTGGTGTTAGAGGTTGACCGACTAATCAGCATAGCCGATTAATTAGGGCCGATTTCAAGTTTTCATAACAATCGGTAATCTGCATTTTTGGATGTCGATTATGGCCGATTACATTGCAATCCACGAGGAGACTGCGTGGCAGGCTGACCATCTGTTACGCGGGTGCAGCAAGGAGCCAAGGTAAGTTGCTAGCTAGCATTAAACTTACCTTATAAAAAACAATCAATCTTAACATAATCACTTGTTAACTACACATGGTCCAGCGTTGCATATAATCAATGCGGTGTTTGTTAATTTATCGTCGAATCACAGCCTACGTCGCCAAATGGGTGATGATTTAACAAAAGCGCATTCGTGAAAAAAGCACAATCGTTGCACCAATGTACCTAACCATAAACATCAATGCCTTTCTTAAAATCAATACACAAGTATATATTTTTTTAAACTGCATATTTAGTTAAAAGAAATTCATGTTAGCAGGCAATATTAACTAGGGAAATTGCGTCAGCTCTCTTGCGTTCAGTGCAAGCAGAGTCAGGGTATATGCAGCAGTGATGGCCGCCTGGCTTGTTGACAACTGAGTGAAGACTATTTCTTCCTAACAAAGACTAATTAATTTGCCAGAATTTTACATAATTATGACATAACATTGAAGGTTGTGCAATGTAACAGCAATATTTAGACTTAGGGTTGACACCCGTTCGATAAAATACGGAACAGTTCTGTATTTCACTGAAAGAATAAACGTTTTGTTTTTGAAATGATAGTTTACGGATTTGACCATATTAATGACCTAAGGTTCATATTTCTGTGTGTTTATTATATTATAATTAAGTCTATGATTTGATATTTGATAGAGCAGTCTGACTGAGCAGTGGTAGGCAGCAGCAGGCTTGTAAGCATTCATTCAAACAGCACTTTCCTGCGTTTGCCAGCAGCTCTTCGCAATGCTTGAAGCACAGCGCTGTTTATGACTTCAAGCCTATAAGAACATCCAATAGTCAAAGGTATATGAAATACAAATGATATAGAGAGAAATAGTCCTATAATTCCTATAATAAATACAACCTAAAACTTCTTAAATGGGAATATTGAAGACTCATGTTAAAAGGAACCACCAGCTTTCATATGTTCTGAGCAAGGAACTTAAACGTTAGCTTTTTTACATGGCACATAATGCACTTTTACTTTCTTCTCCAACTAATTTAAGCCAAATTGCACCTTTAATTATTTATTTGAGACTAAATATATTTTATTTATGTATTATATAAGTTAAAATAAGTGTTCATTCAGTATTTTGTTGTAATTGTCATATTACAAATATATATATATATAAAATAATTAAAAATAAAAATTGGCCGATTAATCGTATCGGCTTTTTTGGTCCTCCAATAAATCGCGTATCGGAGTTGAAAAATCCTAATCGTTCGATCTCTACCTGGTGTGTACGCCACGATTCTGCTAGGACTTGACAGAACATCGTCTGACAGGTGCAGAGAGGAGGTTGCCTAACCTCTGGCTCTTTATTCTTGCTCTGCTTCATTTACCTCAGTCAATTCTGACCGAGAGCCCTTGCAGGTTGGGTGAGAAAAAAAAAGAAAAAAAACACCTGTGTAACATTGAGACTTTTCCAGCAAAAAAGAAAAGAAAATGAAAAACGATCCGCTATCAAAAAAGGAGGACCAACAAAAAACAAACAGCTGCCATATGTCCACATCTTTGATTCTTTTCTGTCTGCCTCTGTGGAAAACAGTCTAAAACCAATGCCATTGGTTCTGTCGGCTACACTTGTGACCTGTATTCCATAGCCTGTTGTTTTCACCATTAAGAGATAAAAAGAGAATGTTCAAATCAGCGCCACCAAGAGGAACACTGACTGAAGGATAGGGGACTCAGAGAGTGATCCAACCCAAACATGCTATATTTCTGTCTATCTGGGAGTGTGTGAGTCCCAGGGGGCCCTGGGGGCCAGACAGGTTAATAATAAACGCCAGAGAAAACAGAGCCAGATCTCCCTGGGACTGATTTCGTCTGACAGCTGGAATGCCCGAGAACACAAATGAGTGCATAAACAGGTGCGCACTAAAGACAGACAGACAGATAGACGGAGGAGGGAAGGGGGAGAGAAGGAGGGAGTAGGAGCAGAGCGAGATAGCTAGGTAACAGGGTAGATGGAAAGAGCGGTGATATTCACTGTTCTTCCAGTGTGGCAAGATGAGCTTCTCTCTTGAGTGTGTTTGTTGGGTGATGGTGCCCATGTTTAGTACGAAGAATGACCTTGACTGTTGTGTAAAAGCAATGAGTAATTAAATGCGCCTGAGAAGGGAAGTCAGAGTTTTTTCTGGTGGTGTAATGGCTGTTGTACCTTGCCATGCTGGCCCATCCTCTTTCCAGGCAGATGACAGCATCCTCCCACAGCTCCAGCTTCTCGTAGATTAGCAGGGCTGAGCTGGTGCAGCCCAGGTCTGTCAGCAGGTTGGCCAGCTGCTTCTGTAGATGGGAGATAGGAGAGCTGTTCAGACATGGGATAGCACAACTAGGTTTTGAAGGTCCAATGCTGCCGTTTTTATCTCAATATCAAATCATTTCTGGGTAACATTTAAGTACCTTATTGTGATTGTTTTAAATAAAATTGGTTAAAAGGAAACAAAAATTGCTCTTTGCTAAGAAGCTATTTCTCAAGAAATAATTATGCTAGGACTGTCTGGGAGTGGTCTGAATGGGGAGGGGAAAACTGAAAACTAGCTGTTATTGGCAGAAAGGTTTGGAACTCTTTGGTTTGGAACTCTTTCTTATTGGTCTATTAACAAATTTCCCGACTGGTGATGTCACCAGACAGGCCAAAACTCCATCCCACCTAAACAAGCTGAAATTTCAGCTCTTACACAAAAATGGCATCATCATCATTTTCACAATTTCACGGTATTACTCCAACCTCAGTGTGGAAATACAGTATATAAAACACTGCAAAATCATGTTTTTCACTGCACTGAACCTTAAAACAACCACACCAGTAGAAATGAGGTGTATAATGGTGGTACAGGGTCGGTCTGCACTGTGAACCCGAATGAATACATAAAAAATATATACACAAAAATGTAAGCACTAGGCCTATAGGCTATGGCTGCACTGTGTTGTATGTAAATCTGAGCTGAAAGAACATTGTATGCTATTCCGTTAAAACAACAAGAGCCTATGCACACATAGTAATCAAAATTCAAATCTTAATTGCCGCATTTCAAACTATCCTTTTGAGGCGCAGCTGGAAAGTAGTTCTGTACGATGGCGAGTGCTAGGGTCAACAAACCATAATTTGAGGATCCTCAATCATCATTTAAATCTCCAGTTTGGGAACATTTTGGCTTCCCAGTGGAAGCATTTTTTTTTTTACTTAGTCGGAAATGAACGAAATGTATTGAATTTATTAGAACATTCATTAATTTGCCGAAGATGATGATAAGACATTAGGGCTGTTCCCTACAACAACAAAAAATGATCTTGGTTGACCAAGAATTGTCTGTTCTTTCGACCAATCGATTGGTCGAAATGTTTAAACATTTATTTTTCCATATATAGACACATCCTACAGTGCATTCGGAAAGTATTCAGACCTCTTCCCATTTTCCACATTTACAGCCTTATTCTAAAATTGATGACATTTTTCCTCTCATAAACATACACACAATACCCCATAATGACAAAGCGAAAACACATTTGCAAAAACATCCCCACAGCATGATGCTGCTACCACCATGCATCACCGTAGGGATGGTGCCAGGTTTCCTCCAGACCAGAGGTTGGCCGACTAATTAGGGCCGATGTCAAGTTTTCATAACAATCGGTAATCAGCATTTTTGGACGCCGATTACGGCCGATTACATTGCATTCCACGAGGAAACTGCGTGGCAGGCTGACCACCTGTTATGCGAGTGCAGCAAGGAGCCAAGGTAAGTTGCTAGCTACATTAAACTTATCTTATAAAAAACAATCAATCTTCACATAATCACTAGTTAACTACACATGGTTGATGATATTACTAGGTTAACTAGCTGTCCTGCGTTGCATATAATCAATGCGGTGCTTGTTAATTTATCATAGAATCACAGCCTACTTCGCCAAATGGGTGATTTAACAAAAGCACATTCGTTGCACGAATGTACCTAACCATAAACATCAATGCCTTTCTTAAAATCAATACACAGAAGTATATATTTTTTTAAACCTGCATATTTAGTTAAAAGAAATTCATGTAACAGGCAATATAACTAGGAAATTGTGTCACTTCTCTTGCATTCATTGCACGCAGAGTCAGGGTATATGCAACAGTTTGGGGCCGCCTGGCTCGTTGCAAACTAATTTGCCAGAACTTTACATAATTATAACATAACATTGAAGGTTGTGCAATGTAACAGCAATATTCAGACTTCGGGTTGCCAGCCGTTCGATAAAATACGGAACGGTTCGTATTTTCACTGAAAGAATAAGCATTGTTATCTAAATGATAGTTTCCGGATTTGACCATGTTAACTTCTTGGAACTATAGGGGGTGCTGTTCTGCATTAGCATATTTGGGTCTCCAAATTAAACTGCCTCGTGCTAAATTCTTGATCGTACAATATGCATATTATTGTTATTATTGGATAGAAAACACTTTCTAGTTTCTATAGCCGTTGGAATTTTGTCTCTGAGTGGTACAGAACTATATCTACAGCACTTTTCATGACAGGGGTCAGATTTCAGAAATTTTTACCCCTGATCTGGAGTCTGTTTTTAAGGTGACAGTAATGCTATGAAGAAACCGACACTGCCTACGTCTTCCTCTGGGTGTCTGTACGTCATCACGTTTTGAATGGAGTCTATTGCACAATCACAGCCACTATAAAACACGAAAACGTAGAAGTACAGCTCTCTCCCTGCATGCGTCATGCGCAAAATGGACATCAGACCTGCCTCCTTCCAAATCGTTTTTTAGAGAGTGATTT
Organism: Salvelinus sp. IW2-2015; assembly: GCF_002910315.2. Taxonomy (NCBI): domain Eukaryota; kingdom Metazoa; phylum Chordata; class Actinopteri; order Salmoniformes; family Salmonidae; genus Salvelinus; species Salvelinus sp. IW2-2015. The sequence continues at coordinate 35,221,070 of NC_036858.1, read as the reverse complement.
CTCCGGTCATGTTTTCAGTCGTTATAGTTGTTAAAAACATCATAATGTAGTTAATTTGAACCGTTTTATAGCAATTTATATCCGTTTAGTGCGATTCTGAGGAATTTCTTTTTCGTGCACTTTCTAGCTTGGGAACGTTTCGGGGTCTCGGTCGTTGTTAGTGGTCATTTCGAAGGACAGAGGACATCTATCGACCAAAAGAAGATTACAACATAGAAAGGATACATTGCCGAAGAATCTGATGGAAGAACAGCTCAAAGTAAGCAATATTTAATATGATAAATCGTTGTTCTGTCGAAATATTTTAAACGCATATTTCGCCATTTTGTTTGTTATCGCGTCACTGGCGAACCCTGTATTGAAAAGTAAGGATAATTTTAAAAATGTAAGTCAGCGGTTGCATTAAGAACTAATTTGTCTTTCATTCCTGTCAACCCTGTATTTTTTAGTCAAGTATATGATTAGCTTTCAATTAAACTAGATCACTCTGATAGATGACGTCAGACATATTGAGGCTTGATTTCCTAGTATTTTTATTGTGTAACCACGGTTTTGTATGGCTAAAATGCACCTTTCGAACAAACTGTATATGTATGTTGTAAAATGATGTTACAGGAGTGTCATCGGAAGAATTCTGAGAAGGTTAGTGAAAAATTAATATATTTTGGCGTGGATTACGTTATAGCGCTCTTTGGCTGGAATCGATGCTCTGGTAACGTTTCACATGTGGTATGCTAACTTATCGATTTATTGTGTTTTCGCTGTTAACGCTTAGAAAATCTGAAATATTGTCTGGAATCACAAGATCTGGGTCTTTCCATTGCTATGCTTTGTCTATTCTTATGAAATGTTTTTATAAGAGTAAATTGGTCATACACGTTGCTCTCTATAGTAATTCTAGTCGTCTTGTGATGGTCGGTGCAATTGTAAACTGTGATTTCTACCTGAAATATGCACTTTTTTCTAACAAAACCTATCCTATACCATTAATATGTTATCAGACTGTCATCTGATGAGGTTTTTTATAGGTTATTGGCTATCAATATCTTAGTTTAGCCGAATTGGTGATAGCTACTGGTGGAGAGAAAAAATGGTGGACAAAGAAATTGTGTATTTTGCTAACGTGTTTAGCTAATAGATTTACATATTTTGTCTTCCCTGTAAAACATTTTAAAAATCTGAAATGGTGGCTTTATTCACAAGATCTGTATCTTTCATCTGGTGTCTTGGACTTGTGATTTAATGATATTTAGATGCTACTATCTACTTGTGAAGCTATGCTAGCTATGCTAATCAGTGTGTGGGGGATGGGGGGTGATCCCGGACCCGGGGTAGAGGCTCTGTTAGAGGTTAATGACCAAAGGCTCGTATTTCTGTGTGTTTATTATATTATCATTAAGTCTACGATTTGATATTTGATGAGCAGTCTGACTGACGGTGGTAGGCAGCAGCAGGCTCGTAAGCATTCATTCAAACTTTACTCGTTTGCCAGCAGCTCTTAGCAACGCATGATCACAGCGCTGTTTATGACTTCAAGCCTATCAACTCCTGAGATTAGGCTGGCAATACTAAAGTGCCTATTAGAACATCAATAGTCAAAGGTATATGAAATACAAATGGTACAGAGAGAAATAGTCGACGCGCCATAATTCCTATAGTAACTAACCTAAAAACTTCTTAACTGGGAATATTGAAGAACTGGGAATATTGAACCACCAGCTTTCATATGTTCTGAGCAAGGAACTTAAACATTAGCCTTTTTACATGGCACATATTGCACTTTTACTTTCTTTCTCCAACACTGTGTTTTTGCATTATTTAAACCAAATTGAGTATGTTTCATTATTTATTTGAGACTTAATAGATTTTATTTATGTATTATATTAAGTTGAAATAAAAGTGTTCATTCAGTATTGTTATTATTACAAATATGTAAAAAAAAAAAGAAAAGAAAAAAAAAGCGGTATCCGCTTTTTTTGGTCCTCCAATAATTGATATCGGTATCGGCGTTGAAAAATCATAATCGGTCAACCTCTAGTCCAGATGTGACGCTCGGCATTCAGGTCAAATAATTAAATCTTGGTTTCATCAGACCAGAGAATCTTGTTTCTCATGGTCAGAGTCTTTAGGTGCCTTTTGGCAAACTCCAAGGGCCTTTTACTGAGGAGTGGCTTGTGTCTGGCCACTCTACCATAAAGACCTGATTGGTGGAGTGCTGTAGAGATTGTTGCCCTTCTGGAAGGTTCTCCCATCTCCACAGAAGAACTCTGGAGCTCTGTCAGAGTGACAATCGGGTTTATTGGTCACCTCCTTGACGAAGGACCTTCTCCCTCGATTGCTCAGTTTGGCCGGGCGGCCAAAGAGTCTTGGTGGTTCCAAACTTCTTCCATTTAAGAATGATGGAGGATACTGTGTTCTTGGGGACCTTCAATGCTGCAGAATTTTTTGATACCCTTCTACAGGCAATTCCTTTGACCTCATGGCTTGGTTTTTGCTCTGACATGCACTGTCAACTGTGGGACTTATATAGACAGACTTATATAGACATTTACTACAGGTGGACTGCAATTAAGTTGTAGAAAAATCTTAAGGATGATCAATAGAAACAGGTCAAGGGGAAGGTCAAGGGGTCTGAATCACTTCCGAATGCACTGTATACACAGAGTGTACAAAACATTAAGAACACCTGCTCTTCCATGACAGACTGACCAGGTGAATACAGATGAAAGCTATGATCCCCTATTGATGTCACTTGTTAAATCCACTTCAAAATCATTGTAGATCAGTGGTAACCAACTGGTCGATCGCGATGGACTGGTTGATCTCCAAGGCATTCCTAGTCGATCACCAAACATTACTGTAAAAAAACAATGATAATTCCTTGCGTTCCTATTTTTCTTTGTTTTACGCTGTTGTCTGTAGGTCCACTTAATTTAGCAGCCCTAGCGCAGGGTAGGCAAAGTGTTCCCATTTTCAATCATTTTCAATAAAACAACGAGGCTACATACAGGGGGTACCGGTACAGAGTCAATGTGCGGGGGTACAGGTTCGTTGAGGTAATTTGTACATGTAGGTAGGGGTAAAGTGACTATGCATAGATAATAAATAGCGAGTAGCAGCAGCATAAGGGGGGTGGGGGGTCAATGCAAATAGTCAGAGTAGCCATTTGATTAGCTGGTCAGCAGTGTTAAGGCTTGGGGGTAGAAGCTGTTAAGAAGCCTTTTGGACCTAGACTTGGCGCTCCGGTACCACTTGCCGTGCGGTAGCAGAGAGAACAGTCAATGACTATGGTGGCCGGAGACTTTGGCAATTTGTAGGCCCTTCCTCTGACACCACCTGGTATAGAGGTCCTGGATGGCAGGAAGCTCGGTCCCAGTGATGTACTAGGCCTTACGCACTACCCTCTGTAGCGCCTTGCGGTCGGAGGCCGAGCAGTTGACATACCAGGCGGTGATGCAGCCAGTTAGGTGCTCTTGATAGTGCATCTGTAGAACTGGATCTGAGGACCCATGCCAAATCTTTTCAGTCTCCTGAGGGGGAAAGGCGTTGTCATGCCCCCTTCACGACTGTCTTGGTGTGTTTGGGCCATGATAGTTTGTTGGTAATGTGGACACCAAGGATCTTGAAGCTCTCAACCTGCTCCACTACAGCCCATCGATGAAAATGGGGGCGTGCTCGGCCCTCTTCGAGCCATAGACTAAAAAGAAACCTTGAATGCACAGCAAAGCTGATACTGTGAGATTTCAAAACTTAAAACCATGACCAGAGACTCAACGAATAAAGCAAAGAGCTGCTGTTTTTACGAGTGAGTTCATGATTGAGTTGTTATTCAGCAGTCTCAACAGTTTGTTCAACACTTTTATGAGCCATAAAATGTGTGCTCGTCCTACTTCCACTGCAGTTGCAATGAATGAGAATAGCAAAGTATTTCGATAAGCTTGCGTTGCTATTAGCGTTGTGTGTTTTTTCATAGAGGAATATTTCACTTTCTCTGGTCATAGGAGTAACATGAATTCGTGCAGGCGGCAGCAATAATGTAGTGCGACTTGTTTCGCCATCAGCTGGAAGACTGTCCCCTTTTCTCAGTGGAGGGAGGGAGAGTGGAGGGACGGTGAGTCGGGTGAGAGGCAGCCTTACCAATGCTCCCTCCCTCTTCGCCAGACTGGCCATCAGTCCAGTAAAAAATAATATAATTATTATGCTCACAAGTAATACAATAAATGATCCATTACCAGTGCGATCATATACTTAATATTTTTGTTATATATTTTCAAAATGGTCTGAGAAGAACATTGGCAGGGCAATTCAAGCATAGCCAATATGCAGTGATAATGTATTGGGCCTATAACCTACTAAACAAACCTTATTGCTACAAAACTGTTATTAAATTGGTTAATGTTGCATAGGCTTATGTTTTTTAAGTCATGTAAAAAGAAAATGAGCAGTAGAGCTTGGCTTGCATATTGACTCAAAGTGATCTTGACTCAGAAAAGGTTGGTGTAGTGTAGATGAAGGGACATAGGTTAAAGGAGGATTTTAAAGCCTTGAGACAACAGACATGGATTGTGCATGTGTGCCATTCAGGGGGATTTTTGCAAAACCAAAATGTAAGTGCCTTTGAACGGGGTATGGTAGTAGGTGCCAGGTGCACCATCGAGAGCATCTTGACCGGTTGCATTACCGCCTGGTATGGCAACTGCTCGGCATCTAACCGTAATGCGCTACAGAGGGTAGTGCGTACGGCCCAGTACTTCACCGGGGCCAAGCTTCCTGACATCCAGGACCTATATACTAGGCTGTGTCAGAAGAAAACCCCCAAAATTGTCAAAGACTCCAGTCACCCAAGTCAGACTGTTCTCTCTGCTACCGCACGGCAAGCGGTACCGGAGCACCTAGTCTAGGACCTGTACCCCCGCACACTGACTCGGTACCGGTACCCCCTGTATATAGCCTTGTTATTTTATTGTGTAACTTTTTTTTAAACTTTAGTTTATTTGGTAAATATTTTCTTAACTCTTTCTTGAATTGCATTGTTGGTTGAGGGCTTGTAAGTAAGAATTTCACGGTAAGGTTTACACCTGTTGTATTTGGCACGTGACAAATAAAGTTTGATTTGTGTCAAGAACTGCAATGCTGCTGGGTTTTTCACACTCAACAGTTTCCCATGTGTATTAAGAATGGTCCACCATCCAAAGGACATACAGCCAACTTGCCACAATTGTGGGAAGCATTTGAGTCAACATGGGCCAGCATCCCTGTGGAATGCTTTCGACATCTTGTAGAGTTCATGCCCCGACAAATTGAGCCTGTCCTGGGCGGGGGGTGCAACTCAATATTAGGAAGGTGTTCGTAATGTTTGGTAAACTCAGGGTATATATACATAGTATATATATTTTTTTTTTATCATACATTTTTATCGACCCGCCCACATCAATAAAAGATGGTCCGGCTCTTCTGGTATTTTCCAGAATTGCCAGATGGCCAATCTGTCCATGGCGTCATACCCTTGCTTGTTCTGAACAGAATGAGGCTGTTGATCTATTGTGAAGAAAATTTGCCGCGGCACACACACCTGAATGCACTCATGACTCCTTTCTATGAGCACCAAAATGACGATCTGTTATACAACAGGCTTCCAAATGATGCCCACCAGACCCAGGCAGACTGTGATTTATAATGGGCTGTTTTTGGATAGCAAAAAAACAAAAACAGTATTTGTGTGAGTGCGGGGATGCAGGGTTGTGTTCCAAATAAAACTACAAGTGTGCTTGATCTAGTTCCTCAACAGCACAGCTAGGAGTCTTTTTAAAAAGTTAGGAACTTTGCACACTTTGGAGAGGTGTGTGACCACTTGGAGACACCAGTTAGTCCTCTCACTCAAACCTTTGTAATTTTTTTGTCTTATGTTACACCTACAGTACATTTTCCAGAAATATTCTTATCATGTTACTGAATGTATCCAGAGTATATTCAGATTTCGTTATCAATAAATGCAGCGAATAGTACAGTAAATGTAAAATTCACAAAATCAATAGTGTAATGTTTGGATTCAGTCTTGTGAACTGTTGTGTCCTCACCTTTGGTCTAATAATTTCCCCATAATCTCAAAACTGTTCCTTTTCAATTGCTACCATGGTTATGCATTTTCATATTTATTCTGTAAGAAACATTTAAATGTAGCCCTATCCATATAGGCCAATTCCCACGAGTGAAAGGGTTAAAGAGCGAGGAGAGAGACGTAACTGGGGCGGGTTTGTTTACCCGCGGCGGACGGCACTAAGGGCCAGCTGAGGTAATTAATGAGCCAAATCTGAATACTGCTGGGGGGTAGGGAAAGGAGGGAGACTATTGTTATGAATTTTTACAAGTCTCTCCTTAAAAAGGATGATTAATTTATGTCAGAAGCTAGCAGATTCATTACTTACCAACAACAGCTGCAAATCTCAATAAAACTATATCACATTCTGAAATTCACTTTCCTTGCTTTATCTAACACTATCATGAATCTAGCAAAGATATTTTGTGTGTCAGAGTGCAGTATTTATTTAGTTTCTTGGAACAAACGTTTGGTAGCAAGTACCAGGGGGGTTGCCTAGCAAAATGAATATCTGCATAGCGCAACAAATCCCCATGATTCATTGCCATATTCAGACTAAACAGCTAGAACGACAGCAATTTTGTAAAATAATATATGTTTAGGTAATAGGGAGATCTAACAAAATAACTACATTATGGCGTTCACATCAAACTATTTAGTGTCCACAACAAAAAAATCATTATGAAAAGTCTGAAAAGACACGTATCCAAAAGCATGATGGTGTACCATGCGCAGATGCTAACAGAAAGGACCGAGGTGGGTAGCTGGCCAAGTGTGCCATTGTAGCAAAGTATTTCCAAACTAAAAATCTGATCTCTTAAAAGTTGTTAAGAGATGTTAATGTTAATTTTCGTTATATTATCTATACAATAGGCTACCGTACATTTTGACCCAATATGCCTGACATATTACCTCTTAAGGAGCTTTCCATTTTGATAGGGTTATTTTGCCTTAAAACCTTTAGGCTTACCTTAAGAAAAATGTAAATCTCTGCATCCCTGCCCAGTCAATAAATGTAAAAATCACAAAATCAATAGTGTAATGTTTGGATTCAGTCTTGTGTCAGGTGAACTGTTGTTTCCTCACCTAATTGTCCCATAACCTTGAAACTGTTCCCTTTCCATTGCTACCATGGTTATGCATATGCTTTTTATAGGTCTTCTGTAAGAAACATTTCAATGTAGCCCTATCCATATAGGCCAATTCCAACGAGAGTAAACGACGTAACTGGGGCGGGTTTGTTTACCCGCGGCGGACAGCGCTAAGGGCCAGCTGAGGTAATTAATCAACCAAATCTGAATACTGCTGGGGGATCGGTAGAGGAGGGATACCATTGTTCGGGCCGAACGGCTAGCGAGACAGCTAAAATTGTGTTGGAAAAAATACGATTTTAGCTAATAGGGAGAAGTATCTAACAAAATAACTACATTATGGCATTCACTTATCATAAACTATTTACAGACATGTGGGTAGATTTGTGGACAAAATGTTTACTTACTCAACCGTATAACTACGCACACAGGCCAAAGTATGTGAGGTTGCCTAATTTGACTGGAGCGTGGAGCGAGTTTCCCAAAGGCTGGAGCGTCGACCTTTTCGCCCACTCCAATTTAGCTCCAGTAGCGCTCACTACACGAGCTCAGGGCATGGTAGATTTTTTAATCTACCTACCACAGTGGCTGGTGGACCAAAAAGTTAATTTTCCACCCTGACGATCACATATCTCTCTATTATGCGTGGGAATACTTTGGAACAGATTTCCAAAATTAAAATCACTCAGAGCTGATTTGCTGGTGTTTTTACAGTCTTATGTTCAACATTAAAACAAAACGTGTTTTTTTTGCTCAGAAAACTTGGGGGATCAGATAAAATCACTGCGAACAGCAAACGAGGGGGGGAGGGGGGCAGTTGGGGAACCCTGACCTACAATATCGGATATCTCAACCAATCTCCCTGTCCCTCCTCTCCCAACACAGCTCCTCTGTGCGCAGGCATGGCCATAGTTACATGCCTCTTGCTGAGGAGGAAATGCAGTATCAAAGCCCCACGATTCTCTGCCTTGCTTGCACTTTCAATTCCCCAGGCGGAAATAAAAGTGTGCCTTCAATTCCAGCTTTATTGCTGTTCGCTGCTATTACATGGAGCCTGTGCGATGTATTTTACACTCTCTCCCTCAATCTCCCGCTCCATATCTCTTCCTCCCTCATCTGTTGGGCAGTCCCTGTCAATCTACCTCGCCCCCGCTTTATGTCTGTCTGTGGTTTCCTACTCTGCCTAGGTAAACATTGTATTGACTGATTGTATTGAGGAGCATTGGCTTTAGACAACAGCAAATAGTTAATTAAAAGGGGAAACCTTTCCAGCCAGCTGAAAATGTAAGCAAATGTCACTGCTCAAAACGCCTTAGCTGCCAGACGCTGTCATTTCTATGTAGTAAGAGAAAGAAGAAACTGACTATGTGCCAGGAATGGCACAGTCAACACAAAATACAACACAAAATAAACATCCACGGTCGACAAATCATCTTTCTGAAAGCTACAAATATGGACTAACAAAAATACTCATCACTCACTCTTCATCTCCCAGAATATATACACAGAGAAAAACAGATGAGCCTTACTTGCATCACCATATATAAACGACCTGGTTGGTGCAGCTCCTACCCTGAGGGGCAATAACTGTCTGGTAGATGATGAAGGACATAGGTGTACTGTTTTAGTGGCCATCCTAGAGTGGAGGCGGCCATCAGGTGGCCTTTGGCTTGAAAGCAGCCTGCGCTGACACAGAGATTGAGCCTGACAGATATATTGTCTTAGTGTCCAGATTAGATCAGGGCTCTGACGCACTACCTACTCACATATGACCAGCCCTGTGGTGATGGATGAGACTCCTCTGAGGACAAGGCGTTAGCGGACCTCAGGCAGGAGGTCAAGAGGACACAGTTACAACACCGGAGCAAGGCCCGCATCCTTGTTCAAATGTGTAGGAGTTCAAAGAGAGTCTCCCCCACTTTTCTCCTGACTTAGGGATCACTCATATAAACCTGACACGTGTTTGTTTAAAAAAAATCATGGCCATGACTTACAATGGGTCAAGTCATAAGTCAAAGCTTTGATGAAAGACATTGCTGTGTGGTACCTCAGTTACAGTGAGTCAGCCCTTAACAGGAAGTTAACGTTCACAGTGGAACAAAATCAATTCAAAGTCAATCAGCATAAATCAGAAACCCAATCAGCGGTGACGGTCTAATGAGGGGGTGTTACCTGGACAGCCCACCTGGGAGGAGCCTGGCAGCAGTAGAAGAGTTTCAGACGCTCAGTCACAGGACAGCTCTTCTCCTCAAAGCAATCCACTATAGTCTGGAAGAGAGGAGAGACAACCAACATCAACTAGACAGTCATACCCAGGCAAAGTGCTAATATTAAATGAAAGGAATTTAAACTGCAAAGTTGGTAGAGCAAGTCAAGAACAAATTGTAATGTACTAATTGAGATGTGGGTGAAGCAGGTCTAAACAAGCATTGACTTAGTGGGCAACACTGGTTTAGATCCTTCTTTTGTCTCAATCGCTGTTGTATTGACAGGTGATACAATGGCAAGGGAACGTTAGGTACTCAATGAACACATGCTGAGGGCATCCAGGAAGACAAGGCATAAACAGTAAACATAATTCTCTCACAGCTGTGCCAAACGAGCCACAGCTGACTGCTATCCAATTGTTATCGTCTCATTCTCAAGACTCCTCTGGCGAGTCTAGTCATTTTATCAGTGGGTCGTTATGCAGAGCAACAACTCACATTCTGCCTGCTATCGGAGAGGAGATATTTGTCTGTGTCTAAATTGGGTCTCGACTCACAGTTAAGTATTTAACAACGATGAGATTGTTTCTTAATTTCTGAATTCGAAGATCCTATACCATGGCACATAAACCTCAGTCCTGTTGTTATGGCTCGGTTGGGTGGCGTTATCAGTGGGACGTGGACAGGGCCCAGTCTCCTGTAATGAGATTTGGATCCCGACTGCCCAGGATAAAGTGTTTAATTATAAGTAGTGGATGGAGTTGGGCAGCTTGGATGTGATTGGGCTCCTTGTATAGGAAATTAAGAGGAAATTGGGTAAGAGATACAGTATTTTACTGCCTGGGATGAAGAAAATCCAGAGGTGAGTCATGGTGATTGCATTTTCTGGGGACACAGATGGACACAAATAAAAACACCAACATCTAGACACAGAGACACCAACACAATCAGGAGGGCGGGGGATAAAAAGCATCCCTTCCTTTTTTTTATTTTTTATTTTTTACTCTGAAAGACAAATCCAATGCCCTGTCCAAGTGTTGACGTCAAACCGACACTGCTTCCGATGAATGCGGATCTTGATTCCTCAAAGACCATTACTGCCCAAATGATTTCCATCAATGTTAATCTTTTGTCTCAATCAGTTTAATGGGTGGTTGGCAAAGTTGTCTTTACCAATAACAGATGCATGTATCTGGTAACATCTAAACAAACCTAGTCTACAAATGAGTGGGCCCGGTCAACCGTTAAGAGTCAATCTTTCCATTTAAAACAAGTCTCTGACACAGTCAGAGCAAGTGACGCAGTGTGTCAAAACAGGCAGCCTGCAGAGTGGGAGCGGGCACACAGCAAGTGCAAGACGAAAGCTGTAAGAATTCAACAGAATGAGGAATTTAAAATGGGGCTGTGTGTCTATTCATGCCAAAACAAACAGCCTTTGCACTTGTGTTTGAGAGCAAGCTTTCAGTCTTCCAGATCTGTAAGTGCTCTCTTTTGCTACAGAGAAACAACGCACAAAACCAACTGGAGAAAATGACATGTTTCCTTGCTCTAACCTTGTTGGTGCTCTAATTTGATAATGCATGCAGCTGGGTTCTGTTCTTTATAAACCTAAAGATAAATTCCTGAGGACTTTTGTTCCCCAATACAAAGAATTTGTAAGATGAAAAAGGTAGCACATCCAAGTGACTTACAAGGCTGTTACAAAAAAAAAACAAGGCTGTTATCATTGTCAAAAACCTATACTACCTTTTTGGTATATCGGAGAAGTGTAGGTGTCAATCCTGTGCCATGTCATCTGTTGGAGGTTTGACATTCTTACAGCAATGCTCAGAAGAGGAATTCATGAAGGCAAAGCCGATCAGCTGTCACAATTAAAGGATAGAGCTCTTTGCTTCAAAGGCTTTGATGCTCCAGGATGAAATACTCCCCCTGCACATTCAACCATCCCCCAAAATGGGATATGTCAAGCATCCACAGACCAATATCTGCTAGCATTTCAGCGAAAGTGTGAACTGAACAATGTCTCATGTCAGAGGGTAGAAAGGCAGAAAATAAAATCTATGTTGACAGGTGTGAAAGAACTGACAACTAGTCTCACAACACAACCAGCCAGTTGGAGGGAAATTCCAGCTACAGTTTGAAAAGAGAGTGAGGACGGTTCTTAGGGATAAACATCAACCTCATCTAGAAATTACATTTCCAGTTGGCTTGGTGCAATCGGTTTCCCTTAATGGCAAGCAATGTTTGTTTGAAAGCAGACTGCGGATGACTAATAACTCATTTTGTTTCAACCACTGCCAGTGGATAGCTTCAAGGCACAAACGGGGTTGGTATGTGGTGAGCTCCGGTAGAGCAGAGACCCTACAGAAAGAGCCACAGGCTACTGGGGAGTGGTTCAGAGAAGATTGGTGAGTAAAAACATCCAGATTCACTGAACTGAGTTATTAGTTGCTCTGTGAACACAATTATAGCAGATGGTGGTGTAATGTAAAGTATATTAAATGAGTATACAGTAAACCAGAAAATACTGATTTTATACAACCGCACAAGGAAGGAAAACACCCCATCTGACAGGTTGCAGAAATATTACGTTTACATTCAGAATAAGACCAGTGCGCATCCCGAGTGGCACAGTGTTTTAAGGCACTGCATCACAGTGCTAGCTGTGCCACTCGAGATCCTGGTTCGAGTCCAAGCTCTGTCGCAGCCGGCCGCGACCGGCAGACCCATGGGGCGGTGCACAATTGGCTTAGTGTTGCCCAGGTTACGGGAGGGTTTGGCCGGCAGGGATGATCTTGCCCCATCGCGCTCTAGTGACTCCTATGGCGGGTCGGGCGCGATGCACGCTGACACGGTCGCCAGGTGTTTCCTCCAACACATTGGTGCGGCTGGCTTCCGGGTTAAGCGGGCATTGTGTCAAGAAGCAGTGCGGCTTGGCTGGGTTGTGTTTCGGAGGATGCACGGCTCTCGACCGTCGCTTCTCCCGAGTTCGTACGGGAGTTGCAGCAATGAGACAAGACTGTAACTACCAATTGGATACCACGAAATTGGGGGAAATAAATGGGGTAAAAGTAAAAAAATAAACAAATTAATAACGCATAAAAAGAATAAGACCAGTGTACTTTTAATACACTTGTTAAGTTGGAAGTTCCAACAATGTAAGGCTGTTAAACTAAATAAGGACAATTGCTAGGAATGTCCTCCAGATACATATGTCAAAGTACTCACCACTGGTGTTGGCTTAGCTATTGGTTTCATTCATCAGAAACGGCAGCCCCTTTGTGAAAACAAATACCTAATTATGTAACAAAATAAAAGTAAACAGACTGCATATTAAACGTTTAACTTATGTTTACACCACTACTGTCTTAATAAAATATGAAATAGCTTGAGTGGACTAAGAACAGTAAAACCTGTCTGATAGGAGAGTAATAGACTGTCATTAATTAAGTCATTGGCTGTAATATAATTAAGAAACAAGGAACATAATGAAATATCAATTTTTTCCTGGATATACAGTCTACATTAAGAACGCTTGCTCTTTCCATGACATAGACTGACCAGGTAAATCCAGGTGAAAGCTACGATCCCTTATTCATGTCACTTGTTAAATCCACTTCAATCAGTGTAGATGAAGGGGAGTACACAGGTTAAAGAAGGATTTTGAAGCCTTGTGACGACTGAGACATGGATTGTGTATGTGTGCCATTCAGAGGGTGAATGGGCAAAACAAGATTGAAGTGCATTTGAACAGGGTATGGTAGTAGGTGCCAGGCGCACCAGTTTGTGTCAAGAACGGCAATGCTGCTGGGTTTTTCCACGGTCAACAGTTTCCCGTGTGTATCAAGAATGGTCAACCACCCAAAGGACATCCAGCCAACTTGACGCAACTGTGGGAAACATTGGCGTCAACATGGGGCAGCATCCCTGTTGAACGTTTGGACACCTTGTAAAGTGTGCCCCGACGAACTGAGGCTGTTCTGAGGGAAGGGGTGCAACTCAATGCAAGGAAGGTATTCTTAATATTCTGTACAGTCAGTGTATATGTCACATTACAAAATGAAGAGAGTGAAGCATTTAAAAGAGAAAAGATAATTCAATCAGACGATAGGAAGGGAATTACACCTAGCCTTCCCTCAGGTCAGTCTACATCTGGACTTTGGGTGTCCACTCTCAAACACAGGAAATAAGAAGTGGAAATGACAGACAACAAAGACAGGGAAGTGCAGTTTATTATAATCACTCATTCCCTTGAGGGGGCAGCCATTAGTGCCACGGCTATGTATTCCAGCCAATGAAGGGCTTGATCGTGATAAACAAAACCCAGTCGGATCCCCATGGGCCCAGCTTACAGCTTCCTCACAGAAGTCGCCCAAGTTGCTTATTGGAGCAGGACGGGGTTAATAATTCCTGCTCCGACATGAAACAACTCAACACATAACATATTTCCTCCACATTTTCCCCCCTTCAGCAGCCAAGGAGATTTTAAGTCAAAACATCACCGTGAGGGAGAAAAAATTGAAACAAAGGAGGGCAAACTATTTTATTTTCTCCATTCCCTCCAACTCTCAGTCATTGGTGCGTGAGCCGCCTGTCAACCCTCGCTCTGATGTGTCTCTCTTTGGGTTCTGGCGTTCTGGGAGAAACGGTGATGGAGCATGTCTGTCTCACAGGGGATTAGGGCTGGGTGGAGATGGGCTTGGTGTCAGTGGTGGGATCATTGAGTGATTGACGTCTTCCTTGCACAGTGATGGACAGGTGACTCCCCCACCCCCCTAGATGACCGAACCCCCCCCGCCTGTCACACGGCTCTCGCTAGAGGGCTCCCTCAGCTGTTTCGCCCCCCTACAGGTCCTGTCTGTCAAATCAGGTTTCGGGGTAAGAGTGCAGAGCTCCGTGTGCAAACATTTTAGGAGGGGAAGCTAGGGAGATTGAAACCAGACTTTCACTTTCCTTTATGTCACAAAACCATGGGGCAGCACTAGTGTCTGGCTGCTTTAAGAGTCTCCTGTTCTATACCAGACGTCGGACCGTCTTATACCAGGCCCCAACCTCCTGCTTTATGACTCTGACCTCGTCTGTCTACGACTGACAGCTCACTGCACACCTGGAGCACTGAAGCTGGGGCTGGATAGAGCAACAGGCACACACAACATGATGTCATCCCCATCAGTTTAAAGCAGCCCTGAGAAGAGCATCAATTATTCCCAGATCATACATCTGTGCATGACCAAGTATAAGTATGTCAGAGAGACTGTATGCAAAAAAAGGGGTGTGGAAACATTGGTAAAGGAGAAGAGAGGAAGGTGGGCTGGTTTCACAGACAGACACCCATGACAAATATCCTAAACGGGTACAGGAATCCCGGCACAGGGGGAGCGTGTCTGTCCTCTGCTGAGTTATTTCCCAAAGGCCCCTGTGCTTTCGCAGACAGCTCAGTGGGAATACTGATTTGGCTGTGTGGATTTCAGACGGCATGCAGCACATGTTCTTGCAGACTGTTGTGCTGATGATGTGACATATGTGACCTACAGAAAATGCAAATCCAGGTTTGGAATTTATATAATTGTGCATGTACGCCCTGGAAATGGTATGATGCCAAGTGCCTTCACTTGACAGATCAGCATTAACGGCCTTATAAATAATAATGGCTGATTCTGTGCATTCATGTACAGTATCAGACTTGATATTGTGGGCTACCAATAGTGTCGTTCACCATCAGTGTGTCAGAGTACCTCGTAGAATCAAAACTCGTGTGACCTCTCATCTTTTACCTGTGTCTGCATCATGGCCCCCTCCACCCGTCGAGAGCTGCCCCTCTCGAGGTTGGTCCTTAGACACAGCACCGTCACCACAGCCCAGAACTTGGGCTGAGATAGTATGCACTGCATGGAGAGGGTAGAAAGACGGGTAAGGACATGGAGATTCAAGACACTCACTTTCATTTCATCATAGACCAATAGGGACATCAATCTCAGATAAAAGGGACAGTCAGGTCTCTCAGATAGTGATGACAAAATACAGTAGAGGGTACAGAAATACGTAGCTATGAGTTTGACATCTTCAACATGGAAACTCAATCTGAGCCGATGAAAGCATAAGAACCAGTAAATTAGGACGCTCTTATGACAAAATCGGGAGTTTCCATGAGAATCAAGCTACTGGAAAGCCCGTATAGTACAGCTTATATAACTTAATTAGGCCCTCTAACTCCAACCAGGTCCACGCTGATGGTGGAGTGTAGACAGTCCTGGAGCTTCACATGCGAGTGTGTGTGTGGGGGTGGGGGTCTGTTTTGTGTGAGCAAGGACAGAAGAGGTGAGTCCTACTTCCTGTCTCCCGCAGGAAGCACATTACTCACTGTGGAGTCAGAGGCGACCCCTCCCTGCCAGAGCGTCAGTAAAATTTGTCTCTCAGGACCAAGGTCACGCCTACTGATTGACACATATATGGCCGACCTTATCACAGATGGACTTGGTTGCATACTACACTGTGTAGGAGACATGTAGTAGGAATATGTGACCACTAGTGGCCAGCGGCTGACTCAGTGGGAGGCGGTGTGTAAATGTAGAGATCAGGTTCCGGTGCTGTTCGCCCAGCCGATGTCCCCCTCCACGCAGGAGGAGAGATGAGTAGGGAGCTAGCAGACAGTCTGGGTGTGTCCCGTACTGTACACTGAAGCCCCCGGGAACCTCAGAGAGCAGTGTTTGCACAGGGCCCTCAGGGAAGGGGTCCACTTCTTGCGGACGAGTGAAGCAGGAGGTGCTACTGAGACCTCTGGTCACTGTCCTCCATGATGACTGGTTTATAGACACTTGTATGGTTTGGGTCTGACTGGACACATTGGAGAGTGGTGGAGACTATTCCATTGACAAGCAAAGCCATTTAGGAAAACAACAAGGAAATTGTTTTTCTTCACAACAAGAACAAGAAATCCCATTTCTTCACAATGAGACTGCTGCTACTCGCTGTTTATCATCTATGCATAGTCACTTCACCCTCACCTACATGTACAAATTACAACAACTAACCTGCACCCCCGCACACTGACTCGGTACCAGTGCCCCCTGTATATAGCCTCGTTATTGTTATTGTTATTATGTTACTTTCTATTTTAGTCTGCTTGGTAAATATTTTTCTTAACTCTTCTTGAACTGCACTGTTGGTTAAGTGCTTGTAAGTAAGCATTTCACGGTAAAGTCTACACTTGTTGTTTTCGGCGCATGTGACAAATAGAGTTTGATTTGAGTTTAGCAAACATGTTTCTGCATCTATACTACAAGGCTGCCTTACCTTAGTGTTTATTCAAGAAAAGACATCCTAACACACTGACAAATAAATAGCTGAGAACACCACCACCTCAGAGCAATATAATGCAGTCTGGTTTATAAGGAGGTTGTGTATGTGAAATATTGAATACTATCACTGGTAACAAATCATCATATGGGGAACAAATTGACAAAAACAAACCAAATCAATAAAAAAATATCAAGGAATTCCTTGCCATGGATTTCTGCTTACTGGGGAGGTGTCTATATTACAGCTCCGTTCTCCCTCCCCTATTCACCTTTGTGAGAGTCAAGACAAATAGTTTGAGGACGCAAAGAGGAGCAAAAGTCAGAGTTGAAAAGAGAAGGGAAAAGATGGCATGAAAGGAAAGACAAAGATGGTAAGGCTTAGGGTGTCATTTTTTCCAATACATTCCTTTGTCTTTGCTTCACAATTTCAAGGATAACTGTTTAGAGAACATAAACAATTCTGTGCTCGACTCTACAACTTGTAATAACCTTTCAGGAAAGGAGCAGATCAGTAAGTTTCACACGGAAACATTGTGTGACGAGCTTTGGGTTACATATTTAGCCGCAAAGGCAATGGATATTTTGTCTCTTTCACTAGCTCACTTCCTCTGAGCAGAGCCAACATGTGTTCTCCCCTGGCTATCCTGTCTGGCCTGTGGGCCATGTCTAAACATGAGACCTGATAGAAATCAGCCAAATTAGTAGCAAACTAATGCAGTGGCCTGGGATAGAAACTGAAGGCAACATGACCAGCGGTTCCCAACCCTTTTCCATTCCGGGGACCACCAAATCACTGCTCCCGAGGACCACCACTTGCGGATTCGTGATTTTATAACATAAAATATATCTTGGCGGTCAAATGTATTCAATTTCAGCAGTGAATGTAAGAAATTAAAGGCCTATTATTATTCTAAACAATTTGCATTGTGAAAAATCATGTAAAACAATACCATTAATACTCCCAACTGTTATTATATTTGTAAGAAAAAAAGATCTCACGTAACCAGAGCCGATGGGCTGAACAGCACAGTAGTATGATGTATGGAAAACAGAAGCTATGAAATATAATTATCACCCCATCAGTATGGTGGTGTACTGACAGGGGGACAGAGATTGCCTTGGAGGATGAAGTTAGAACACAGCCCTCATGGGACACCTCCCCCTCTCTCTTTGTCTTTCCCAACTTCCGTGCCAAGTTACGAGATGACTATCAAAGCGACTTCCTCTTATGGGGCCAGAGAGAAAATAACAATTTAAGATGGAATCCCTTCCCACATTGTCCCCCCCCTCCACTCGCCTCATACCAAATATCACTATGGCAACCCTTCCAGTTCGACTACTTAGCTTCTCTTACCAAAACCCTTCCCAGAAGCCCTCAGTGGGAAGCGGAGGGCGGACTAGGGAACGGTATTTAGCAAAACAGACCCTATCTTGCCCAAGGCCCAGTCAAGATTTCGCTGCAGACTGTCTTTTTTGAGTTAGGTGATGTAATAAGTGAGGCTGACACATCTGTGTAGATAGATAAGGGAAAAAACTATCTGGATTTTTAAAAATGTAACTAACTTATCAATGACGCAGAGGAAATCCTATTTCCAGCCCTAGATGATAACTCCCACGGATTTGCTGACATCAGGAAAACACTTTTGAAACTGACGTAAGGAGTTGTCTCTGTCTCTCTTTCTCTGTGTGTGTGTGGCTCTAAAGAACAGTTGACATAAAGAAACATCCGGCAAACTCAAACGGAAGCTCATTGCAGAATCACTACTGTGGAATGGGATCATTACCACACCCTAAATCTTACATCTTAACACGCTTTCTTCTTTAGAGTTCCCCCAAAACCAAAGTAGGAGCGAGATAAGATCGGTACTTTTGAAAGCTTTCAATATATGTATATGTTGGTTGATAAAAGCTGAGATAAAAAGGGACCAAGTTATCTAGCTGCACCAACTGTTCCTTTTGGAAAGTAGACTACGACAGTATGATTTCCCCCCCCCTCTTTCCTTTCGTTCAACCTAAGATCAGACAAACAAGGTGAGCTTCGTCTCCATTGACTCATCTCAGATAAGGATTTCATACTAATATCAAAACCTAAGATTCTGAGATCTCCAGAATGGAGGGAACTTGCATTGACACGACTAAGATTGGGATCTTATTGCTAGCTTGGTGGAATGTGGCCATTATGAAGAGGCCTTTTCCCCCTTACCATCTTTGTGCAATCTCCATACTCGCAGGCTTCTAAACTCATCAGTCAGCAGTACAGTAATATGGAGAGGGGAGAGAAAGGTCAGCCATTATTCCTCCCAAACACTGGTTCACTAGTGTTATTAAGCCTCAATGACCTTCTCACACAATATATTTAAAAAAATGAAACCATAACATCTTGGTAACGGTATCAGAAACACCTGTGAAACGGCACAGTACTTTACATAAAACTGGTTAGCTGCCTGAAATGCTTATAAACATTTTTGACCAGCATGATTAGTAGAAAATAGTCTATTTTGAATAGTATGTTTGCTAGCCATACATTTGATTTATATAATAAGAGTTGCTTCTCCAATTAAAATCCAACACATTAAGATGACATTCAGCAATTAACAAATATGCAGGAAAAAAGCAGCATGAAGTATGAGGTTGTGTACGAGGTTCACATGATCCCGAATGTGTTTGTAAATGCTAAACGAGTCACGATGGAACTCAAATGGGACATTAGCGCAACAGTAAATTATCATCATTATGTAGTCATTCCGCTAGAAGGTAGTAACAACATTAATCATTGTCCTGAGTTAAAGTGCAATGGCAAACTGATTTAGATGGTGAGGCAGTGCCATTTCAAATGAATATCCAGCAGTGTTTAATTGGCTGGGCTTGCTTGGCCAACTGTGTCATACTATAGCACCTGTCTGCAAACTCCGGAGATGAAAATCCTGGTGGAGCAGCAGGCCAGAGCCCCAGGCCCATTGGGGAGACTCTCGAGGAGCTCAAAGCGCTTAACAGAGTGGCCTTGCTCAGCGGCCCGCGTTGAGTCATTTATTACCTTAATTAAAACCTTTTCAAAAGCAGTTCTAACACCGCAGCTGGCTGCATGGTACTGATTTGCCTCCTAGCAGCAGAAAGGTAGGTCAAGAAAACAGACCCTGGTTTATAGGTGTGACAGCAATTCAGACAGCCTATGGGAAGTAGGGAGTCTGTTTGAGAAATGGTTGAAAATAACTTGGGAAGGTCCATTTTAATATTGGTCGGTCTAATTATTTGGGTCATTAAAGTCAAAAGGGGAATTTCAATAGGCTCCAATAGCAAACAGAGAGCAATAAAAGCATACTATAAAAACAACATTTGTTTTTATTAAGATATTTATGAAGATAAAAATGGCAAAACAAAATGGTAATCCAGATAAATACATTGCCAAAATTACAGACAACTCCAAATACAGCACATTCAAGTTCACCTTCAAAACCCCAAACTTAGTGAACTGCTGTGAGTATTTACAAACATCAAAGGCAAGTTCAGTTATTGGCTAATGACTGAGAATTCCAAATGTTCCCATAAAATCCTCTACTTGTATTGGCCCTAAAGACTTGAAGATTGGCTATACATGAGCATGGAACATTTCTCAATCCAATCCCTGACACTGTTCAGCAGTCTCAAATATACTGTAACCATGATGCTTTCGTATCTGTAATGAAAATAACAATGATGGATGCCATTTCTTCACTGGACCTCAAAGCGCTTTACATTGGAAGGGAGGAGAACTCATCTCTTCCATCAACAAATGAGCAGCATCCACCCATCTGGGTGATGCGCTGCACTTTGGTCAAATTTGGGCCAGAATGCTCACAACAAGTCAGCCATATAAAGAGGGAATGAGCACACTAAATGGTCAGATATATAGGAGGACAGTTGTACTTTTCAATTGGAGACTTTCTTGCACTAATTTGAGCTAAAGTTGAGCTTCAGCAGAGCCGATGGGGCAGGGGCAAAGTGTGTGCACATCCTAACACAGAGCAGATCAGCGAGCACACGCCAGAGCTACTCTGAATTAATAATCAGACATTAGCTCATAGCCATTGCGTCTTTATCATCAAATTTCACTGGCAGCAGCGAGAGCGACAACCCACACATTCCGCAAAGCTTAGAAGTCTCTCTCTGCTCTCTCATTTCATTTTTTCTTTAAGAATAATTTATATAAACGGCAAATAAAATAAAGACAACACATCATAAGACACTTCATGAGAAAATTGGGAAATTACTTTGTTGTTGTCCTGTATAAAAAAAAAAATCGAAAGGAAGAATAAATGACCATACAGTAAGTAAATAAAAACAGGTCATTTTGAAGGGGGCAGGTACATCTTAAGGTTCAGCAAATGGTAAAAAGGTATTGGAAAGATGTGGGTCTGTGAAGAAAAATACATGAGGATGTGTAATAACAGATCATCTCTATTAAGTCTATGACTACACCCTTCAACCACTGAGGATGGCATGACAATCTAATGCAATCAGCCATGCAGTCTTGATCCTGACTACAAAAATAACCCTCCCCATCTTTTTTGTGTGAAGCTTGACCTTCTAAGACTCATTTAGCTCAGACCCCACAATCACAAGCGGGTGACAACAATTTCAGGCTAAAATTGCAGTTCTCTGATTAGTCGTCGAAACATTTTGTGGTCCCACGAATGTGCCGCAAAACGAACTACAAGTGACAGCAGCTTTTCATTCCTGATTTATGTTCAACTAGTTTACAGAAAAGTAAGAGCAGGTTTTAGGGCAGGTTTAAAGGAGGACAAATCAGAGGTGGAGATGGCCCCAGTGCTGTGCTGACTGGAGGACATATCTGTCTCAGTCTAGGAGTTTAGGGTATGTCAGCAGCCGACTGCCAGACAACCTGAGTGTCTCATTCGGAGACAAGGCAGCCTTCACACTCCAATCGCCCCTCACAACGTCCTGGCTCAGACCGAGGAGGATACGCTTTGTTCTGCTTAAGTTATCGCCAGAGCATGAGGGGGAGGAATAATCTGATTTGACGTGCTGGGCATTGTGATCAAAATCAAGGCAACACGCAAAATCAATGCACAGAGGAAATTGAACCTCCTCGATGGGTCATGTGGTGTGGTCTGAGCCTATCAAAGTTGTTCGATTTGACACAAGTGGCAGTGCAACCAGTGTCAGAGGAAAAACAGAGTCAACCACTGAGTTACATCTTACAGGTTTCTAATGCATATAGAGACTGAGTAGCCTAATCCACATTTTTGATAAAAACGATAGCAGAGTTTGAGAAATGAAACGCGCAAATATACTTGCTTCATACACCAACAACTGTATCTGCTAATAATCTTTGAAAACCACTTTAAACTATATTTAAATAAATGTCTAAATATACATGAAAAGCCAGCTCTGGTTAAGACATCAGCCTGGAGCGGACTGGGGAGATTTACGGCGGAACAGCCACAAACTCCAGGGCAATAAATTAACCTCTGTGACCGTTCTTGCTTTTTTTCTCTGACAGACGTGAGCTTTCCAAATAGATTTCCGAGATTTTCCCCCCTTGAGTGAAGCCTAAGCTGGCCCTTGACATTGCAGAACATTCTTCACCTCATTCCTGGAACGTGAGCCAGCGCAAAGACATCAGTGGTTTGTGACAGAGGTAAGCAGCTCACTGGCATTCAGACATGCGTGCACCCAGACTAGTGACACTCATCCTCAGGTAAGAAACGTATACTTCAATACACAGAGAGGTGCACTAACTGAGCTATCGGCAATATTACAATTTATATAATGCCATATGTACATTTTTGTGAACACAAGTAATTACGATCCATTTGATCACCACAAATTGGGTTCAACTAAAGCACGGTAGTCTTGGCACACTGGTTACTGTATCCTGTTAAAGGATTCGTTTACTGGTCACAAACACAGATTTTCGGACTGTAGAGCTTGGTGTTAACAGTACCCTTATATGAGTGTTCCAGACAACCATCAGGAAGGTGACATAAGTAGAGTGCCGATGAAGAAGACCAGACATGTGACAACCATCTAACCAGCCTGCAGATTCCTGGATCCACATGTAGGCTGGGAAGATGCCTGCTCACACAGCCAGCAGAGGCTCTGGGGAGTCTAGCAACAGTGAGATGACTGGTGCCAGCCCATTGTTTCAGCTGAACTAAAGGCTGGATGGACATCAACTCCAAGCTGATGGAGTGAGCTTTTGATTTGAATTTTTGAATAACGGCACAGGAGGGGATGGCTGCCGTTTGACGGGCTCCTAACCAATTGCTATTTTTTTTTGCATTGTCTGTAACATATCTTGAATAAAATGTTGATGCTACCGTCTCTTATGACCGAAAAGAGCTTCTGGATATCAGAACAGCGATTACACACCTCAAATATTTGAGGATTTAATGTTGCTCCCAGACAAGGCCCAAATCCCCATAAAGAAAAGAAGGAACTATAGGGGGCGAAAGATCAGGGTGCCTTGTTGGAATTCGTCAGCGCCTCTACCATCCATTCTATTGGCCAACGTGCAACCACTGGAGAATAAACTGGATGAGCTCTGTTTGAGACTATCCTACCAACAGGATATTAAAAACTGTAAAATCTTATGTTTCACCGAGTCGTGGCTGAAAACAACACGGATAATATACAGTTGGCTCTGTTTTCCGTGCATCGGCAGGACAGAACAGCTACGTCTGGTAAGACTAGGCATAGGACTAGGCATAGACTAGGTGTGTCTATTAGTCAATAACTGCTCGTTTGAGATGTCTAACATTAAGGTAGTCTCGAGGTATTGCTGGCCTAAGGTAGAGTATCTCATTCTAAGCTGTCGACCACACTACCTACCAAAAGAATTCATCTATAATTTTCTGTCTACCACCACAAACCGACGCTGGCACTAAGACCGCACTCAACGAGCTGTATAAGGCCATAAGCAAACAAGAAAATGCTCATCCAGGAGTTTTACTTCATTTCTACCAGCATGTCATATGTGCAACCAGAGAGGAGGAAAAAAAAGAAGATATATATATATATATATAAAAATATATATATATATATATATATATATATATATATATATATATATATATTTTTATATATATATATATATATGACATATGACATGCTGGTAGAAATGAAGTAAAACTCCTGGATGAGCATTTTCTTGTTTGCTTATGGCCTTATACAGCTCGTTGAGTGCGGTCTTAGTGCCAAACTAGACCTTTACTCCACACACAGAGACTGGTAAAAAAGCTATCCCTCGCCCTCCATTTGAAAATTCTGACCATAATTATATTATCCTGATTCCTGCTCACAAGCAAAAACGAAAGCGGGAAGTACCAGTGACACGCTCAATAGGTAAGTGGTCGGATGAAGGGGATGCTACGCTACAGGACTGTTTTGCTAGTACAGACTGGAATATGTTCCAGGATTCATCCAATGGCATTGAGGAGTATACCACCTCAGTCACCGGCTTCATCAATAAGTGCATCGACGACGACGTCGTCCCCACAGTGACCGTATGTATATATACCAACCAGAAGCCATGGATTACAGGCAACATTCGCAATGAGCTAAAGGCTAGACAATATACAGTTGGCTGAGTTTTCCGCGCATCGGCAGGACAGAACAGCTAGAACAGCTACGTCTGGTAAGACGTGTGTTTTTGTCAATAACAACTGGTGCGTGATGTCTAATACTAAGGAAGTCTTGAGGTATTGCTCGCCTGAAGTAGAGGACCTCATGATAAGCTGTAGACCATACTATCTACCAAGATACTTTTTGGTCTATTTACCATCACAAACAGTTGCTGGCAGTAAGACCGCACTCAACGGTCAAACTTAAATCAATTTTTTTACCTAAAACCTAAAGCAGGAAGTACGTACATATCCCAACCAGAAGTCATGGATTACAGGCGACATCGGCACTGAGCTAAAGGCTAGAGCTGCTGCTTTCACGGAGCGGGACACTAATCCGGAAGCTTATAAGAAATCCCACTATGCCCTCAGACGAACCATCAAACAGGCAAAGCGTCAATACAGGAATAAGATTGAATCCTTCTACACCGGCTCTTCGGGTGTGGCATGGCTTGCAAACTATTACGGACTACAAAGGGAACCCCAGCCGCAAGCTGCCCAGTGACGCAAGCCTACCAGACAAGCGAAATGCCTTTTATGCTCGCTTCGAGGCAAGCAACACTGAAGCACGCATGAGAGCACCAGCTGTTCCGTACAACTGTGTGATCAGGCTCTCCGTAGCATATGTGAGCATGACCTTTAAACAGGTCAACATTCACAAGGCCAGACGGATTACCAGGACATGTACTCCAAGCATGCGTGGACCAACTGGCAAGTGTCTTCACTGACATTTTCAACCTCTTGCTGACCGAGTCTGTAATACCTACATGTTTCACGCAGACCACCATAGTCCCTGTGCTCAAGAACACTAAGGTAACCTGCCTAAATGACAACCACCCCGTAGCAACCACGTCAGTATCCATGAAGTGTTTTGAAAGGCTGGTCATTGCTCACATCAACACCATTATCCCGGAAACACTAGACCCATTCCAATTCGCATACCGCCCAAACAGATGCACAGAAGATGTAATCAGAATTGCAGTCCACGCCTCCCGGGTGGCGCAGTGGTCTAGGGCACTGCATCGCAGCGCTAGCTGCGCCACCAGACTCTCTGGGTTCGCGCCCAGGCTCTGTCGCAGCCGGCCGCGACCGGGAGGTCCGTGGGGCGACGCACAATTGGCCTAGCGTCGTCCGGGTTAGGGAGGGTTTGGCCGGTAGGGATATCCTTGTCTCATCGCGCTCCAGCGACTCCTGTGGCGGGCCGGGCGCAGTGCGCGCTAACCAAGGGGGCCAGGTACACATGGTTTCCTCCGACACATTGGTGTGGCTGGCTTCCGGGTTGGAGGCGCGCTGTGTTAAGAAGCAGTGGCGCACTGTGTTAAAGAAGCAGTGCGGCTTGGTTGGGTTGTGCTTCGGAGGACGAATGGCTTTCGACCTTCGTCTCTCCCGAGCCCGTACGGGAGTTGTAGCGATGAGACAAGATAGTAATTAGTAGCGATTGGATATCACGAAAATTGGGGAGAAAAGGGGGTAAAATTTATTTTTTTAAAAAGGAGAAAAAAAAGAACTGCAGTCCACACTGCCCTTTCCCACCTGGACAAAAGGAATACCTATGTGAGAATGCTGTTCGTTGACTACAGCTTAGCGTTCAACACCAAAGTGCCCACAAAGCTCATCACTAAGCAAAGGACCCTGGGACTAAACACCTCCCTCTGCAACTGGATCCTGGACTTCCTGACGGGCCGCCCCCAGGTGGTAAGGGTAGGTGACAACACATCTACCATGCTGATCCTCAACTCTCCTGTACTCCCTGTTCACCCACGACTGCATGGCCAAGCACAACTCCAACATTAAGTTTGCTGATTACACAACGGTGGTAGGCTTGATCCCCGACAATGATGAGACAGCCTATAGTGAGGAGGTCAGAGACCTGGCAGTGTGGTGCCAGGAACACAACCTCTTCCTCAACGTGAGCAAGACAAAGGAGATGATCGTGGACTACGGGAAAAGGAGGGTCAAACCTGTCCTCATTTACATCGACGGGACAGTAGTGGGAGCTTCAAGGTCCCGTGTGGCTCAGTTGGTAGAGCATGGCGCTTGCAACGCCAGGGTTGTGGGTTCATTCCCCACGGGGGGACCAGGATGAATATGTATGAACTTTCCAATTTGTAAGTCTGGATAAGAGCGTCTGCTAAATGACTTAAATGTAAATGTAAATGTTCAAGATCCTTGGTGTCCACATCACCAACAAACTACCATGGTCCAAACTAACCAAGAAAGCTGTAAAGAAACAGAAAGAGCATGGTTTCAAACTTTAGTACCCAGTACCTACATTTGAATATAAAAACGGATTTGATCAACAACAAAAAAACGATGCTACATTTTATCTCTGGGACCCTCAGGATGACAAATCAGAGCAAGATTACTGAATGTAAGTATATTATTTACCTTCAGTGGTGAATGTATCAAACCAAATACCGTGATAAAAGTTGTTGCACACTCTCCTCAAACAATAGCATGGTATTTTTTCACTGTAATAGCTACTGTAAATTGGACAGTGCGGTTAGATTAACAAGAATTTAACATTTCTGCACATATAAGATGTGTCTATATCCTGGAAAGTTGGCTGTTGTATACAACGCTGTTCTAGTCACATTAGCAACAACCGTCCCGGTATAGGGATACCGATCCCGTAGAGCAGCCTTTCTTAAAGTATGGGTCATGTACCTGTTTATGATGGGTCGCGACGTGTCAAAGTGAATGTATAATTACTTAATGAATTACTGGAATTGATTTGGCCAAGTGCAACTGCGGTCTCTTTTCAGTGCACTCTCGGCTTAGCAGATGTGTCTGCTCAGTTTGGCAGCTGCGTGAGTGGGAGAAGGAGATGCCCGTGTGTTTCGTGGTTTACCTGATCTTTAGTCTTGATGATCACTCCGCGACACATGCTGCAGCGCTGTCGTTCAGCAGCAGATGATGTGCTGTCAGCCACTGATTTGTCATTCCCACTCGCCATCACTCACCGATGTCATCAAATTGACTCAGGCTAGCAACAAGTTCTGACGGAGCTCAATCGTCATGAAAAGCCAATACAGAGAGTTTCTCTCTTTCATACAAACTTTGAGAAATAACGAGGACCTCCGTCAATGTGCTTAGTAATGAGTCATTCAAAACTTACAAATTCATATAACGACACGTCCTGACCAAACATCCACAGCATGACGGTATACCCAGGGAATTCTTTCAGAACAAGGCAGAATGCTTCAGGAAACAGTGCTTCGGCGGTGGAAAAGTCAGCTAGCAAGGCATTGTTGTCATTTTATAACAGGTGATGATAAGCAGATAAGGGAGTACTACAGTTGAAGTCGGAAGTTTACATACACTTAGGTTGCAGGCATTAAAACTCGTTTTTCGACCACTCCACAAATTTCTTGTTAACAAACTATAGTTTTGGTAAGTCGGTTAGGACATCTACTTTGTGCATGACACAAGTAATTCTTCCAACAATTGTTTACAGACAGATTATTTCACTTATAACTCACTGTATCACAATTCCAGTAGTTCAGAAGTTTACATACACTAAGTTGACTGTGCCTTTAAACAGCTTGGAAAATTCCAGAAAATGTCAGGGCTTTAGAAGCTTCTGATAGGCTAATTGACATCATTTGAGTCAATTGGAGGTGTACCTGTGGATGTATTTCAAGGCCTACCTTCAAACTCAGTGCCTCTTTGCTTGACATCATGGAAAAATCTAAAGAAATCAGCCAAGACCTCAGAAAGAAAAATTGGAGACCTCCACAAGTCTGGTTCATCCTTGGGAGCAATTTCCAAACGCCTGAAGGTACCACGTTCATCTGTACAAACAATAGTACGCAAGTATAAACACCATGGGACCACGCAGCCGTCATACTGCTCAGGAAGGAGATGCGTTCTGTTTCCTAGAGATGAACGTACTTTGGTGCGAAAAGTGCAAATCAATCTCAGAACACCAGCAAAGGACCTTGAAGATCCTGAAGGAAACAGGTACAAAAGTATGTATATCGACATAACCTGAAAGGCTGCTCAGCAAGGAAGAAGCCACTGCTCCAAAACCGCCATAAAAAAGACAGACTACGGTTTGCAACTGCACATGGGGACAAAGATTGTACTTTTTGGAGAAATGTCCTCTGGTCTGATAAAACAAAAATAGAACTGTTTGGCCATAATGACCATCGTTATGTTTGGAGGACAAAGGGGGAGGCTTGCAAGCCGAATAACACCATCCCAACCGTGAAGCAGGGGGTGGCAGCATCATGTTGTAGGGGTGCTTTGCTGCAGGAGGGTCTGGTGCACTTCACAAAATAGATGGCATCACGAGGAATGAAAATTATATTATTATATTAAAGCAACATCAAGATATCAGTCAGGAAGCTAAAGCTTGGTCGCAAATGGGTCTTCCAAATGAACAATGACCCCAAGCATACTTCCAAAGTTGTGGCAAAATGGCTTAAGGACAACAAAGTCAAGGTATTGGAGTGGCCATCACAAAGCCCTGACCTCAGTCCCATAGAAAATGTATGGGCAGATCTGAAAAAGCGTGTGCGAGCAAGGAGGCCTACAAAACTGACTCAGTTACACCAGCTCTGTCAGGAGGAATGAGCCAAAATTCACCCAACTTATTGTGGGAAGCTTGTGAAAGGCTACCCGAGACGTTTGACCCAAGTTAAACAATTTAAAGGCAATGCTACCATATACGAATTGAGTGTATGCAAACTTCTGCCCCACTGGGAATGTGATGAAAGAAATAAAAGCTGAAATAAATCATTCTCTCTACTATTATTCTGACATTTCACATTCTTAAAATAAAGTGGTGATCCTAACTGACCTAAAACAGGGAATTTTTACTTGGATTAAATGTCAGGAATTGTGAAAAACTGAGTTGAAATGTATTTGGCTAAGGTGTATGTAAACTTCCGCCTTCAACTGTTCTCATGGTAGTATATGTGAGTTTCTCTTTAAAACAATCCTCCGGCTTTGTACACAGCTAATAGCTAACGTTAGCCAAAGCAAGCTAGCTAGCTACTGATAGTGCAACCCTAAGTAACAGTACAGATGAAGATGAAAAATGATCAGGCCTACTGTACATCTTACTGTATAAATTATTATTGAAAACAAGTCTAGGTTGGAACCGTTGCTGTTAAAATAGAAGTCATCATGTTTATTCTGAACTGGAATAAACTGATTGAAGCAAGATACTTTTTGAGACAAACACACACACACAGTTCTGGGTTGCTCATCTACAGCAGGAAGCGGTCTCCTGCCTAACTGAGAAAGCAGTAGATGTTCTGGTCCAGTTTGGCACCACATACCTTTGTCAGTCAGGGTTCTCAACTCTGGATTACTGAAGAAATAAGTACAGAAACAGTCTCAATGCTGAGCATGACCTCAGTGTTGCACTGTCAAAAACTGATCTCAGAACAGACATGCTTGTTGAAAACCAGCAACACACAGACCTCTCATTAGGACTGTGTGTGTGTTTTCTGATCTACATCTGTGTGATTGTTTTTTGAAATATTTTTATTTATTTAAATTGAACCTTTTTTTAACTAGGCAAGTCAGTTAAGAACAAATTCTTATTTACAACGACGGCCTACCCCGGCCAAACCTGGACAACGCTGTGTCCAGGTTTGGCGCAATAATTGTGCGCCGCCCTAGGGGACTCCCAATCCCGGCCGGATGTGATACAGCCTGGATCAATCAGTTGTGACTTCTATTTTAACAGCAACAGCTCCAACCTAGACTTTCTTTTGACAATACTTTCTACAGTAAGATGCCTGACACGCAGGCCTGGTCATTTTTCATCAGTACTGTTCCTTAGGGTTGCACTATCATGCGTGTCTGTTCTGTTATGCATCTGTGTGATGTGATCAATCAGTTTGTTCCAGTTCAGAATGAAAATGCAATTCGAACTATTCGAACCTAGACAGATATGTAAGAGTGTTTAATGGGTGAAAATAAACATGAATAGCTATTTATATGGCCATTTAATTTAATTGTTATTTGTTTTTGTCTATATTGCATTTGTTTTAGGCATAACGGCAATGAAATGTACCAATATGTACATATAGTTGCATACGTTTCTAAGCTTGGGTCCCAGGAAAACACCATTTCTAATTTGGGTCCCAGGCTGAAAAAGTTTAAGAACCTCTGCCGTAGATGATAACTCTATTTTCTTTAAACTGCATTGTTGGTTAAGGGCTTGTAAGTAAGCATTTTGCGGTAAGGTCTACTACACTTGTATTCAGCGCATGTGACAATTATTCTAGACAGCCACATTGTCCAAAAGATGGGCCATTTCAAGAGGAGAGTGAAACAGTATTTAACATTTTAAGTATGGCAGTTGTCCTGGTTAAACGCCATGTAAACAACATGAAAACAAATGTTAAAACTCCCTACAACACAGAGGAAAGGGCAGCTATGTGGTGTACCAACTGTTTTGGTTTTGTTGTTCACGTCTCTAATGTTTAGAGAACAAGTGTTGGTTTCTTTTCTAGAGCATCATCTCCCAACAGCTTGTATAGTTTCTAACAAGCTTGTATTGATCCCTCAAATTGAACAAGCATTTGGTTTGTAAATGCTCAAGCGTATAAAACAGATACATCATCTGGACAGTGGGGTGGCCCATCAATCACTCAGTCAGGAAGGGACGGTCCAATGGGAGGAAAAATACTAATTTAGCTGTTTTCCTTCAACTCATCACCGGTCCCTCAACACTTCAAGGAAGTCAACCCATAACCCTACAAACAAGGATGCCGTTACGTCCACACCCCCAGACACCCATTATCAACCACTTTCATTGCTGACCAGAACTGTGGTCCTGCAGTTAGAGTAAATATACTCTAAACCCCTACCACCTGCTCCCCCACCCACTTACCCTATGTCATCCTCAAGATTATTAAGACAACCAAAGCAAGAACAGACATGAGCTGTGTTCGAATACCCATACTAACTTATTGTATACTACATACTTAATGAGTATATACAACTAACTATTAGTTAATTTTAGTATACTGTACACGAAACAGTATCCTTTCAGTTGAGCGTACTAGCTCTTCGCCGGTCTACCGGAAGTTGATGCTGTTGCTATGCAACCTCTTGCTATCTAGTTAGCATAACACATGACTAGTTAGATATTTCACGACTTCGGATGTGTTATTCAATTAAATCTGGAGTGCCAGAGTGAGTTCGTAAATTCAATTTACGAAAGCACCCGAATGTCCATTGTGAACGCACAACAACTATAACATTTAGCTAAGCATGACGGGAATAATCAAGTCAATAAACGTTGGGTAGTTAGTTAGATAGCTTATAGTTAATATACTGGCAAGTTTGATGTATAAGTAGCCAACTGACGTTAGGTAGCTAGCTGACATACCGGTACATACGGCTGTAATTATATGCTATGTGATTCGTAAGGCCAGCGTAGCTAGCAAATTGTCAGTCAACATAACGTGTAAGGTAACTTACTGCAAAAGTAATTACTTTATTACAATGCTCAACATTTTGATAACATTTGTCATAATTAGTTAAATGAATTTGTATCTGCTATCTTTGGTCTTCGGCTAAATATTTTCCGCCATTTTGACTGAAAACTGATCTGAAAACGATGTAAAGCCACGCCCATTTCCTGAAGAATTGCATTATGGACCCCAAAGTACGGAAATAGTGTCCTCTGCGTGTATACTTCATATTTTGACTAATTTAGTATGACATCCGGGAATTTTTGGCATACTAACTATATCCATACTATGACCAATAAGCATACTATATACTCAATTCCCGTCACAAACAGTACGGTTATAGTGGGTAGAATGAGTACTCGAACACAACTATGGTCTTTCAAGTCCCATAGGCATGATGTGTGCCATTGAAAATGAGTGAGCAATCACTTAGCACTCCAACCTCCAACAGTTCCCCCCCAAAAAACTGTTCACTATTTGAAATGCAATGGCATTCTGAAATGCTGCCTTTGGCTGTCATTAACCTTTTGAAAAAATATGAAGAATCCAATAGCAATTCAAAGTTAATTATCTCCATAGCCTTGACATTTCATTTACCAAAAACACAAATAAATGGCTGTGGCCTATTGAGGTTCACAAATGTAGCTTTGGGCTTTTAGCACAAGTAAATACTTCCCCATGCTTTTCAACATCTCACTGTAGGGCTGTGTGGTAAATACAGATGTCTTCATCCTGAGATGGAGGATGCTACCGCCTAACTCACTTTCTCAACTATTAATTAGTACTCCCACCTCTCTCTCTCTCCCCTTGCTCAACCCTCCGCAACAGACTCGCGTCTGGCTGAGGGTGGGAGCGGTGGAGCGAGAGACAGACCAAATATTTCCTTCAGCAGAAAAGAAATTACTTGCACAGAGATGACAATGACAACAGCTTATTTAGGAGAAAATTGCTATTTCCCAGAGGATAGTGCAGGGATCATCAGCGCTTGGTGGATTTTGCTACAAACCCATTTTTGCTCCGATGATATCATATGAAAAGGATATATCAGTCAACGTGTTTCAACAGGACCTCAGGGGCTGAAATGGATATTTGAATCCTTTGTTGACTCTTCTCCAGAACCGGAATCACCAGCCACTGATCTACACCTATGGCGGCTGTACAGCCTATACGCAGTGTGTTTATGTAGACCTACAACTATAATTACCTTTGCCCTATATGTTCATTGTATTCAAGAAACAATGTCTATTTTTTACATCCATCTGTTTTATATTTCATGTAAGCATCACCAAACTGAGCCCGTTGGGAACACACTGCCCTTGGCCTGCCTTTGTTAGTGAGATCAGCCCTAGTGGGGGCGTAAAGAGATTCGGAACAGGGAAACAACCCAATTCAAGAGTGCATGACGTGGCCAGCCATCATTGTTCCAACGGTGTGGGAAAATAAAACATGGGTCCAGTCCCAAACTTAAAAATATTATAGGAAATAAATCGCTGACACAAGCAGCTCAGCTTGACAACACACCAATGGGTGGCAGTTCAAGCCCTCAACACCAGAAAGAGACAAGAAGCGCTGACAAGAGAGGAAAAACATGAAAGCTGTCCAGGTGCACAGAGCCAATGTTGGGATCAGTTGACGACGCCAGCCAGGCTATAGACCAGAACATCGAACACGTCACCAGCGTAGTGTAGCAGACCAGGACACACTAACAGTTTACTATCCTCAGATAGGAGGGGAGCTGGAGTAGATGAGATCAAATTTGGAGCAGAGGAGACATTTTGGTGGGAGTGGTGCTCAGGCAGAGGTCTGTTGCATCATTACCTTTTGGGTAATATTGCAATGGGAGGTATCAAATGATGGCGTGGGGACCTCCAATGGTGTAACTACAGACCTCATACTAGCAAAAACTATTTTACACTGAACTTTGTTTGCAAAGAATTTCTTAAGTACTGATAACTCAAGGCTACTGACAGCGCTACTCTTGTTTTCTTAATAGGATAGTGCAGTTTATTGTTCGCTTGCAGCTTATGTTTAAAATAGCTTGGATTCAATTTCAACACAGGCAGTTCATAAGCACTTACCTTAAAATTCAAATGAATGTTAGACATTGTAATCATATGGATGAGTTCACAGAGCAGTGTTCACAGACATTTCTGCAGACCCTACAAAGCTTTGTCAACAATGGAAAACGTCTACGATAATGCATACCGGCTCAACCAGCTCCACACTTAGTTTAAGAATACTTCCTCATCATATAGCACGAGGAATTATGAGCAGTTCCATTTACCGGCAGACATTTTAATTCTGAACCCTACAAAATTACCATAAAAAAAAAAAAAAATGTATTTACAGCACTTAACCAGGGCTGTGAAAAAGTTCTCTGGGGTTTAATTTCAGCAGAAGTGCTAGCTCAGCTGTGCTATCGTTTACAATTTCCTCCAGCGCTCCCCTAAAAGTTAATCTAAAAGAGGAGGGAAAAAAAGCAGTGTCCCTGGTGAATTATGAATCTCACCTCCCGTCATGCACCAGTGAGCAGGTTATTCTTGGACTCTCTTCGCCATAAAATAGGATGTACATTCCATGCATTTAAATACGAGCCAGAGTAAAATGGCAGTGATCGGTCAGTCTTGAGCAAAAACAAAAAGCCATTGATTTCTTATCGAATGGACGTCTAGTGACGGTGGGCTATTCGTTGTGCACTTGTGTATCACCTCCAAACGTACTTTACAGGATTGATTGATGGTAGAGCGAGGTGGTTTCAGCCAACACAGGACTCGGGATATAACACTTTGCTCTTTCTGTTCATTTATGATCAAGCATAGACTTTCTTTTGATGGCGAAGTTGAAGAAAATGTGGATAGAAATGTCAAATGCCCTTGAAAAGGTCTAGAGAGGGAGCCGGAGATAGTGACTACTTTTCACCAGGTTTATACATGGGAAGAAAATGTAAATGAAAGTGAGAAGGCTCTTCAATATTTGCCAGGCCAATGTAAACATGCTACTGACGGTAGCACCAGAGCTGTGGGACCCATCCAATCCTCTGACACACCTCCATACCCAGTGAGAAGACCTACCCAGGGTACAGACGCCGAGATATGCCAGCGCACAGTCACAGGAAGCATATGTTTAAATTCACAGAACTCAGAAAGTTGCTGATTATTTTTCCAGAGAGACTGAGCTTTAACGGCAGAATGAGATTTTGGCCCCTGGTGATGCCAGTCCCAGGTTCAGTCTCAAGAGAATTTTCATTTTTTACTTTTTATTTCAATTTCCTGTCTCTCACGTTTCTTCAGCCCAGCACAGTCTTTTCCCTGAATGGACCCTACCCTCACCGAGCTCTTCCAAAGGCTACTCGATCGGCCGGCCAACTAGGCTATCTGATTACTGAACATGACGTCTCTGAAGTGGGGGAACATCTCCGAACAAGCTTATGGGATCTTGACTTGACTTTGGATGTTTTGGCAAATGTTTCTGAGTTACAACAGTGGAAAACCACAGCTGTGAGAAACCGCACCCAGCCCTGTTCTCTGCAGTGCTTAGTATCCATGCACCCACCTGAACCTAGGGCTGCAGAGTGGACTGGTGGGAGAGGGAGGTTAAGAGTTCAGACATTGAGTGGGATGCTGCATTCTCCAAGTCTGTGTAAGGAACCTGCTGGCAGCCACTCCAGTATTAATAACATTCACTTCCAAGATGTAAAGATGAGAGAGACGCCTGTATGTTTAAGACATTCTCCTTACGACAGAGGCTCAGTGCTGAACTGCAGAGAATGGGGCCCCTACACCCAAACCCAGGGATGTAGAGATATCACAACTCAATCAGGGCCTGAGTTAGCAGTGCTTTTCCCCAGATAATATGCAATGGAGGACTCTTAATGGATGCAAATGCATTCTGTTACCGTGGCAAACGGAGAGGGAATAATTAAGGTAAGAGGGGGAAACGAAACCAAGGACAAGCCCAAACAATAACCAAGCAAATTTTCCCTTCATATAGTTATAAATAATATCAGTCTCACTTACAGGACAGTCAGAGCTCCTTAGACGTCAAGAAGATAGCGGGATCGAGGATGAAGTTTCTGTATGTAATATATAATGCATGTAAACAGACAGAGGGAGAGAAATATAGATCGATAGGCATACATAGGCATTTAACCCACTGTTCCCCGGGTGCCGACCCCCGGGTCCCAAACCCCCTCTCTGATTCAATGCGGAAGACATATCAGTTGAATGCATTCAGTTGTACAACTGATTAGGTAACCCCCCTTTCCCTTTCCTTTCCCTACACATACATTTGAGAATGTAATTCATTATCAAGTATACGTACACAGTGCATTCGGAAAGTATTCAGACCCCTTCACTTTTTCCACATTGTTACGTCTTATTTGTTTTTATTTTATTGAATATCTAAAACTTACAATATACTTGCAGTGAAGCCACTCAACAACTACACCACACCAGTCATCCAACAGACTCCCATTCAGAGCGACACACAGAAGCATCCAGGGTCAATGCCCTGCTCAAGGGCACGTTGACAGATCTCCCACCAGGCCAAAAAAGGTGAACCCGAACCCTCCAGATCCCCCCACAGTTCCCCAATAGCTGTCCCTCAACCATTTGAGATCCCTCCCACAGTCCCCAAGAATTTTTATCCATTCCCCACCCCCAAGAACCTCCCAATGCACCAACAAAATGAACATTGTAAAATGTAAAATTTTTATTTTCCCCACATCAATCGAAGCAAAAGCAGGTTTTTTCAAATTTTTGCAAATGTATTAAAAATAAACTGAAATACCACATTTACATAACTACTCAGACACTTTACTCAGTACTTTGTTGAAGAACCTTTGGCAGCGATTAAAGCCTTAAGTCTTCTTGGGTATGACGCTACAAGCTTGGCACACCTGTATTTGGGGAGTTTCTCCTACTCTTCTCTGCATATCCTCTCAAGCTCTGTCTGGCTGGATGGGGAGCGTCGCTGCACAGCAATTTTCAGGTCTCTCCAGAGATGTTCGATTCAAGTCAGGGTTCTGGCTGGGCCACTCAAGGACATTGAGACTTGTCCCGAAGCCACTCCTGCGTTGTCCTGTTGGAAGATGAACCTTCACCACAGTGACGTCCTGAGCACTCCGGAGCAGGTTTTAATCAAAGATCTCTGTACTTTGCTCCGTTCATCTTTCCCTGGATCCTGACTAGTCTCCCAGTACCAGCCGCTGAAAAACATCCCCACAGCATGCTGCCACCACCATGCTTCACTGTAGGGATGGTGCCAGGTTTCCTCCATACGTGACGCTTGACATTCAGGCCAAAGAGTTCAATCTTGGTTTCATCAGACCAGAGAATCTTGTTCCTCATGGTCTAAGAGTCTTTAGGTGCCTTTTGACAAACTTCAAGGGGACTGTCATGTGCTTTTTACTGAGTAGTGGCTTCCGTCTGGCCACTCTACCATAAAGGCCTGATTGGTGGAGTGCTGCAGAGATGGTTGTCCTTCTGGAAGGTTCTCCCATCTCCAAAAAGGAACTTTTGAGCTCTGTCAGTGACCATCGGGTTCTTGGTCACCTCCCTGACCATGGCCCTTCTTGCCCAATTGCTCAGTTTGGCCAGGTGACCAGCTCTAGGAAGAGTCTTGGTGGTTCCAAACTGCTTCCATTTAAAAACAATGGAGGCCACTGTGTTCTTGGGGACCTTCAATGCTGCAGAAATGTTTTGGTACCCTTCCACAGATCTGTACCTCGACACAATCCTATCTCGGAGCTCTACGGACAATGGCTTGGTTTTTGCTCTGACATGCACTGTTAACTATGGGACCTTATATAGACAGGTGTGTGCCTTTATTATACAGCACCAGTCAAAAGTTTGGACACCTACTCATTCAAGGGTTTTTCTTTTTACTATTTTCTACATTGTAGAATAACAGTGAAGACATCAAAACTATGAAATAACACATATGGAATCATGTAGTAACCAGAAAAGTGTTAAACAAATACAAATATATTTTAAATAGCCACCCTTTGCTTTGATGACAGCTTTGCACAAGGCAACGGGTGGCTACTTCAAAGAATATAAAATGTTAAATTTGTTAAACACTTTTGGTTACTACATACGTGTTATTTCATAGTTTATGTCTTCACTATAATTCCACAATGTAGGAAATAGTCAAAATAAAAAATCTTGAATGAGAAGATGTCCAAACTTTTGACAGGTACCATCCATCCATCCTTTTACACTCATCATATGCTTCTGCGCTCATTATTTTATCTTGTTATTTATCCTGATGCCTAGTTACGTTACCCTTCCTTCATGTACATACCTATCTCATTCCCCTGCATATTTGATCTGGTACTGGTACTCCCTGTACAGTTGCAATAAAAAGTATGTGAACCTTTTGGAATTACCTGGATTTCTGCATAAATGTCCAAATTTGATCCGATCTTCATCTTAGTCACAACAATAGACAAACAGTGTGCTTAAACTAATAACACACAAATTATTGTATTTTTCTAGTTTATATTGAATACATAATTTAAACATTCACAGGGAAGGTTGGGAAAAGTATGTGAACCTCCAGGCTAATGACTTTTCCAAAAGCTAAATTGGAGTAAAGAGTCAGCTAACCTGGAGTCCAATCAATGAGACGAGATGGGAGATGTTGGTTAGAGCTGCCCTACCCTATAAAAAACACTCACAAAATTTGAGTTTGCTATTCACAAGAAGCATTGTCTGATGTGAACCATGCCTCGAACAAAAGAGATCTCAGAAGACCTAAGATAAAAAATTGTTGACTTGCAAAAAGCTGGAAAGGGTTACAAAAGTATCTCTAAAAGCCTTGATGTCCATCAGTCCACGGTAAGACAAATTGTCTATAAATGGAGAAAGTTCAGCACTGTTGCTACTCTCCCTAGGAGTGGCTGTTGTGCAAAGATGACTGCAAGAGCACAGTGCAGCATGATCAATGAGGTTAAGAAGAATCCTAGAGTGTCAGCTAAAGACTTACAGACATCTCTGAAACATGCTAACATCTCTGTTGACGAGTCTACGATACGTAAAATCAAATCAAATCAAATTTGATTTGTCACATACACATGGTTAGCAGATGTTAATGCGAGTGTAGCGAAATGCTTGTGCTTCTAGTTCCGACAATGCAGTAATAACCAACAAGTAATCTACCTAACAATTCCACAACTACTACCTTATACACACAGTGTAAAGGGATAAAGAATATGTACATAAAGATATATGAATGAGTGATGGTACAGAACGGCATAGGCAAGATGCAGTAGATGGTATAGAGTACAGTATATACATATGAGATGAGTAATGTAGGGTATATAAACTAAAGTGGCATAGTTTAAAGGGTGGCTAAGTGATACATGTATTATAAAGATGGCAAGATGCAGTAGATGATATAGAGTCCAGTAATAACAACTGCTAAACACGTGTATGTGACCAATAACGTTTGATTTGATTTTTACAACAGGTCTAGAGCCTAACTGGCATACGTACGCAACATGTGAGTTTGAAGTTTGGGAAGATAACTTTCACCATAAAAATGCACCTTCAATAATAAGCATTACATGCACGATCGCTTTTGCAGTCACTTTGATAATGGTGTTTTCCCGCTAATGGAACGTTGGTGTTTATAGCCTACTGCCGTGTGCACGTTGCTGCTTCTTAGGCTGTTTTCTTCACATTATAACTGCCAATTTGTAAGTCGCTCTGGATAAGAGCGTCTGCTAAATGACTTAATGTAAATGTAAATGTACATATGAGATGAGTAGATGTGGGTATATGTAAACATTATATTAAGTGGCATTGTTTAAAGTGGCTAGTGATACATTTTTACATCATTTCCATCAATTCCCATTATTAAAGTGGCTGGAATTGAGTCAGTATGTTGGCAGCGGCCACTAAATGTTAGTGGTGGCTGTTTAACAGTCTGATGGCCTTGAGATAGAAGCTGTTTTTCAGTCTCTCGGTCCTGCTTTGATGCACCTGTACTGACGCGCCTTCTGGATGATCAGCGGGTAAACAAGCAGTGGCTCGGGTGGTTGTTGTCCTTGATGATCTTTATGGCCTTCCTGTGACATCGGTTGGTGTAGGTGTCCTGGAGGGCAGGTAGTTTGCCCCGGTGATGCGTTGTGCAGACCTCACTACCTCTGGAGAGCCTTAGGTTGTGGCGGAGCAGTTGCCGGACCAGGCGGTGATACAGCCCGACAGGATGCTCTCGATTGTGCATCTGTAGAAGTTTTGTGAGTGCTTTAGGTGACAAGCCGAATTTCTTCAGCCTCTGGGTTGAAGAGGCGCTGCTGCGCCTTCTTCACAACACTGTCCGTGTGGGTGGACCAATTCAGTTTGTCCGTGATGTGTACCACAGAGGAACTTAAAACTTTCCACCTTCTCCCCTACTGTCCCGTTGATGTGGATAGGGGGTGCTCCCTCTGCTGTTTCCTGAAGTCCACAATCATCTCCTTTGTTTAGTTGACGTTGAGTGTGAGGTTATTTTCCTGACACCACACTCCGAGGGCCCTCACCTCCTCCCTGTAGGCCGTCTCGTCGTTGTTGGTAATCAAGCCTACCACTGTAGTGTCGTCCGCAAACTTGATGATTGAGTTGGAGGCGTGCATGGCCACGCAGTCGTGGGTGAACAGGAGTACAGGAGAGGGCTCAGAACGCACCCTTGTGGGGCCCAGTGTTGAGGATCAGCGGGGTGGAGATGTTGTTACCTTACCCTCACCACCTGGGGGCGGCCCGTCAAGAAGTCCAGGACCAGTTGCACAGGGCGGGGTCGAGACCCAGGGTCTCGAGCTTGATGACGAGTTTGGAGGTACTATGGTGTTAAATGCTGACTTTGTAGTCGATGAACAGCATTCCTCACATAGGTATTCCTCTTGTCCAGATGGGCTTAGGGCAGTGTGCAGTGTGGTTGCGATTGCGTCGTCTGTGGACCTATTGGGTCGGTAAGCAAATTGGAGTGGGTCTAGGGTGTCAGGTAGGGTGGAGGTGATATGGTCAAATCTTATTTGTCAATGCGCCGAATACAACCTTACAGTGAAATGCTTACTTACAAGCCTCTTAACACACGATGCAGTTTCATTTTTTTTAAATTTATATATTTTCTTAGAAAAAAAGTAGAGATAAGAAAAACAAATAATTAAAGAGCAGCAGTGAAAAACAATAGCTGGGTTATATACAGGGGGTACCGGTACAGAGTCAATGTGCGGGGGCACCGGTGTCGAGGTAATTGAGATAATTATGTACTGCAGGTAGGGTTGTTACAGTGGCTGTGCATAGATTATAACAGAGTAGTAGCAGCGTGGCGGGGGAATGAAAATAGTCTGAGTAGCCATTTCATTAGCTGTTCA
Organism: Salvelinus sp. IW2-2015; assembly: GCF_002910315.2. Lineage (NCBI taxonomy): Eukaryota > Metazoa > Chordata > Actinopteri > Salmoniformes > Salmonidae > Salvelinus > Salvelinus sp. IW2-2015. The sequence goes on along the minus strand of NC_036858.1, from coordinate 35,179,961 downwards.
GGAGTCTTATGGCTTGGGGGTAGAAGCTGTTTAGAAGCCTCTTGGCCTAGACTTGGCGCTCCGGCACCGCTTGCCGTGCAGTACGCACGGTAGTCTACTTGACTAGGGTAGCTGGAGTCCGACAATTTCTAGGCCTTCCTCTGCACCGCCTGGTATAGAGGTCCTGGATGGCAGGAAACGTGCCCAGTGATGTACTGGGCCGTAGCATTACCCTCTGTAGACGCTTGCGGTGCGGAGGCCGACAGTTCCATACCAGGCAGTGATGCAACCCGTCAGGATGCTCTCGATGGTGCAGCTGCAGAACATTTGTTGAGGATCTGAGGAACCCATGCCAAATCTTTTCAGTCTCCTGAGGGGGAATAGGTTTGTCGTGCCCTCTTCACAACTGTCTTGGTGTGCTTGGACCATTAGTTTGTTTGTTGATGTGGACGCAAGGAATCTGAAGCTTTCAACCTACTCCACTACAGCCCCGTCGATGAGAATGGGGGGCATGCTCGTCCTCTTTTTTCCTGTAGTCCACGATCATCTCCTTTGTCTTGAAAAACACTAAACAAGAATGGTGTTCACTGGCAGACACACCTCGGAAGAAGCCACTGCTGTCCAAAACCCCCATTGTTGCACATCTGAAGTTCGCAAACAGAGCACCTGGATGTTCCACAGTGCTTCAGGCAAATATTCTGTGGAGTGATTTAAACTATCAGTTGAGTTGTTTTGGAAGCCACACAACACTATGTGGTGGAGAAAAAACAGGCACAGCACACCAACGTAGGAAATAGTCAAAATAAAAAAATCTTGAATGAGAAGATGTCCAAAACTTTTGACAGGTACCATCCATCCATCCTTTTACACTCATCATATGCTTTCTGCGCTCATTATTTATCTTGTTATTTATCCTGATGCCTAGTTACGTTACCTTCCTTCATGTACATACCTATCTCATTCCCCTGCATATTTGATCTGGTACTGGTACTCCCTGTACAGTTGCAATAAAAAGTATGTGAACCTTTTGGAATTACCTGGATTTCTGCATAAATGTCCAAATTTGATCCGATCTTCATCTTAGTCACAACAATAGACACAGTGTGCTTAAACTAATAATTGTTGTTGCCACATCTGAAGTTCGCAACAGAGCACCTGGATGTTCCACAGTGCTTCAGGCAAAATATTCTGTGGAGTGAATTAAAACTACAGTTGAGTTGTTTTGGAAGGCACACACAACACTATGTTGGAGAAAAAAAGGCACAGCAACCAACATCAAAACCTCATCCCAACTGTAAAGTATGGTGAAGGGAGCATTATGGTTTTGGGGCTGCTTTGCTGCATCAGGTCCTGGACAGCTTGCTATCATCGATGGAAAAATGTATTCAAGTTTATCAAGACATTTTTCAGGAGAATGTAAGGCTATCTGTCCGCCATTGAAGCTTAACAGAAGTTGGGTGATGCAACAGGACAACGACCCAAAATACAGAAGTAAATCAACAACAGAATGGCTTCAACAGAAGAAAATATGCATTTTGGAGTCCTGACCTCAACCCGATTTAAAAATGCTGTGGCATGACATCGAGAGCGGTTCACACCAGACATCCTAGATAATTACTGACTGAAACAGTTTTGTAAAGACGAATGGTCCAAAATTCCTCCTGACCATTGTGCAGGTCTGATCCGCAACTACAGAAAACGTTTGGTTGAGGTTATTGCTGCAAAGGAGGGTCAACCAGTTATTGCAGCAGCATACCACCCTGCATACCACTGCTGGCTTGCTTCTGAAGCTAAGCAGGGTTGGTCCTGGCTCAGTCCCTGGATGGGAGACCAGGTGCTGCTGGAAGTGGTGTTGGAGGGCCAGTAGGAGGCACTCTTTCTCTGTCTAAACAAAGATCCCATGCCCCAGGGCAGTGATTGGGGACACTGCTCTGTGTAGGGTGCCGTCTTTCGGATGGGACGTTAAACGGGTGTCCTGACTCTCTGAGGTCATTAAAGATCCCATGGCACTTATCGTAAGAGTAGGGGTGTTAACCCCGGTGTCCTGGCTAAATTCCCAATCTGGCCCTCAACCATCACGGTACACTAATAATCCCAGTTTCAATTGGCTCATTCATCCCCCTCCTCTCCCCTGTAACTATTCCCCAGGTCGTTGCTGCAAATGAGAACGTGTTCTCAGTCAACTTACCTGGTAAAATAACGGTAAAAAAAATAAAAAATAAAAAATAAAAATTAAATCCAAGGGTTCACATACCTTTTCCACTCTGCACTGTGAATGTTTACACGGTGTGTTCAATAAAGACATGAAAACATATAATTGTTTGTGTTATTAGTTTAAGCAGTCTGTTTGTCTATTGTTGTGACTTAGATGAAGATCAGATCACATTTTATGACCAATTTATCCAGAAATCCAGGTAGTTCCAAAGGGTTCACATAGTTTTCTTGCCACTGTATATAGCTCCATTCTTGTGTATTTTATGTTACCATTATTTTTTTTTATTTTTTTTTTTAACTCTGCATTGTTGGGAAGGGCTTGTAAGCAAGCATTTCACGGTTAAGTCCACACCCGTTCTATTCGTCGCATGTGACAAATACAATTTGATTTAGGTCGGGTTCTTTTCTGCTTATGCATTCTGATTTCAACGCTAACCCCGCCACTGGTGTGCATGGTCAAAGAGCTCTATTTTCAAGTCATCTGACCATAGCACTGCTTCCAATCCAAGCACCAATGCCGTTTAGCAAACTCCAGGTGTTTACATGTCATTTGTTGGATGACATGAAAACAGAGCTCTTAATTATTTATTTTATACAGTCATTTTTGCTCATCTTTATCAAGGGTGTCAATAATTTCAGGCCCACTATCTTTATTTTGCTGTAAAAGTGCAGGAAAAACAAATAGACAGAAGGAGAAGGAAGTTTGAGTTCCATGTGGAAACGATATGATAGAAGCAGCAACTTGAGGCCTGCCACATCCTTTTCTTCCAAACAGAAAAACGCTTAGACACACACCTCTGTGATTTGCCTTGCCAGTGGACAAAAAAGGGGAAATATTAACTTGCTATGACAACAAAAGCAGCCAAAGCACAGCCCTTGTGTTCCTCTCCTTTACAACTCCCTGAAGTGAAACACAACAGAGCAGAGAGCCAAAGCAGTACACACCTCTCTCTCTGGGGGAGAGAACAAGGCTGGGGGAGCAAAAGGGGAAGCTTAGAGTACACGTAAGGGCATAGGTACTGTACAAGAAACTAGTGCAATGCATTAAAGGTTTAGATGTTGAATGAAGCAGCAGGACTGTTTGGCAGTGGTCTGTAATAACACAAACAGCATACAGAGAATGCTGGAGATGTCAGGGAGTGTGTAGAGCACTGAGAAGGAGCAGGGAAGGCTGGCACCCGCTGTGGGGGAGGAATTAGCGGAGAGGAAATGATACTTCCCTCCTGGTGAGATGAGGGGACATGACCCCGCATTAGGGAGGGAGGGAAAAAGAGGAGGGTGACAGGGTGCATGCTGCTTCTTCTCTCATCAGCCGCCAACATATCTTAGATTCCACACATTCTGCGACTCCCACGCCCCCCTTACTCGTAACCAAATACCCAAGGGACTTAACATGAAACTGTTGCTGTGGTTAGTGACGGATCACTCAAAGCAAAATGTCCCCTTCAGAAGAGAGGGGGAGCAAAGTTTCTTAATAGAGGACATGCAAGACATTTCACAGAGGAAGTGCTAAAACTAAACATGGTGAGACACGACTTACTGAGGTGAAGGCCAGGAGCTCTTCTTCAGTCAGCTTATGGATAGGGTCGTTCTTCTAGAAATCAGTGCTGCGAGACAGAGACACGACACACTGTAATCAACATGGAGCTCGTCTCTGCTCTCCCCCGATTGATTGCAGTGTTTTCTCCCATACATCAAGATGTTGACAGGATTCTTTCCCCCCTCCGTATTGATTTATTAACGGTCAAGTGCTATCGTTCTATCGCTGAGGACGCATCAGTGCATTGGCCATTAGACAGAATTGCCTGTTATGATAGACAGGGCTTTCCTGAGACCATTAATCTACATCACTGCACCATCTGAGGGGCGATTGATTCAGAATGAAATGTGTTCCTTGTTCTTTTTGATGAACAGTTCGGTGTAGTGTCACGATCCCTTATCCATGTGCCTGCCTGGTCAATCGGCATTAGGCAGGTGTGCGATACTCCCATGGGCAGGTGTGATATACTCTCATGGGCAGGTGTGATATACTCCCATGGGCAGGTGTGATATACTCCCATGGGCAACACACACTGTGACCTGGAAAAGGCAGAAGGCCAGACAGACATTATCTACAGTGGTATACTCTCCTTCATGGTACTAATCTGAAAACACAAGCTAGATGAAAGCAATGTGCAGAATGGCTACCAAGAATTTGTTTTCCCTTGTCGAGCAGCCATTTTAGACTATTGATATACACCCGTAAATGTATCAAATCAATGCCTGAATGGAAACGTCTGTATCCAGCTACAAAACCAGATAAGGTTTTGGCAGGAGGTGACCAGTCAGGTTGGGGGGTGTTAGGGGAGTCTGCTTTCCAGACCAATGACGATTATGATTTAATGGAGATTAGATACAACAATAACCAGCCATCCTTTACAAATGTTGTTTGTTCTCCAGCCTTGGACACTGGAGTCCAATTATTATTATTTTTTTTGGGGGGGGGGGCAGAGTGAGATGTTGCTGTGTGTGTAGGGGTGAGTTCACAGGGTTCTCTTGGAACCCTTCAGAGGTCCTAAATGAATATGGTCACATTATAGAGGAATTTTAAATATTATAAATCATGTCAAACCAACAAAACATATTTACATATTTCATTCCTTTTGAACGGCTGTTATGGTTTCCTCTGCCACATCATACTTTCTAACCAATTTCGTATTGATGGTTCATTGTGAACTTTTGATTACACATAACATTTCAGAAATTCTGTCACGCCCTGGCCTTAGTTATCTTTGTTTTCTTTATTCTTTTAGTTAGGCCAGGGTGTGACATGGGGGATGTTTGTGTGTTTTTGTCTCGTCTAGGGTGTTTGTATTGTCTAGGGGGTGTTTGTAGAGTTCATGGGGTTGTGTTCATTGTAGGTGTTTATGTAAGTCTATGGTTGCCTAGATTGGTTCTCAATTAGAGACAGCTGTCTATCGTTGTCTCTGATTGGGAGCCATATTTAGGCAGCCATAGTCATTAGGTAGGTTGTGGGTGATTGTCTATGTGTAAGTTGCRAGTGTCTGCACTTATTTGTTTTGTATAGCTTCACGTTTGTAGTTTTGTTTAAGTGTTCTTCAGTCCGTCGCTTAAATAAATAGATGATGTATTCACTTCACGCTGCGCCTTGGTCCTCTTCTCTTTCAAGTTACGACAATCGTGACAAATTCCTAATTTAATGGAGCTGAGCCAAGTTCTATAACAGTTTGTTGTTTATTAAAAAAGGTCAACTTACTCCCCAGTTATAAAGGACAGAGACCCTTAGCGCAAATTATTATTAGAACCTTTTAGAACAGTCACTGAATAATTACAAATAGGGGAATATCTGGCCCAGGGCTCTACAAACGAGAATTTGCTAACAGAATTCCAGTCTATAATTGTTTTCTGGCATCAGGCCTGTAGTCTACAGGTCCATAATGGCTAGGCGGTGGGAGGATGACGGAAACAGTGGGTTTAGAGTAGGCTGGTCCAATCCTTCAGGTTCATGTCATATGTAAGGAAGCCAACACCAGCCAGTGCCATTGACATCAAATATAACAATAATTGACTGTATGTCATTTATAAAACGCCTAAATCCAAAATGACTTACATTCATGCGTGCACTCATTTTCATGTGGGTCGCCCTAGCGGGAACCCACGATCCTGGCGTTGCAGGTGCCATGCTCAACCAACTGAGCCGTCTTATGGAACATGTCTGGGATCTTTTATTTCAGCTCATGAAAAATGTGACCAACACCTTACATGTTGCGTTTATATTTTTGTTCAGTATAATTAACCCCGTGGTCAAAGCTCTATCCAACCAAAACAGGCGGTCTTTTCAAACAGCTCTAACACGAAAAAGGCATTATCACAATTTTTACAATTTCACAATATTATTCAAACTATGGAAATATGTATAAAAAACACTGGGCATTCAAGTATATACACAGATTGCACAAAACAGGAACATGACAGACTGACCAGGTTAAAGCTTTGATCCTTTACTGATGTCACTTGTTAAATCCACTTCAAAATCGGTGTAGATGAAGGGGAATAGACAGGTTAAAGAAGGATTGTTAAGCCTGGAGACAAGTGAGACATTGATTGTGTCTGTGTGTGCCATTCAGAGGGTGATTGCAATTAGAATTGTTGTGCAACGACTGGGCTTATAAAAGCAGTTGTTTTACTCCAGCAGCAACGGGCCGAGGAGCTGCAGCAGTACAAGTGCAAATACACAAGTGGCAATTTAAATCCCACCATATCATGCAAATTCACCTATAGGCCGATAAGCATGTCAGTCAAATTCATTTTCATCAACTGGTACTTCCATCAATGAATAAAAAGCATTACTAGGCAACGGGATAATTTCTTCTCCTGGTCAATTTGGCCAGAAACTATTTATTTTGGGGGGGCCAAAAGCAGGCAATTACTATAGGGTCAATGAGCTCCAATGTGCAATGAGTCTCCTTTAGTCTCCTCTAGCGCCTTGCGGGGGTAGGGAGATGCAGGTTACGTAAGTAACCTTGAGTTCCATTTGAAATACTTGTTTCGATGTTTCACTAAGGGATATGGCAAATTGCCGTAACGCAGACATGCTCTCCAAAGCCAGGGTACTTTCAACAGCATCACCACTCAGAGGCTCCCACACTGAGGACAGTATGCGCCAATGAAGGTGCAGTGACGTGTAGTCGGTAAAACCTCAAAAGTATGAAGGGGTGGCTCGACATGCCGCCTCGCAAACCTCTTGTAAAGAGATGCCTTTGAACAGTGCCCAAAAGGAAGCCAAACCTCAGGTGGAATGAGCCCTCAGGCCCATTTTAACCCTTGCTACTATAAGTTAATATAATAACCTCCACTATCCAATGGGATAACCGTTGATGAGAGACAGTTGGTCACTCTTGCGCCATGCTCTCGTTCTATGCAAGTAGATGCACAACATGTGTACTGCACATCAACGGTGGAGACGCCCTTCTTCCGTAGAATTGAAGAGTGGTGGTTGGAAAGACATAAGGTCGAAAGGCAAGACAATTGCAATTGCAGCTGATCTTAGGAATTAAGGCAGGGTTGAATAACAGCATCACCTTGGAAAACACTGGGGCAAGCTGCAGACACGAATGATGGACTGAGTGCGTGCAATTCACTCACTCGCTTTGCAGATGTAAGCGCAAACAGCAAAGCAGTCTTAAGAGAGATTTCGGCTCAAAAGATTCCTGAGAAATCGCCTCAAGCACAATACAGGTCCGAAGATCGAGCTAAAGGCTTGGAGATGGGCCGTAAATGACGCTCAGCCTTCATGAAACGACACAACAGAAGGTGTTTCCCAACTGTGTTATTGTCCAAGCCTATACACCGAGTATACAAACATTAAGAACACCTCTTTCCAGCAAACTTGACAACTGTGGGAAGTATTGAGTCAACATGGGCCAGCATCCCTGTGTAACGCTTTTGACACCTTGTAGAGTCCATGCCCCAACGAATTGAGGCTGTTCAGAGGGCAAGGGGAGGGGTCCAACTCAAAATTAGGAAGGGGATCCTAATATTTGTTATATTCAGTGTATGGCAGGCTAAGAAGGCTGCTAAATAGACATTAACAGTGGGAAGAAAGCCTTCCCTCTGTCCAAAAGGACCTGCAACAAGCATAACACCTCAGATCCAGAGCATTGGTAAGGAATTATCCATTTTCAGTGACCCAACTTCTCAAAAACACACCAGTTGTTTCCATACAGTAGAAGGGGCTCTTGCGATCTGGATCGCCTCAATGACTTTGAGAGGAAAGCCTGTCGCATTCAGATTTATTCTCTCACAGGCCAGGCTCAGAAAGCCATGGTTTCAGGGTGGAAAATCTCTGTTTGCCTGGGTCAATAGATCCCTGCTTAATGGAAGTTGTCATGGCTCGTCATAAAGCAGGAGTATGTTTTCTGCTAACCAGAGTTTGTCTGACCATTGAGGGGATACCAAGATTAGGGACAATTATTGTTCGCTCACTCTGTTCAAAGTGGGGAGAATCAAGCATAGGAGGAGGAAATGCATAGCGCATCACCCTTGGCTAAGGGTGTGCCAGCGCGTCCAGTTCCAGTGTTACGTATTCCGCTATCAAAGACAACGGGCAGTGTCTCTTTGTGTGATGCGAAGAGATCTGGACCGTATCTATCCCAGATTTGGTTCAACACCTGGGGATGGAGTCTCCAGTACCCATATAGAGGATTGCCTTTGGACAAAAAGTCCGCTCCCACATTCAATACGCCTGAGACATGAGTAGCGTGTGGTGAAAGTAGGTTTGCCCTGCTTCACAGAATAATCTTGACAATCTGTGTAGATGCAGAGAGCGAGTGCCACCCTGGCGGTTGATGTATGCCACCACAGTCATATTGTCTGTCCTGAGAAGGATGTGACAATTTTGAAGGAAGTGCAGAAAGTGCATCAAGGAATGAAGCAATGTCAGCAGTTCGAGGTAATGTATGAGCGTGGCGGAGCTGTGGGGACCATAATCCGTTTACTGCCCTTCCCTCGTGAACTGTGTCCCACCCTGTGAGTGCCACATCTGTTGTCACTACCCTTTGGGGAATGCCAGAGAAGAAGATGGAGGGGCTCCACCCGTGAGGGAGAGCTGAAAGGCAGTCCTGGGTCACCACTATCTGTCGATTGCTGTGTCGTTGACACCACAGGCCAGCCACTCAATGCTGAAAATCTCTCATGGTAACTGCCAGTATTGATGGCTCTGATCCCCCATTGCTTAATATAGAGGAGATTTCCTGCTCTAGTAAGCAAGCTGAGTCGCTCCTTGCAGTTGAAACCCCCTGGATTGTGCCCCTAGAGGCTCGGAGGTTGAGATCCGACGCAGATCTCGCCCATTGGTCTTGGTTGGCTGTGCTCATCTATTGAGCAAATCGGCCTGGTACGCCAGCAGTAGGGATGTTACATTCAACGCCCATACTGAACGTGCCGCAGCAATGTAGACCTTTTGGAATATGGAGGCTGTAAACACTCCGCTTTCCCAGGGAGAGCAGTGCCGGTCATTGCCGAGGCCCTGGGGTTGAGGTGACTAGCCAGTGAAGGCTCGACTACCAGAGGTTTGCCGAATCCCAATTCCTCCATGCCCTGGATGTCAATGCCAACAAAGCGCTAATCTCAATAGCTAGCCATGTGGCGATAGCTAAACAGAAACTGACAAGTAGAAAATTAATTATTCAAAACAAAACCTTGAGGTCGGTACTCAACACAAATCGACAAGAACTGAAGTCCTACGTTAAGCAGCGTTAACGGTTCATTGCGAAGGCAGAAATTGAATCGTGCTGAGGAGAGCTTTAGTGAACGCAGTCACTTCCGCAAGGAAGAGAGGTGAGAATGACAAGTTTGGCGGGCGAGTGGCTCCCTTTATAGAGGGGCTCAAATCATTCGCCTCGCCACTCAACCGGTCTGTCTCCAATAGACACTGTGCGATTGGTTACTTCGAGCTTGTGGACATGCCCTGTCGTATCCGGTAGTAAGACATCAAAACAAGTATTTGAAATAGCCCAGGTTCTAACTTTCTCCTTGACTAACCTTACATACAGCTCCATCAGAAAGTATTCACACCCCTTGACTTTTCCCACATTTTGTAATGTTACAGCCTGAATTTAAAATTGATTAAATCAAACTTTTTTGTGTGACTGGCCTACACAATACCCCATAATGTCAAAGTGGAATTATGTTTTTAGAAATGTTTACAAATTAATTGAAATGAAAATCTGAAATGTCTTGAGTGAATAAGTATTCAACCCCTTTGTTACTGCAAGTAAAGGAGTAAAAATGTGCTTAACAAATCACATAATAAGTTGCATGGACTCACTCTGTGTGCAATAATAGTGTTTAACATGATTTGTGAATGACTACCTCATCTCTGTATCACACACACATACAATAATCTGTAAGGTCCCTCGGTCGAGCAGTGAATTTCAAACAAACAAAGACCAGGGAGATTGTCCGATGCTTCACAAAGGTCAACTGTAAGTGCTGGTAGATGGGTAAAACTAAAAAAAGAAGACATGGAATATCCATTTGAGCATTGTCAAGTTATTAATTACACTTTGGATGGTGTATCAATACACCCAGTTACTACAAAGATACAGGCGTCCATCCGAACTCAGTAGCCGGACAGGAAGTAAATCACTCAGGGATTTCACCATGAGGCCAATAGTGACTTTAAAGCAGTTACAGAGTTTAATGGCCGTGATAAGAGAAAACTAAGGACCGATCAACAACATTGTAGTTACTCCTCAATACTAACCTAATTGACAGAGTAAAAAGAAGGAAGCCAGTACAGAATAAAAACATTCCAAAAACATGAATCATGTTTGCAACAAGGCACTAAAGTAACACTACAAAAAATGTGGTAAAGCAATTAACTTTTTGTCCTGAATATAAAGTGTTATGTTTGGGGCAAATCCAACATATTACCGAGTACCACTCTCCATATATTCAAGCATAGTGGTGACAGCGGCATGTTATGGGTATGCTTGTAATTGTTAAAGGACTCAGGAGTTTTTCAGGATAAAAGAAGAAACAGGGTAGAGCTAAGCACAGGCAAAATCCTAGAGGAAAAGCTGGTTTAGCCGGCTTTCCACCAGACACTGGGAGATGAATTCACCTTTCAGCAGGACAATAACCTAAAACACAAGGCCAAATCTACACTGGAGTTGCTAACCAAAAAAACTGAATATTCCTGTTAGAGTGACTTAAATCTACTTAAATCTAAGGCCTGAAAATGGTCATCTAGCAATGATCAACAACGAATTTGACAGAGGGTGAAGAATGTCGAAAAGAATAATGGGCAAATGTCACACAATCCAGATGTGGAAAGCTCTAGGAGACTTACCCAGATGTAATTGCTGCCAATGGTTTTTCTACAAAGTAATGACCCGGGTGTGAGTAAATGAGTTCTGTATTTTATATCGAATCAATTTGCAAACATTTCTAAAAACATTTTCACTTTGTCATTATGCAGTAGTGTGTGTAGATGGGTGACAAAAATCCATTAAATCCATTTTGAATTCAGGCTGTAACAAAATGTAGTCAAGGAGTATGAATACTTTCTGAAGGCAATGTATTTTCCACTATATCAATGGGCCATAGGAGGATGACAGGGTTGCTGACTTATCACCATTAAAGAAGTATGTATGTGATGAGTAAGAACTGCATTCAACAAAATAATTTTTTGCCCATGTTATCTTGAGTGCTATAGGTATGTTCATCAATTTGTTCTTGTCAGTATCAATAAGGTGAACCGTATTCCACATACAATGACCGCCTAGCCCTTCATATCTAGTCTCCCAAAGGAACAGCCTTGATAGACTATTTTGACCTTTATTGACCATTGGTGGTACAGTTGAAGTCGGGAAGTTTACTTTCACATTAGCCAAATACATTTAAACTCAGTTTTAACAATTCCTGACATTTAATCCTAGTAAAAAATTCCCTGTCTTAAGTTAAATTATTCCATGTGTTATTTCATAGTTGAGGTCTTCACTATTATTCTACAGCGTAGAAAAAAGTACAAATAAAGAAAAACCCTTGAATGAGTAGGTGTTCTAAAACGTTTAACCAGTAGTGTACATAAGAGGGAAAAATAAGAGGAAAGTAGGGAAGAGATGCAGAAAGAAGAATGGATAAAAGAGGGAGTCAGAGAAGGGAAGTGTAAGAGTGGTTTTTGACTGGAGGAAGCAAGCCTCACTCCCCTTTGTCCTGAGTAGCTGTTCTAAACATTTTGACCAGTAGTGTAGTTGGAATGTGGCAGGTCCATTTAGATTTAGTTCCAGGATAAATGTTTTAGGTGAAAAAAGCCTGCTGCCATGCATAACATTTGTACACATACACCCACCTAACACTAAACCATTTTTCATAGCTCATGATTACTGTGAACTGACATCACAGTAAACAAAGGAGATCTGTGTGTTGGCCAATTTTCTAACTTGTAAACAAGTCTAGTGTGCACACACACACAAAAAATACTGAAAATGGCCAAACCTCTTGCCACCCAAATACCTTGGCCAGCATAAACCCAGCATTTGACTGCCAGGAACACCCAGTAGAAATCCCACCATCTTGAAGGGTTTGGAAGTCCAAAGTACCTGATGGTCTATTTTCTGTGGCCCTTCTAAAGGAGGTAGCTAATGGCTAAAACACACAAGGTGCCAGATGTCCTGACCTGTGTCACAAGCTGCACATGCGCCTCAGGTGGCCGGGTCAGAAGACATATGCACGGTTACACACAAACACACACTTAGGAGAGCAAAGGGGAACCCACCCACCACCAAGGAGAGCCTTCTACAGAATGGCTGCCTGGCTCAGTGGTGGTTTTATTGTGCTTTCACCTGCGCCCACCACAGATATCAGTGAGACAGTTTAATGATAAAAGCCGAAGTGTTGTTCTATTTGCTTTCCCCATTGTAATTCTCCCATTCTCTGTGATGTTCTCCTAATCGCTTTACCTCCGTCTACTTTCCCTCACCAGCTGATAAAAGAACCAGCCAGCTGTGGCAAATCTCAAATCTGGAGTTTAATCCCATATTGTATTTTTACATCAAGTGCATTGCTCTGACAGAAACCCTCCTCAATGGTGCATGACACACAATATTCTATAGCAGTGGTTCCCAACCTGTGGGGTGGGGGGGAAGGGTGCGCATGAATACACATGTGGCAAGATGTATAAAGTTGCAAGAAAATTAGCTTTAAAACGGCAGACAAAATGTGTAGAATTGCAGGAAATGAGCTATAAAACCTGCAACATTTTCTCTCCACCAACAAAGAGGGGTTTGAACAGTTTGTGTCATGAACAGTGCTTGTACCCATAGAAATAGACATGGTGCGCGCAGGGGGGGGGAGGGTGTTCCCCCAATGCTGGAAGGGAGGCCTGACTGAAAACGGTTGGGAACCCCTGTTCTATAGGTGAGAAAGAAAAATGTATGGACCAATTCAGGAACTTTTTCCACATGTTGTTATGTTAAAGCCTTATTCTACAATGGTTTGAATAAATAAAATAAATAAATCCACACCCAATACCCCATAAAAAAACAGAAATACCTTATTTACATAAGTATTCAGACCCTTTGCTACAGGATTTGAAATTGAGCTCAGGTGCATCCTGTTAAATGAATCATCCTTGAGAAGTTTCTACAATTTGGAGTCCACCTGCAGCAAATTCAATTGATTGGACATGTTTTGGAAAGGCACACACCTGTCTAGATAAGGTCCCTCAGTTGACAGTGCATGTCAAAGCAAAAACCAAGCCATGAAGTCGGATGAATTGTCCGTAGAGCTCCAAGACAGGGTTGTGTCATGGAACAGATCTGGGGAAGGGTACCAAAACATTTCTAAAGCATTGAAGAACACAGTGGCCTCCATCAGTCTTAAATGGAAGAAGTTTTGAACCACCAAGACTCTTCCTAAAGCTGGGGGAGAAGGGCCTTGGTCAGGGAGGTGACCAAAAACTCTTTGGAGATGGGAGAACCTTCCAGAAGGACAACCATCTCTGCAGCACTCGACTAATCAGGCCTTTACGGTAGAGTGGCCAGACGGAAGCCACTACTCAGTAAAAAGCACATGACAGTCCTCTTGAAGTTTGTCAAAAGGCACCTAAAGACTCTTAGACCATGAGGAACAAGATTCTCTGGCCTGAATGTCAAGCGTCACGTATGGAGGAAACCTGGCACCATCCCTACGGTGAAGCATGGTGGTGGCAGCATGCTGTGGGGATGTTTTTCAGCGGCTGGGACTGGGAGACTAGTCAGGATCCAGGGAAAGATGAACGGAGCAAAGTACAGAGATATTTGATTAAAACCTGCTCTGGAGTGCTCAGGACGTGACTGTGGTGAGGGTTCATCTTCCAACAGGACAACGGCCCAAAGCACACAGCCAAGACAACGCAGGAGTGGCTTCGGGACAAGTCTCAATGTCCTTGAGTGGCCCAGCCAGAAGTTTGGAACCACCAAGACTCTTCCTAGAGCTGGCCACCTGGCCAAACTGAGCAATTGGGGGAGAAGGGCCATGGTCAGGGAGGTGACCAAGAACCCGATGGTCACTGACAGAGCTCAAGAGTTCCTCTTTGGAGATGGGAGAACCTTCCAGAAGGACAACCATCTCTGCAGCACTCCACCAGTCAGGCCTTTATGGTGGAGTGGCCAGACAGAAGCCACTCCTCAGTAAAAAGCACATGACAGTCCTCTTGAAGTTTGTCAAAAGGCCCCTAAAGGACTCTCAGACCATGAGAAACAAGATTCTCTGGTCTAATGAAACCGCAGGAGTAGCTTCGGGACAAGCCTCTGAATGTCCTTGAGTGGCCCAGCCAGAGCCCGGACTTGAACCCGATAGAACATCTCTGGAGAGACCTGAAATAGCTGTGCAGCGACGCTCCCCATCCATCCTGACAGAACTTGAGAGGATCTGCAGAGAAGAATGGGAGGAACTCTCTAAATACAGGTGTGCCAAGCTTGTAGCATCATCCCCAAGAAGACAAGGCTGTAATTGCTGCCAAAGGTGCTTCAAAAAAGTACTGCGTAAAGGGTCTGAATAGTCATGTAAATGTGATATTTCATTATTAAAAAGGTGTTTTTGCTTTGTCATTATGGGGTATTGTGTGTAGATAGTTTTTTCCCCTCATCAATTTAAATACATTTTAGAATAACACTGTAACGTAACAAAATGTGGAAAAATACTTTCCGAATGCACTGTATATTCACAATTGTTTGTAGACACCCTTCAAATTAGTAGATTCGGCTATTTCAGCCACACCCGTTGCTGACAGTTGTATAAAATCAAGCACATGGCAATGCAATCTCCATAGACAAACATTAGCAGTAGAATGTCCTTACTTGAAGAACTCAGTGACTTTCAAAGTGGCATCGTCATAGAATGGCACCTTTCCAACAAGTCAGTTAGTCAAATGTCTGCCCTGCTAGAGCTGCCTGTCAACTGTAAGTGCTGTTATTGTGAAGTGGAAACTTCATAGAGCAACAACGGCTCAGCCGGGAAGTTGTAGGCCACACAAGCTCAGAGAACAGGACCACCGAGTGCTGATGCGCATAAAAATAGTCTGTCCTTGGTTGCAACACTCACTACCGAGTTCCAAACTGCCTCTTGGAAGCAACATCAGCACAAGAACTGTTTGTCGGGAACTTCATGAAATGGGTTTCCATGACCGAGGAGCCACACACAAGCCTAAGATCGCTTGGCATTGCGCATGGTGTCAGCTGGAGCGGTGTAAAGATCGCCGTCATTGGACTCTGGAACAGTGGGAACGCCTTCTCTGGAGTGATGAATCATGCTTCCCCATCTGGCAGTCCAACGGACAAATCTGGGTTTGGCGGACGCCAGGAGATGCTACCTGCCTGAATGCATAGTGCCAGCTGTAAATTTGTGGAGGAATAGTGGTCTGGGGCTGTTTTTCCATGGTTCGGGTTAGGTCCCTTAGTTCCAGTGAAGGGAAATCTTAACGTTACAGCATACAATGACATTCATAGCGATTCTGCACTTCCAACTTTATGGCAACAGTTTGGTGGGGAAGGCCCTTTCCTGTTTCAGCATTACAATGCCCCCATGCACAAATACAGAAAGGGTTTGTCGGGATCGGTGTGGAAGAACTTGACTGGCCTGCACAGAGCCCTGAACTCAACCCCATCGAACACTATTGGGATGAATTGGAACACCGACTGCAAGCCAGGCCTAAAAGCCCAACATCAGTGCCCGACCTCACTAATGCTCTTGTGGCTGAATGGAAGCAAGTCCCCGCAGCAATGTTCCAACATCTAGTGGATAGCCTTCTCAGAAGAGTGGAGGCTGTTATAGCAGGAAAGGGGGGACCAACTCCATAATAACGCCCATGAGTTTGGAATGAGATGCTTGACGAGCAGGTGTCCACATACACTGCATAACCAAAAGTATCTCCACAGGGTTAGCATCCCTCAACTCAGATTCCAAATGATGTTTTTCATGACGTAAGGGTATTGGATGTGCATGTCACCATTTTCTACCATTGAGAAGGTCTTATTTCAGAGGAAGACACAAAAGGCAGACAGGGTCAATTGGCACTGGGGTCTCCCCCTGCTGCCGCTGTTGTGTGGTGCTGTGGAGTGGAGTCTGTAGTGTCTACCAGTTCTCTCTGTATCTCCATTCCAGCCAGCGAGCTCTGGCTAATGATGGGCTTGATTGAGCCCATTTACTTCCCCTCAGCCTGTAATGAGGGCATTACCCTGAGTAGCAGAGCCTGGGAGCAAGCTGGATACCCGCCACAGCCAAGAGGACGATGGAGGGAGGCCAGCGCTGTTTTTGGAGATGACTGAAGAAATACAGGACACATAAGACTTGCATACAGGAGATGTACAGTATATGGTAGGGGTATTCCAATCTGGAGCTCAAGGTCAGCAACACTTCTGATTTGATTGCAATCCTTTCACTGTTAAGACAGATGGACTTTCCAATCCATCAATAAAAGTGAATAGCCCTGCTGTACAGTACCAGTCAATAGTTTGGACACACCTACTCATTCAAGGGTTTTTCTTTATTTTTTTACTATTTTTCTACATTGTAGAATAACATTTCATTTGGGTCTTTTGAGCATCATGCTATACTGTAAAAAGGCCACCAAAGCACTGCCCCACTTTCTTTAATGATTTCTCTGAACTATTGTCCTTGAGAACAATGATAAAATCATTGTGTTGGGTGACTTTAATATTCATGTTGACAAAGAGACCGACTCCAAGGCCATTGATTTTATGAATCTTTTGCGCTCTATGGACTTTATCCAACATGTTACTGGGCCCATCCACAACCACGGCCATACGCTGGACCTGGTTATAACCAAGGGGCTTTCTATTGACATATCCTCTATTCTTGATGTTGCTTTATCTGATCACGGTGTATTTTTTACTACCTTGATGAGCTTAGCACAGGATAATACTGAACACATTATTAAGAAACGCCATCTTACCTCTGAAGTTGTTACAGATTTTATTGAGTGTATGAACAATACTCCATCACCTATTCTGCCTTCCTCGTGATGATTTAATTGATCACTTTAATATCAAATTAAAAGGCAACCATTGATGCCATAGCTCCAGTAAAGTTGAAAAAAGCCACATCCAAACAGAAAGCCCCTTGGATAGGTGAGAAAACAAAAAAATTAAAGACAAATTGCAGAAAGGCAAGCGGAAGTGGAGAGAGTCAAAGTTGCAGATCCATTATGATATTCTGAGAGCAACTTGAAATATATAACAAGGCAATTAGAAATGCCAGACAGGCTCATTTTTCTAACTTGATCACTAATAATCGGAATAATTTGAGAGTGCTCTTCCCGACCATTGATGGATGGCCTGATAAATCCTACCCCCGCAAACCTATGAGAACTTTCCTCCACATCTAAATATGATGAGAGTTGAGGTATATTTCAGAGATAAAACAATTTTGGCTGGGTATTAGTCAAGCAAGACCTGATGAGAAGTTTGATGATATGTGCTCTATTCCACCACGCAAAAGCACTATGGATTTATTTTCTCTGGTTGATACAGACATGCTCAGGAAAGTGATATCACAACTTCTCGATCCTATCCCCTCCACCTTCTACAAAACAATTTTTATTTGCATATCTGAAGAAGTGCAAGCTATTGTTAAATCAATCTGGCCCACCACAGCACAGAGACAGCCTTTGTCAAAATGGTAAATTATCTTAGAGCCAACACAGGTGCCAAACAGCTCTCTAACCTACAGTTGAAGTCTGAAGTTTACATACACTTAGGTTGGAGTCATTGAAACTTGTTTTTCAACCACTCCACAAATTTCATCTTAACAAACTAGTTTTGGCAAGTAGTTTAGGACATCTACTTTGTGCATGATGCAAGTAATTTTTCCAACAATTGTTTACACACAGAATATTTCACTTATAACTCACTGTATCACAATTCCAATGGGTCAGAAGTTTACATTCACAAAGTTAACTGTGCCTTTAAACAGCTTGGAAAATTCCAGAAAATCTCATGGCTTTAGAAGCTTCTGATAGGCTAATAGACATAATTTGAGTCAATTGAAGGTGTACCTGGGGATGTATTTCAAGGCCTACCTTCAAACTCAGTGCCTCTTTGCTTGACATCATGGGAAAATCAAAAGGAATCAGCCAAGACCTCTGGATCATCAGTCTGGATCATTCTTGGGAGCAATTTCCAAATGCCTTAAGGTACCACGTTCATCTGCACAATCAATAGTACGCAAGTATAAACACCATGGGACCACGGAGCCGTCATACAGCTCAGGAAGGAGATGCGTTCTGTCTCCTAGAGATTAACGTACATTTGTGCGAAAAGTGCAAATCAATCCCAGAACAACAGCAAAGGACCTTGTGAAGATGCTGGAGGAAACAGGTACAAAAGTATCTATTTCCACAGTAAAACAAGTCCTATATCGACGTAACCTGAAAGGTCGCTCAGCAAGGAAGAAGCCACTGCTCCAAAACCGCCATAAAAAAGCCAGACTACGGTTTGCAACTGCACATGGGGATTGAGATCGTACTTTTTGGAGAAATGTCCTCTGGTCTGATGAAACAAAATGACCATCGTTATGTTTGGAGGAAAAAGGGGGAGGCTTGCAAGCCGAATAACACCATCCCAACCGTGAAGCATGGGGTTGGCAGCATCATGTTGTGGGGGTGCTTTGCTGCAGGAGGGACTGGTGCACATCACAAAATAGATGGCATCATGAGGTAAGAAAATTATGTGGATATATTGAAGCAACATCTCAAGACATCAGTCAGGAAGTTAAAGCTTGGTTGCAAATGGGTCTTCCAAATGGACAATAACCCCAAGCATACTTCCAAAGTTGTGGCAAAATGGCTTAAGGACAACAAAGTCAAGGTATTGGAGTGGCCATCACAAAGCCCTGACCTCAAACCTATAGAGAATTTGTGGGCAGAACTGAAAAAGCGTGTGCGAGCAAGGAGGCCTACACACCTGATTCAGTTACACCAGCTCTGTCAGGAGGAATGGGCCAAAATTCACCCAACTTACTGTGTGAAGCTTGTGGAAGCCTACCCGAAACGTTTGACCCAAGTTAAACAATTTAAAGGCAATGCTACCATATACGAATTGAGTGTATGTAAACTTCTGACCCACTGGGAATGTGATGAAATAAATAAATGCTGAAATAAATCATTCTCTCTATTATTATTCTGACATATCAGATTCATTAAAATAAAGTGGTGATCCTAACTGACTTAAGACAGGGAATTTTTAAAAGGATTAAATGTCAGGAATTGTGAAAAACTGAGTTTAAATGTATTTGGCTAAGGTGTATGTAAACTTCCGACTTCAACTGTAAGTGCTGCATTCGACACTGTTGGCCATGATGTCTTACTGGACAGACTGGAGAGGTGAGTTGGCCTCTCTGATCAATTTCTAAATTGGTTTAGGACCTATTTAACCGGTCGAGAATGTGTCACCCTTGGTGAACATAACTCAGAGAAAATACATAACACGTGGTGTTCCACAAGGTTTGATTGTGGGTCCGGTACTGTTCAGTTTATTTATATATATATATACACACAGTGCATTCACAGAGTATTCAGATCACTTGACTTTGTCCACATTTTGTTATGTTACAGCCTTATTCTAAAATTGCCCCCCCCCCTTCAATCTACACACAATACCCCATAATGACAAAGCAAAGACATAACATTCTACACATTTATTACAAATATATTTTTTATTTTTTATTTATGTTATTAAAAAATATATATATATATCACATTTGCATGAGTATTCAGACCCTTTACTCAGTACTTTGTTGAAGCACCTTTGGCAGTGATTACAGCCTCAAGTCTTATTTGGGTATGACGCTACAAGCTTGGCACACCTATATTTGAGGAGTTTCCCTCCATTCTTCTCTGCAGATCCTCTCAAGCTCTGTCAGGTTGCATGGGGAGCGTCGCTGCACAACTATTTTCAGGTCTCTCAAGAGATGTTAGATCGGGTTCAAGTCCAAGCTCTGGCTGGGCCACTCAAGGACATTCAGAGACTTGTCCCGAAGGCACTCCTATGATATCTTGGCTGTGTGCTTAGGGTTGTTGTCCTGTTGTAAGGTGATCCTTCGCCCCAGTCTGATGTCCTGAGCTCTCTGGAGCATGTTTTCATCAAGGATCTCTCTGTACTTTGCTCCATTCATCTTTCCCTGGATCCTGACTAGTCTCCCAGTCCCTGCTGCTGAAAAACATCCCCACAGCATGATGCTTCCACCACCATGCTTCATAGTAGGGATGGCAATTGGTATTCGGCCAAAGAGTTCAAATCTTGGTTTCATCAGACCAGAGAATCTTGTTTATCATGGTCAGAGTCCTTTAGGTCCTTTTCGGCAAACTACAAAGCGGGCCGTCATGTGCTTTTTACTGAGGAGTGGCCAGACGGAAGTCAGTAAAAAGTGCTGCAGAGATGGTTGTCCTTCTGGAAGGTTCTCCCGTCTACACACACTCTCGAGCTCTATCAGATTGACCATCCAGTTCCTGGTCACCTCCCTGACCAAGGCCCTTCTCCCCTGATTGCGCAGTTTGGCCGGGCGGCCAGCTCTAGGAAGTCTTGATAGTTCAAAACCTCTTGAAGAATGATGGAGGCCACTGTGTTCTTTAATGCTGCAGACATTTTTTTTGGTACACTTCCCCAGATCCATGCCTCGACACAATCCTGTGTCTCGGAGCTCTACGGACAATTCCTTTGACCTCATGGCTTGGTTTTTGCTCTGACATGCACTGTCAACTGTGGGATCTTATATAAACAGGTGTGCGCCTTTCCAAATCATGTCCAATCAATTGAATATACCACAGGTGGATTCCAATGAAGTTGTAGAAACATCAAGGATGATCAATGGAAACAGGATGCACCAGAGCTCAATTTTGAGTCTCATAGCAAAGGATCTGAATAGTCATTAAAAAATATATACGTTTTCGCTTTCGCGTCATTATGGGTTATTGTGTGTAGATTGAAGAGGAAAACACATTATTTCATACATTTTAGAATAAGGCTGTAAAGTAACAAAGTGTGGAAAGTCAAGGGGTCTGAATATTTTCCGAATGCACTGTATATCACTGAGTATGGCTAAGCTATTCTTCGTACTGCCAGTGAATTGAAGTTGAACAGCGCCAAGCATCAGTTTACTTATGCCTAAAATGTACAATAAAAAGTATTGCCTATAGCTTATTTAATGAAACCCTGGCTGGCTGTTGATGTCCCAGGTCAGGGCTCTCCAACCCTGTTCCTTGAGAGCTACCTTCTTGTAAGTTTTCACTCCAACCGCATTTGTAACTAACCTGACTCCGCTTATCAACCAACTAATTATTGATTCAGAAGCACTAGATTAGGTTTGGAGTGAAAACCTACAGAATGGCAGCTCTCCACGAACAGGGTTGGAGAGCCCTGTCCAAGGCAATCGATCTCAAAGCAGCGTCCTCGCAAAACTTTTTGTTAATGGCAAGTTCACTTACTCATCCATAAATAGTCAAGTACAAATACGGTTCAGCAGCTCAAATCAGCAGGATGTGGGGCATTGTTATTAGGAAGGACGTCTACCGTGAATGAATCGCTAAAATAATGATTATGACCACACTTCATAAATTTAAATATTATGGGGAGAGCTATACATTTGGCAGCCAAGCACGAGTTATCAGTGTGTAGCCTATTATTGTCCAGACATGACATTGAAATATCTTCACACCTACAATAAAAGCCTCCAAGCTTCTGTCATAAGAGTCAATTAAATTTGAAAAAATTAAGAATTAGTGTGAAGTTTGGAAAAACTAACCCTGTGTGAATCGTCCTCTGGAATAACGCACATGCTTGGACAATAATTACAAAACCAACGCCTCTACTAATACCGTGCGAATAGGGCTATAACATAGCAAAGATTAGGCTTATCAGGGTCGAGTGAGCCGTGTCATCAGTCAAGGATGCTCATGCGAGTCATCTAGGACGCAAATGTAGTCTTCCTAGTTGGACTATGCAATAATGAGGTGGTGTGTGTATGTGCGCATCCGTTCCAGCGTGTTCACAGGAGTCAGTGACAGGTCCAGAAATCCTTGAGTCGTGCACTACTAGTTTTAAGGTCTCTGCACTGGCTGCCTGTGAGTTTTAGAATGACTTTTAAGATTCTTCTACTGGGTTTTAAATCAATCCACGATTGTCCACCCAATACATGTCAGACATGCTTTTAACTTCTTGTGGCAGTATTGAGTAGCTTGGATTAAAAAGGTGCCCAGAGTAAACTGCTTGCCACTCAGGCTCAGAGGCTAAGATATGCACATTATTAGTAGATTTGGATAGAAAACACTCTGAAGTTTCTAAAACTGTTTGAATGATGTCTGTGAGTATAACATAACTCATATGGCAGGCAAAAACCTGAGAAAAAATCCAACCAGGAAGTGGGAAATCTGAGGTTTGTAGGTATGCCTATCCAATATACAGTGGGATGTTGGTCATTTTGCACTTCCTAAGGCTTCCACTAGATGTCAATAGTCTTTAAAACCTTGTTTGATGCTTCTACTGTGAAGAATGAGGGAAGGAGAGCTCTTTGAGTCAGGTGTCTGGCACGAGCTGAACATGCGCGGTCACGTGAGAGCGACCTGCTTTCCATCGCATTTCTGAAGAGAAAGGAATTCTCCAGTTGAAACATTATTGAAGATTTATGTTAACATCCTAAAGATTGATTCTATACATCGTTTGACATGTTTCTACGAACTGTAATGGAATTGTTTGACTTTTCATCTGAACTGCGCGTCATGAATGTGGATTACTGGACTGAACGCGCAAACAAAATGACGGTATTTGGACATAAATGATGGACTATATTGAACAAAACAAACATTTATTGTGGAACTGGGATTCCTGGGAGTGCATTCTGATGAAGATCATCAAAGTTAATATTTATAATGCTATTTCTGACTTCTGTTGACTCCAAAAAATGGCGGATATCTTTATGGCTTATTTGGGCTCTGAGCGCTGTACTCAGATTATAGCATGGTGTGCTTTTTCCGTAAAGTTTTTTTTAAATCTGACACAGCGGTTGCATTAAGGAGAAGTTTATCTAAAGTTCTATGTTTAATACTTGTATCTTTTATCAATGTTTATTATGAGTATTTCTGTAAATTGATGTGGCTCTCTGTAAAATCACCGGATGTTTTAGAGGCAAAACATTATTGAACATAACGCGCCAATGTAAACTGCGATTTTTGGATATAAATATGAACTTTATCGAACAAAACATACATGTATTGTGTAACATGAAGTCCTATGAGTGTCATCTGATGAAGATCAAAGGTTAGTGATTCATTCTATCTCTATTTCTGATTTTTGTGACTCCTCTCTTTGGCTGGAAAAATGGCTGTGTTTTTCTGTGAATAGGTGCTGACCTAACATAATCGTTTGTGGTGCTTTCGCCGAAAAGTCTATTTGAAATCGGACACTGTGGTGTGATGAACAGGCGGTTGTTGTCCGTGATGATCTTTTTGGCCTTCCTGTGACATCGGGTGCTGTAGGGGTCCTGGAGGGCAGGTAGTTTGCCCCCGGTGATACGTTGTGCATACCTCACTACCCTCTGGAGAGCCTTACGGTTGTGGGCGGAGCAGTTGCTGTACCAGGCGGTAATACAGCCCGACAGGATGCTCTCAATTGTGCATCTGTAAAGGTTTGTGAGTGTTTTCGGTGATTACTCACCCTGTACTGAAAGAAGATTGTTTCTTTAACGAGTCAGACGCAAAGGATTTACTTCAGACGCCTGACAAGGCCCGCATCCTCATCATTCATAGGAGAAAGAGACAGAGATATTGGGGACGTAGGTCTGGGTGCCTTGTACGGATCTGACGGCGAGTGGGCAATCTGCCTTTACCAACGGTCCAATTAGCCAACGTACAATGATTGGATAATAAAATAGACTACGAGGATGTATATCCTACCAACAGGACATTAAAAACTGTAATATCTTATGTTTCACCGAGTCGTGGCTGAACGATGACATGAATAACATACAGCTGGAGGGTTTTATGCTTTTTTGCCAGGATAGAACAGCTGCCTCCGGTAAGACAAGGGGTGGCGGTCTCGAGGTTTTGCTCACCTGAGATAGAGCATTTCATGAGAAGCTGTAGACCACACTATTTACCAAGAGAGTTTTCATCAATATTCTTCATAGCTGTCTATTTATCACCACAAACCAATGCTGGCACGAGAACCGCACTCAATGAGCTGTATACGGCCATTAGCAAACAGAAAAATGCTCATCCAGAGGCGGCGCTCCTAGTGGCCGGGGACTTCAATGCAGGGAAACTTAATATCCTTTATCATCATTTCTACCAGCATGTTAAATGTGCAACCAGAGCGGAAAAAACTACAGACCACCTTTAATCCACACACAAAGATGTGTACAGAGCTCTCCCTCGCCCTCCATTTGGCAAATCTGACCATAATTCTATCCTTCTGATTCCTGCTTACAATCAAAAACTAAAGCAGGAAGCACCAGTGACTCGGTCAATAAAAAAAGTGGTCAGATGAATCAGATGCTAAGATAGAGGACTGTTTTGCTAGCACAGGCTGGAATATGTTCCGGGATTCTTCCGATGGTATAGGAGTACACCACATCAGTCACTGACTTCATCAATAAGTGCGTCGATGACATCCCCCCCAGTGACTGTATGTACATACCCCAAGCAGAAGCCATGGATTACAGGCAACATCCGCACTGAGATAAAGGGTAGAGCTGCTGCTTTCAAGGAGCGGAACTCTAACCCAGACGCTTATAAGAAATCCCACTATGCCCTCCGACGAACCAGCAAACAGGCAAAGTGTCATTACAGGACTAAGATTGAATCGTACTACACCGGCTCCGAAACTCGTCGGATGTGGCAGGGCTTGTTTCCCACCTGGACATTATTACAGACTACAAAGGGAAGCAAAGCCGCGAGGTGCCCAGTGACACGAGCCTACCAGAAAAGCTAAATTACTTCTATGCTCGCTTCAAGGCAAGTAAAACTGAAACATGCATGAGAGCATCAGCTGTTCTAGAAGACTGTGTGATCATGCTCTCCACAGCCGATGTAAGACCTTTAAATGGGTCAACATTCACTTGGCCACAGGGCCAGACGGATTACCAGGATGTGTATTCCGAGCATGCGCTGACCAACTGGCAAGCGTCTTCGCTGACATTTTAAACCTGTCCCTGACGGAGTCTGTAATAACAACATGTTTCAAGCAGACCACCATAGTTCCTGTGCCTAAGAACACTAAGGTAACCAGCCTAAATGACTACCAACCCGTAGCACTCACGTCTGTAGCCATGAAGTGCTTTGAAAAGGCTGGTAATGGATCACATCAACGCCATTATCCCAGAAACCCTAGACCCACTCCAATTTGCATACCGCCCAAACAGATCCAATCTCTATTGCACTCCACACTGCCCTTTCCCACCTGGACAAAAGGAACACCTATGTGAGAATGCTATTCATTGACTACAGCTCAGCGTTCAACACCATAGTGTCCTCAAAGCTCATCATTAAGCTAAGGACCCTGGGACTAAACACCTCCCTCTGCAACTGGATCCTGGACTTCCTGATGGGCCGCCCCCAGGTGGTAAGGGTAGGTAACAACACATCCGCCACGCTGATCCTCAACACGGGGGCCCTTCAGGGGTGCGTGCTCAGTCCCCTCCTGTACTCCCTGTTCACTCATGACTGCATGTCCAGGCACAACTCCAACACCATCATTAAGTTTGCTGATGACACAACAGTGGTAGGCCTGATCACAGACAACGATGAGACAGCCTATAGGGAGGAGGTCAGAGACCTGGCCGTGTGGTGCCAGGACAACAACCTCTCCCTCAACTTGATCAAGACAAATTAGATGATTGTGGACTATAGTGAAAGGAGGACTGAGCACGCCCCCATTCTCATCAACAGGGCTGTAGTGGAGCAGGTTGAGAGCGTCAAGTTCCTTGGTGTCCACATCACCAACAAACTATCATGGTCCAAACACACCAAGACAGTCGTAAAGAGGGTAAGACAACGCCTATTCCCCTCAATTTCCAGCACACAATGGCATAGGTCACTACACTCGCCACAACACTGCTATAGAGCATATGAAGCATTTTGTCACATCTATTAGATCTTAGATAATTGAATGTAGGGACAGACCAGGGGGCTAACACTGTGAAGTCTACATACCAACCAACAGCGAGAAGTCAATTACTGGTACAGATGCGGTCAAGTATATTGGCCCCCATGCACGATTCAATCCCTTCTAAAATAAGTTGAAATTGAAAAAACACTGTGCGATTTACAACAGCACAGAACCAAAAAATAATAATGAAATTAAGATTTTTAATTTCATAGTCAGAAAATGCCTGGGCAAAATTATTCAAAATTCTAATGTATTTGATTGGAGGCAAGTGATTTTAGGCAAGTGTCATTTACCCTATTTGTTGTAAGTTGCAGGTGCCTACAAGGTAATTAAAAAAAAATGGTTTAACCAGTTTTGATATGAGAAAAGAGAATTCAATATATTTGCACACAAGAAAAATACAAAACCATGTAATGAGTTAAAAAGGCAAGCGAAAAGTGCATGTGCTGGAGAGGAAGAAAAAACTACCCTGAGGGGCTTTCAAGGCACCTCCACTTTCAAATATTTATACAAAATAAATCAACTATATCCTGATTAATAAAACAGAAATACATAGTTGAGGATTTAAAGAAAATGAAAAACAATGCATCAGGGGTTAATCAATAGCGGCAGAAGATTATTGCAATCAGTCAATGTACGGAATGTCCAGGAGATTCTTTTTCATTTTGTATTTGAAGGAGGGCAGTTTTTGAGGTGTTCCTGGGAGATGTTACCCAAAATAACTGAGTATTGAATTTGAAAAGATATTGAAAAGAAACGGAGAATGTTCATTTTGAATTGGAATACAAAATGACATAAATTGAAGTTGATTGATTTCTTAAATGTTGAGAATATGAAGATAAGAGTGGAGAGAAACTGGCACGACTGTCGGAATGAGTTGCCATCCTCAAATAGTCTCCAGACCAGAGGTGTCAAACAAATTTGTCTTCAACAAGGTCTGGAGGGCCACACTGAAAATGTGTTATATTTCCTCGCCGTCAAAATACAAAAGTCCTCCATCCATCATTTTTTGAATGTTCTATCCTCCGACTGTCTAGCTTTCATTTTGGTGTTTATTAGAGAGCTGGACCCAGTCAAGAAACTGCATGAATGAAGGTCCATTATAATTTCTACAGTTTCCATTTGTTTTTTGGTCATTTTAAAGTACAATACATTCAGAAAGTATTCAAACCCCTTCACTTTTTCCACATTGTTACATCACAGCCTTATTCTAAAATGGATTAAATTATTTCCCCCCCTCAATCTACACAATATACCCCATAACGACCAAGCAAAAACAGGTTGACACACTACAATTCAATTCAATTTTCAAAATAAGGGTGGATCCAAAGACGAAGCCTAGGCTGTATAGCAATAGAAATGCCTACTTGGATCACATATGTGTAACGAGATGATGAAGCTACACATTTCATCTAATTTAGAACCGAGAACTTGCGAGGAAATCTGTGGTGAGAGGAGTCTCCGCAGATCATGCAGGCCAGGGATGAGGTGCCTTGCAGTGGCAAGCGGAGTGGATATGAAGGAGCACGTAGGGGTGCGTGCGTGTGTGTAGTGTCAGGGTTTCCGTTAGGAAAATGTGGCACCAGACACTGACCGGGAAGATTTTTAATTTACCGGCCATTTGATAAATATACCGGACCCTTATGCATTCGGTGCGTAAACCCATTAGGGCGTCCACCGACGGGGCTCAGAATGACAGAAATCACATTTAGATAATGGAGTCACTTTTTGTCTTGATCTTCCAAGGCCATTTCAGCGCCACAACATGATATCAGTTATGGTCGAGGGGTAGAGGTCCCCCTCTGCTGGAGACACTTAGTATCACACTGGATTTGCCCCCCATGAGTGAGGGTGAAGGTGAAAGGGGTAGAGAATGCTTACCTGGGGCAGGCAGGCCAGTGGGGTGGGGGAGAGGGTCAGCTCAACGTCTAGCTCGGGAGCTGGGGTACCCTCCGTACTCTTGACATCCAGGATCAGCTGGGCAAGGAAGTTCTGCTGGAAGCGAGTCCGTTTGCCCAGAGCACTTCCATGACCATAACTGTAGGCCTTCTAAAGCCCAGGCTGTTACTGTATGTTGAGATTGTTACTTACCTATCATGTTCATCTCTAGGCCAGTTAGGAGAGCTCCTTGGCCCGTTGGAAGTGCTCCTTGGCTGGGTTGTTCTCATAGTAGTTTAGAGAGGTGAAGCCACATTCAAGTTGGAACTGGATGGACAGGTTCTGGAGGGTTCCATCAGAGAACAAAGGCTCACACTTCATTACTGCAGAGAAGATGAGGGGGGTTAAAATTCTAAGATGTCCTTTTTCTATTTCAGTTGAATGTATTACTATTTGCATTGATATCATAAATCAGTTCAGCGGTGAAAAAAAAAAATATTTAATATTATTTTTCACTTATTCCAAGTTCTCAAAACATACCATTCCACTTAGCACTAGAAGATGGCACATCTACACCTAAAACAAAAGTATTCAGCATTATTTTGATCAGACGTCCCCTGAAGACCATCCAGAGGTCAATTAGAGCTCAGTGCACCTGCAGACCAATCCCATGAGGCCATTGGTCAGCAACATCGTGAGGGAGAGATACCTTGCGGCGACACATTAAAGAGAGAGGTGTTTTGGCTTTGTCCTTGGCTCCACCTCTCCCCGTCTGACATGATTACCAGTTTGGTGTCGTTGAAGGCTGTGCGCGGTGTGGAGATTATTCCTCGCTTCTAATGTGTATAATTCATGGTGCAGTGTACTCTCGCGTTCCCCCATTCAAAATTTATAGAGGCAGCCCAGGCCAGCGCCAAGGAGATTTACTTTGCGCCTTGTCACCTTCATACAAGGAAATTCGCTTCCTGGGCTGTTGTGAAATGTGCAAGGGGAGGGGACAATTTACTTATTTATTTTACACAAATGACTTGGAGTCAAATATTGATATAATAATGTCCAAAAATTATATTTTGCGATACATAACTATATTGCTCACCCCATTACTACTAGCTAACCATTTCACTTAGCTTCAAAAAGTTATCCTATTTCATGCCTACTGATCACAACCCTGGCAGCAAATGAGTACACCGTGACGTGCAAGCAGCCATATTACATTAGCATGGGCCCACACAGAACAAATGAGCATTTATCTTGACGGGTTGCCAGCTAATCCTTTTATTTAGTCTTATCTGGGCATTGTTAGAATGAACATTGACTGATTTATGAATTCTCAGGAAATATTATGGTAGAGTGAAGAAGAGAAAATGAAAACAGGTCACAATAACAGTCAATGCTTGAAATACATGTTTTATTTTATCCCATTCTCTCGGTGTCAACTCAAAACCAACAGCAATGCTAGAGAAAG
This sequence comes from Salvelinus sp. IW2-2015, assembly GCF_002910315.2. Taxonomy (NCBI): domain Eukaryota; kingdom Metazoa; phylum Chordata; class Actinopteri; order Salmoniformes; family Salmonidae; genus Salvelinus; species Salvelinus sp. IW2-2015. The sequence goes on along the minus strand of NC_036858.1, from coordinate 35,150,264 downwards.
AGAAAGGGTGAAATTGGATAGTAAAAATCCCCTTTTCCATCTGCATGCCTTTCACAACCTGGAGCTCAAACAGAGTAGTAAAAAGGATTGTGTGGTCTTTTACTGGCTGCTCCTCTGGAATACGGACTGGCTGTTTCATAGCCCGCAGAATCTGGTCACCCTTCACACACTGTTAAGCACCCCTCACACACACCCCCACAACAAAAATCAGCAAACCAACATTTCAAGCCCAGCAGAAGTCAACTATAATTAAGCAGAACAATCTTAAACTGTGATCTGCTACTAATGACCTGGTGGCAGGACTGTAGGACAAACGAACGCTGGGCAAACAAGTGGACTATAATGAGCTCAAACCACCCTGAAAGGAAGGAGGGGAAAAAAAGGTTTTCAAGAGGGATCAGAGTTAAGAAAGTGCCCTTTAGTCTCATTTTAACAATTTCTTCAACTTATATGAGGAAAAGGGGAAAACTCAATTGTGCACACTGGCTAAACCAAAATCAAAAACTTCATTACAGAAGGGATAAACGTAGACGTTCTCAGAAACAAGGCGAAGCAGAGTCCCTTTGCGGAGTTCATTCTTCCAAGGCAATGTACAGAACGGAGGCGTTTATTCAGCTCATACCACAGTTGCCAAAAAAAATTATCCTAAAATAACACTTACTGGTAGAAATACAATTTTGTTCATATAGAGTGCATTCGGAAAGTATTCAGACCCCTTCGACTTTTTCCACATTTTTACATTACAGCCTTATTCTAAAATGAATACAATTGTTTCCTAATCAATCTACACACAATATAACAAAATGACAAAGCAAAAAAACTGAAATACCTTAACCATAAGATTTCAGACCCGTTGCTATGAGACTGAGACCCATCCTGTCTCAGCCTCCAGTATTTATACTGCAATAGTTTGTGTCAGGGGGCTAAGGTATACAGCTGAAGTCGGAAGTTTACATAAACTTAGGTTAGGAGTCAATAAAACTAATTTTTCAACCACTCCACAAATTTCTTGTTAACAAACTATAGTTTTGGCAAGTCGGTTGGGACATCTACTCTGTGCATGACACAAGTAATTTTTCCAACAATTGTTCACAGACAGATTATTTCACTTATAACTCACTGTATCACAATTCCAGTGGGTCAGAAGTTTACATTCACTAAGTTGACTGTGCCTTTATACAGCTTGGAGAATTCCAGAAAATGATGTCATGGCTTTGGAAGTTCTGATAGGCTAATTGACATAATTTGAGTCAATTAGAGGTGTACCTGTGGATATATTTCAAGGCCTACCTTCAAACTCAGTGACCCTTTGCTTGACATCATGAGAAAATCAAAAGAAATCAGGCAAATTGTAGACCCCCACGAGTCTGGTTCATCCTTGGGCGCAATTTCCAAACGCCTGAAGGTACCACGTTCATCTGTACAAACAATAGTACACAGCCGTCATACAGCTCAGGAAGGAGACGCATTCTGTCTCCTAGAGATGAACGTACTGTGGTGCGAGAAGTGCAAATCAATCCCAGAACAAGAGCAAAGGACCTTGTGAAGATGCTGGAGGAAACAGGTACAAAAGTATCTATATCCACAATAAAACGAGTCCTATATCGACATAACCTGAAAGGCCGCTCAGCAAGGAAGAAGCCATTGCTCCAAAACCGCCATGAAAAAGCCAGACTATGGTTTGCAACTGCACATGGGGATTGAGATCGTACTTTTTGGAGAAATGTCCTCTGGTCTGATGAAACAAAATAAGAACTGTTTGGACATAATGACCATCATTATGTTTGGAGGAAAAAGGGGGAGGCTTGCAAGCCGAAGAACACCATCCCAACCGTGAAGCACGGGGTTGGCAGCATCATGTTGTGGGGGGTGCTTTGCTGCAGGAAGGACTGGTGCACTTCACAATAGATGGCATCACGAGGAAGGAAAACTATGTGGATATATTGAAGCAACATCTCAAGACATCAGTCAGGAAATGGCTTAAGGACAACAAAGTCAAGGTATTGGGAGTGGCCATCACAAAGCCCTGACCTCAATCCCATTGAAAATGTGTCGGCAGAACTGAAAAAGCATGTGCGAGCAAGGAGGCCTACAAACCTGACTCAGTTACACCAGCTCTGTCAGGAGGAATGGGCCAAAATTCACCCAACTTGTTGTGGGAAGCTTGTGGAAGGCTACCCGAAACGTTTGAAACAAGTTAAACAATTTAAAGGCAATGCTACCAAATACGAATTGAGTGTATGTAAAATACTGACCCACTGGGAATGTGATGAAAGAAATAAAAAGGTGAAATAAATAATTCTCTCTACTATCTACTATTATTCTGACATTTCACATTCTTAAAATAAAGTGGTGATCCTAACTGACCTAAGACAGGGAATTATTACTAAGATTAAATGTCAGGAATTGTGAAAAACTGAGTTTAAATGTATTTGGCTAAGGTGTATGTAAACTTCCGACTTCAACTGTATCTGGAGTATTTCTCCTGTCTTATCTGGTGTCCTGTGTGAATTTAAGTATGCTCCATCTAATTCTCTCCCTCTCCTCCCAGAGGACCTGAGCCCTGGGACCATGCCTCAGAACTACCTGACCTGATGACTCCTTGCTGTCCCCAGTCCACCTGGTCGTGTTGCTGCTTCAGTTTCAACTGTTCTGCCTGCAGTTCACAGGACGTGCTACCGTGTCCCGGACATGCTGTTTTCGACTCTCTACCACACCTGCTGTCTCTGAATAATTGGCTATGAAAAGCCAACTGACATTTACTTACTTGCAGCCTCTACAACAACTGTGATTATTATTTGACCCTGCTGGTCATCTATGAACATTTGAACAGCTTGGCCATGTACGGTTATAATCCCAACCCGGCACAGCCAGCAGAGGACTGGACACCCCTCAGAGCCTGGTTCCTCTCTAGGTTTCGTCCTAGGTTCCCACCTTTCTAGGGAGTTTTTCCTAGCCACCGTGCTTCTACATCTGCATTGCCTGGTGTTTGGTGTTTTAGGCTGGGTTTCTGTATAGCACTTTGTGACATCGGAGGTAAAAAGGGCTTTATAAATACATTTGAAGGAGACTCAAAATTGAGCTCAGGTACATACTGTTTCATTGTTCATCCTTCAGATGTTTCTACAACTTGATTGGAGTCCGTCTGTGGTAAATTCAATTGATTGGACATGATTTGGAAAGGCACACACCTGTCTACATAAGGTCCCACAGTTGACAGTGCATGTCAGAGCAAAAACGAAGGCATGGGGTCGAAGGAATTGTCCCTAGACCTCTGAGACACAGATCTGGGGAAGAGTACCAAAAAATGTCTGCAGCATTGACGGTCCCCAAGAACACTGTAGCCTCCATTCTTAAATGGAAGAAGTTTGGAACCACCAAGACTCGTCCTAGAGCTGGCTGCCCGGCCAAATTGAGAAATCAGGGGAGAAGGGCCTTGGTCAGGGAGGTAACCAAGAACCCGATGGTCAATATGACAGAGCTCCAAAGTTCCTCTGTGGTGATGGGAGAACCTACCAGAAGGACAACCATCTCTGCAGCACTCCACCAAATCGGAACTTTATGGTAAAGTGGCCAGACGGAAGCCAGTCCTCAGTAAAAGGCACAACAGCCTGCTTGGATTTTGCCAAAAGGCACCTAAAGGTCTGTCAGACCATGAGAAACAAGAATCTCTGGTCTGATGAAACCAAGATTGAACTCTTTGGCCTGAATGCCAAGCGTCACACCTGGAGGAAACTTGGCACCATCCCTACGGTGAAGGGCATTAAAGGGTCTGAATACTTATGTACATGTTTTATTACATTGTAACGTAACAAAAAAAATGTGGGAAAAAGTCAAGGGGTCTGAACACTTTCCAAATGCACTGCATAAACAGTACCAGTCATAAGTTTGGACACACCTACTGATTCAAGGGCTTTTCTTTATTTTTACTATTTTCTACATTGTAGAATTATAGTGAAGACATCAAAAAACTATGCATTTACATATGGAATCATTTAGTAACCAAAAAAAGTGTTAAGGAAATCAAAATATATTTTATATTTGAGATTCTTCAAAATAGCCACCCTTTGCCTTGAAAGCTTTGCACTCTTCACATTCTCTCAATCATCTTCATGAGGTAGTCACCTGGAATGCATTTCAATTAACAGGTGTGCCTTGTTAAAAGTTAATTTGTGGATATTCTTACCTTAATGCGTTTGAGCCAATCAGTTATGTGATAAGGTAGGGGTGGTATACGGAAGATAGCCCTATTTGGTCAAATATTAAGTCCATATTATGGCAAGAACAGCTCCAATAAGCAAAGAGATACGACAGTCCATCATTACTTTATTTTAGACATAGTCAGTCAATCCGGAAATCTTCATGAACTTTGAAAGTTTCTTCAAGTGCAGTCACAAAAACCATCAAGCTCTTTGATGAAACTGGCTCTGACGAGGACCACCACAGGAATGGAAGAGCAGAGTTACCTCTGCTGCAGAGGAGAAGTTCATTAGTTACCAGCCTCAGAAATTGCAGCCCAAATAAATGCTTCACAGAGTTCAAGTAACAGACACATCAGCATCAACTGTTCAGAGGACACTGTGTGAATCAGGCCTTCATGGTCGAAATGCTTTAAAGAAACCACTACCAAAGGACACCAATAAGAAGAAGACTTGCTTTGGCCAAGAAACACGAGCAATGGACATTAGACTGGTGGAAATCGGTCCTTTGATCTGGAGTCCAAATTGTAGATATTTGGTTCCAACCACCATGTCTTTGTGAGACGCGGTGTGGGTGAACAGATGATCTCCGCATGTGTATTTCCCACCGTAAAGCATGGAGGTGGTGGTATTATGGCGTGGGGGTGCTTTGCTGGTGACGCTGTCTGTGATTTTTTTTTAATTCAAGGCACACTTAACCAGCATGGCTACCACAGCATTCTGCAGCGATACGTCATCCCATCTGGTTTGCGCTTAGTGGGACTATCATTTGTTTTTCAACAGGACAATGACCCAACATACCTCCAAGCTGTGCAAGAGATATTTTACCAAGAAGGAGAGCGATGGAGTGCAGTTTCAGATGACCTGGCCTCCACAATCCCTCGACCTCAAACCAATTGAGATGGTTTGGGGTGAGTCGGACTGCAGAGCGAAGGAAAACAGCCAACAAGTGCTCTGCATATATGGGAACTCCTCCAAGACTGTTGGAAAAGCATTCCAGGTGAAGCTGGTTAAGAGAATGCCAAGAGTGTGCAAAGCTGTCAAGGCAAAGGGTGGCTATTTGAAGAATCTCAAATATATTTAGATTTCTTTAAAAGGAAATTGGTTACTAAATTATTCCATGTGTTATTTTATAGTTTTGATGTCGTCACTATTATTCTACAATGTAGAAAATAGTAAAAATAAAGAAAAACCCTTGAATGAGTAGGTGTTCTAAAAAACTTTTGACCGGTAGTGAGTATGTATATATATATATTTTTTGCAACAAAATAAAACAATCCAGTTGTTTGTTCTATATGTTCCCTTGCTTGTTAGCCAAATAGCTACAGCTAACAGTCACAACCCTCTGCAGCCAGAATAACAGCAAAGGCGCTGCGGTTTTCTACTGACATTAAATTTGGATAAATCCATAATGAGCGGATACCTGATTTTGCCTGGCATAGCTAGAAAAGTTTACCTTCGTCAGGACACGCGACACTACTCATTACAAGGAGATCGCATTGTATATCAAACACCAGGCTAGAGGCCAGCTAAATAATTTATTGCTAAGGAGCCTGCAAAAATGACAAACGAATTTAAAAATATCTGTTGCTAAAAACAACTGGTCAAACTAGAAAACATGTGGGAGGATTTGACAACATACCGCCACTTGTGTAATGACTGCAACAGTAGGGAAAGGAGAAATGCATGTTCATCACTCACCATGTCAAGTCATCAAATGCTCCCCAAAAATGTGTCTGCAAAAACAAATAAATGCAAGCTAGTTTTTCTTAATTGGACCTGCGGTAACAATGTATAACATTTTGGTTTGTGTGATTGTCATTTTAGCTTTCTGTAACTTTGTAGCAAGTAGTATGGTCTGATGGTGTAGGCGCATATCGCGTCATGATTGCAAGGTGTCACAATCTCTTTTCCAACTGCCCTGTAATCTGGATTTAATGCCAATCAGAAACAAGTATTCAACAATTCTGTGGTATAAACATAAACAATAGGTACTATGTCATGTCTTTCTTCCGTGATTTGTTGCCCACCACTGCAGTGGGAACGAAAGCAAAGTACAGCGCAGCCAATAGAACCACCACAGAGGCCAACAGGGAACAGCACAACAACCAAGCCATGTCATTTCTTCACAGCACCACCACACTGGGGGCTTTTGGCAGACAATCTGTCAACAGTGAAAGGTGCAAACCGCAGGAGAACAACTGCACATACCTGTGTTTGTGTCACCTGTATTAGGTGTCAGGTGTTTTAGTCATGCTCAAATCAACCATCACTTTGGAGAACGCAGAGGGCATGGATTTTTCAAAGATGCGGTATGACTATTAGAGAATGTCTCAGCGAACAATCATTTACTTCAATTCACAATATGGCAGTACAAAATTCAATTAATGACAAAAATAAGTAACACTTAAGAGAGAGGGGAGCAAACATTGAGAGAGATTGCGTTCAGAACCTAACATCCCCTTCTATGTGTGAACCTCAGCAGAGCTGCTTCCGGGAAAAATTCCCCAACATTAAAGCAATGTGTTTGGCAGCAGGGCTGGAATCAGCAGCTCTCTCCTGGGTGCAGTGGCCAAGCAGCAGTGACAGGTTGGCCACGACGCCTGGCGACCTCTCAAACTGGAGCAGGTTTCTACCCTAGCTGTATGATGCATAGATCTGGCCGGGCACTGGAGGTGTCAGCACGGCTGCTTGGGATTTTCAAACAACCCCAGCGTTCTGCTGTTTTCCGTCATTGTTTCTGCCAGACCATTGAGCATATATAGACAAAACGCTGACATGGAAAACATACTTTATTAACAGCCAAACCGACAGGATTAAACAATGTCCGAGTAGTCCATTGCCCTGCTATTCATTACAGGAGGAGCCAATGCTGTATTCAGTACCAGTGCATCTACTCATCAACCTACACTAAGAGCAACTCTAGCCAGCCCACTAATGATCATCAAATCACATGTATCACACATTTATTAGTCACATGCGTCAAATACAACAGGTGTAGTGAAATGTTTACTTACAAGCCCCAAACCAACAATGCAGTTACGAATAAGAAATAGCACCAGTAGGTCGAGGCAATATGTACATGTAGGTAGAGTTATTAAAAGTGACTATGCATAGATGATAACAGAGTAGCAGAGGTGTAAAAGAGGGGGGCAATGCAAATAGTCTGTGTAGCTATTTGATTAGATGTTCATGAGTCTTATGGCTTGGGAGGGTAGAAGATGTTTAGAAGCCTCTTGGACCTAGACTTTGCGCTCTGGTACTGCTTGCAGTGCGGAATCAGAGAAAACAGTCCATGACTAGGGTAGCTGGAGTCCGACAATTTCTAGGGCCTTCCTCTGACACCGCCTGGTATAGAGGTCCTGGATGGCAGGAAGCTTGGCGCCAGTGATGTACTAGGCCATACACACTACCCTCTGTAGTGCGTTGCGGTTGGAGGCCAAGCTGTTGCCAAACCAGGTAGTGATGCAATCAGTCAGGATGCTCTCGATGGTGCAGCTGTATACATTTTTTAGGATCTGGGGACCCATGCCAAATCTTTRCAGTCTCCTGAGGGGGAATAGGTTTTGTCGTGCCCTCTTCACGACTGTCTTGGTGTGCTTGGACCATGTTAGTTTGTTGGTGATGTGGACAAGCTATGGTGGTCTGCTGAAAACATGGTGGTATTACAAACTCGGACAGGGAGGTTGAAAATGTCAGTGAAGACACTTGCCAGTTGGTCAGCGCATGCTCGCAGTACACGTCCTGGTAATCCATCTGGCCCTACGGCCTTGTGAATGTTGACCTGATTAAAAGGTCTTACTCACATTGGCTGTGGAGAGCGTGATCACACCGTCGTCCGGAACAGCTGGTGCTCTCATGCATGTTTCAGTGTTACTTGCCTTGAAGCGAGCATAGAAGTAGTTCAGCTCGTCTGGTAGGCTCGTGTCACTGGGCAGCTCTTGGCTGTGCTTCCCTTTGTAGTCTGTAATTGTTTGCAAGCCCTTTCACATCCGACGAGCACTTATTGATGAAGCCAATGACTGATGTGGTGTACTCCTCAATGCCATCGGAAGATTCCTAGAACATATTCCAGTCTGTGCTAGCAAAACAGTCCTGTAGCTTAGTATCTGATTTATCTGACCAGCTTGTAAGCAGGAGTCAGGAGGATAGAATTATGGTCAGATTTGACAAATGGGAGAGCTTAGTACGCATTTCTGTGTGTGGAGTTAACGTGGACTAGAGTTTTATTTTACTCTGGTTGCACATTTAACATGCTGATAGAAATATGGTAAAACCGATTAAAGTTTCCCTGCATTAATGCGCCGCCTGGATGAGCGTTTTCCTGTTTGCTTATGGTGGAATACAGCTCATTGAGTGAGGTCTTAATGCCAGCATCGGTCTGTGGTGGCATGTAGACAGCTACTGAAAAATACAGATGAAAAACTCTAGGTAGATAGAGCATCTCATGATAAGCTGTAGACCACACTACCTCAGGCGAGTAAAATCGAGAATTCCTTAGATATCGTGCACCAGCTGTTGTTTACAAATATGTATAGTCCACCCCCCCCTTGTCTTACCAGACACCGCTGTTCTATAATGCCGATACAGCTGCCTGGTTATACGCTGTATGTTGATAATGTTGTTGTTCAGCCACGACTCAGTGAAGTATAAGATTACAGTTTTTAATGTCCCGTTGGTAGATTAATCTTCCTCGTAGGTCGTCAATTTTATTTTCCAACAATTGCACGTTAGCTAGTAGAACGGAAGGCAGGGGAGATTTATTTGATCGCCTACGAATTCAGAAGGCAGCCAGACCTCCGTCCTCTTTTTCTCCGTCGTCTCTACACGCAAATTTGGGCCTGTTCCCGGGAAAGCAGTATGTCCTTCACGTCTGGCTCATAGGAACTCGTTAAAGGGAAAAAAAATAAAAATAAACTTCTGCCAGTTCGTGGTGAGTAGATCGCTGTTCTGATGTCCAGAAGTTATTTTCGGTCATAAGAGACAGTAGCAGCAACATTATGTACAAAATAAGTAAAAGATAAGCTAAACCACGCGAAAATACTAACAAAAAACAGAATTGTTAGGAACATGTAAAATGTCTGCCATCTTCTTCAGCGTGAATCAGGGTATTAGCTCCATGCGGGAGAGGTGGGGCGTTGCTGCAGTGTGCCAACTAACACTGCGGTACCATTCTACCTCTATTAAATCTCTCATTCATCCCCCTACCATGGGCTCTCAAGGGATGCCTCCCATTGTTGAGGAAATTAGGTATTTCACTGTAGTGCTCACTATAGCCATTGAGATGACAGGCTGCCTGGCACCAGTACAAATATTTAGATCCCCCACTCCCACCAGCATATGCCCAGGTACCTCAGCCCACACAGAGCCCCTGTAGCAGGCCAAGGTAGGGCAGGGCTGATCCATCCTGCTTACATCTCTCCTAGGGTCTGAGGCAGACGGGAGTTCTACTGGCAGGCTGACTGACTTCATCCTCCAGGTGGTGGAGAGAGACTCCAACGCTGCTAACGTTTCCCTCCTCCGCTTTCCCAATTACCTCACTCCCTCCTTCCTTCACCCACTCCCTCCCATGCCCCCTCGGTATTAGTCATACAGTGCGGGGGTCAGGCTCCTTAGTAGTCAGACACGGCCGGTGAGAAATGCCAAGGTGCCAGCGTCAGAAGCATGTTGTCATGCTAGTACAGGTTGTTAGGCAAAGAAATACACAGACAGGGCTCCAGAGTGTGACAATTTGAGTTGGTTGTGCAAGTTTACTTTTTAATTGGTCGCACTGGTGCGAGCTGCAAATTCTAGCTCGTCACTTCACTCAAAAAGTTATATTTTGATTCAGTCAAACAGTAGCCCAATGTGCATTAATACCCTGATTCCTGCATGAAAGTGTCTGCCCTGCCCCTATGCGAGTTTATCCATGTGCTCCGACTCAAGTATAGGAGAGGGAGAGAAAAATGCTTTCTGATTGTACAACATTTCTAAATACAATAGCATTGTTTTGAAAACTACTACTGTTGTGACTGTTGAGAGGAGGGTCTCAGCTTTATGTAGGTATTACAATTATATTCTCGCAATATTGACAGTTTTAGCAAGTATCTGGTATGGCATTGAGATGTACGGAGCGCGTGAAGCGTGTGCATCTGCCATTTGAGGTGATTACATGTACTGTTAGGTTAATCAATTACACAGCTAACGAGCAGTGCATTTTATCCTCCTTGTGGGTATTTGTGTTTGCTAGACTTTATTTTTTAAAGAAATACGTATTTTAATGTAAGTGCAAAATTGTCCTCTGTGGTGATCATTAATAAATTCATTATTACACAGTCCTTAACTATTCCTGAGATATTCACATACAAGAAACAATTTGAATATCAAACTCACAAAAAGTATAATTACACACCTATTTTCAAATTTCCATAAAATCTGCTAATTTTGATGGCAGACAGGGTTGAAGGTCACACCCCTACTACACATGTGATATCATTGACTTTGTGCCTTGTACGACCTCAGATGCGGAACAAGAACTGATGTCCACTAGAAAGGACAAAAATGAATTGCTGGGTCTCAGGACGATATTTTAGCGAAATAACCAATGCATTTGAGTTTCCACATCTTTAGATAAATTATTCCCTAATTAATTAGCCGATGGGAAATTCAATTAAAAAACATTATCCCCGGGCAACATTGCTACACAAAAATATTATATTTATATTTCAGTAGAGAACAAAGAGGACGGTGTTGGTCCCCCTTTTGCTGATATAACAGCAAGGGCTGGGCGATATGGCCTAAAACGCAGATTTTTTCGAACTGATGAGCGATTCACTATCTATATGTATCTATACCTATCAGAAACACTACCGTTCAAAAGTTTGGGGTCACTTAGAAATGTCCTTGTTTTTGAAAGAAAAGCTAATTTTTTATCCATTCAAATAACATCAAATTGATCAGAAATACAGTGTAGACATGGTTAATGTTGTAAATGACTATTGTAGCTGGAAACGGCTGATTTTTTATGGAATATCTACATAGGCGTACAGAGGCCCATTATCAGCAACCATCACTACTGTCTTCCAATGGCACGTTGTGTTAGCTAATCCTGTCACGTTCCTGACCTGTTTTCTGTTAGTTTTTGTATGTGTTAGTTGGTCAGGACGTGAGTTTGGGTGGGCAGTCTATGTTTTGTGTTTCTATGTTGGTTTATGGGTACCTGATATGGTTCTCAATTAGAGGCAGGTGGTTTTCATCTCCTCTGATTGAGAATCATATTAAGGTAGGTGTTTTCACATTGMMMGTTGTGGGTGGTTGTCTCCTGTGTCTGTGTATGTTGCGCCACACGGGACTGTTTCGGTTTGTTTTGTTCGTTCGGTTTTTGTGTAGTCTGTTTCTCCTGTTCGTGCGTTCTTCGTTACATGTAAGTTCTTACGTTCAGGTCAGTCTACGTCGTTTGTTGTTTTTGTCTCTATTTCAAGTGTTCTTCGTGTTTTCGGTTTTGTTTAATAAATATCATGTCAAGTTACAACGCTGCGTTTTGGTCGAATCCCTGCTCCTCCTCTTCGGATGAAGAGGAGGAGGAATTCCGTTACAAATCCAAGTTCATCATTTTAAAAAGCTAATTGATCATTAGAAAACCCTTTTGCAATTATGTTAGCAAAGCTTTAAACTGTTGTTCTCATTAAAGAAGCAATAAAACTGTCCTTCTTTAGACTAGTTGAGTATCTGGAGGATCAGCATTTGTGGGTTTGATTACAGGCTCAAAATGGCCAGACACATAGACCTTTCTTCTGAAATTCGTCAGTCTATTCTTGTTCTGCGAAATGAAGGCTATTCCATGCGAGAAATTGGCAAGAAACTGAAGATCTCGTACAACGCTGCGTACTTCTCCCTTCCCAGAACAGCGCAAACTGGCTCTAACCAGAATAGAAGGAGTGGGAGGCCCCGGTGCACAACTGAGCAAGAGGACAGCTACATTAGAGTGTCTAGTTTGAGAAACAGACGCCTCACAAGTCCTCAACTGGCAGCTTCATTAAAGAGTACCCACAAAACACCAGTCTCAAAGTCAACAGTGAAGAGGCAACTCCGGGATGCTGGCCTTCTAGGCTGCATCCTTTTCTTTCAAAAACAAGGACATTTCTAAGTGACCCCAAACTTCTGAACGGTAGTGTATATCTTTATCTTTTAAACATTCTCTAAATAATCTTTGTTGTACAATTAACGGTCAAATACACTGCATTTAAAGCGGTCAACAATAATCAAAATTAACTCCGAGCTTATGAAATTACACATTAATACATTTATTCCTCCCACAACCATAAGACCCACTAATAATTTAATTAAATAATCAAAATAGTTGTGCATTCTTATTTAAAAAGAAAAAAATCCCTGACTTTTAGGTCTGTCAATAGAAATTCCCATGAGCCAGATCATGTCGGTGCTCATGGAGGCGGGCCAATGACTTAGTTAAACTTTAAAAACGGAATACAATTCTCTCACATTAACAGTTTAAAATCACATTACATAATTTCACAAATAGTTTAATCTTTTCTCATAAATTTTATACAATAATTAGACACAAACCTCATAACGGAGGCTCCTGTATAAACAGAGTTATGGTAATGTGGCTGTATTGTCTTTCATGAGGTCACAAACATGAAACAAAATGGACCGGGTCGTAGCTGGCGTTTCCACCAACCGTTTCCACATTCTCCAAAACATGAATATTGTTCAGTTCTCAAGTTCTGTGATGTAGAAGAAGTTCCTTTGTTCTCTCTCCAGGAATTTACAACCTTAGATAACAGAACCTGGGTGTTGGAGGGAGATGGTGAAGCCACTCACTATACCCAAAGGGCCATGCCACATCGTGACTAATATATATATATATATATATATATATATATATATATATATAAATCTGCTCCAAAAAATAAAGGGAGCACTAAAATAATACATCCTAGATCTGAAGAATGAAATATTCTTATTAAATACTTTTTTCTTTACATAGTTAATGTGCTGACAACAAAACCCACTCAAAAATTATCAATGGAATCAAATTTATCAACCCATGGAGGTCTGATTTGGAGTCACACTCAAAATTAAAGTGGAAAACCACACTACAGGCTGATCCAACTTTGATGTAATGTCCTTAAAACAAGTCAAAATGAGGATCATAGTGTGTGTGGCCTCCACGTGCCTGTATGACCTCCCTACACGCCTGGCATGCTCCTGATGAGGTGGCGGATGGTCTCCTGAGGATCTCCTCCCAGACCTGGACTAAAGCATCCGTCAACTCCTACAGTCTGTGGTGCAACGTGCATTGTGGATGGAGCGAGACATGATGTCCCAGATGTGCTCAATTGGATTCAGGTCTGGGAAGGCGGGCAGCCCATAGCATCAATGCCTTCCTCTTGCAGAACTGCTGACACACTCCAGCCACATGAGTCTAGCATTGTCTTGCATTAGTAGGAACCCAGGCCAACCGCACCAGCATATGGTCTCACAAGGGGTCTGAGGATCACATCTCGGAACCTAATGGCAGTCAGGCTACCTCTGGCGAGCACATGGAGGGCTGTGCGGCCGCCCAAAGAAATGCCACCCACACCATGACTGACCCACCGCAAACCGGTCATGCTGGAGGATATTGCAGGCAGCAGAACGTTCTCCACGGCGTCTCCAGACTCTGTCCAATGTGCTCAGTGTGAACCTGCTTTCATCTGTGAAGAGCACAGGGCGCCAGTGGCAAATTTGCCAATCTTGGTGTTTTCTGGACAATGCCAAACGTCCTGCACGTGTTTGGGCTGTAAGCACAACCCCACATTGTGACGTCGGCCCCTCATACACCCTCATGGAGTCTGTTTCTGACCGTTTGAGCAGACACATCACATTTGTGGCCTGCTGGAGTCATTTACAGGGCTCTGCAGTGCTCCTCCTTGCACAAAGGCGGAGGTAGCGGTCCTGCTGCTGGGTTGTTGCCCTCCTACGCCTCCTCCATGTCTCCTGATGTACTGGCCTGTCTCCTGGTAGCGCCTCCATGCTCTGGACACTACCTGACAGACACAGCAAACCTTCTTGCCACAGCTCGCATTGATGTGCCATCCTCATAGACTGCACTACCTGAGCCACTTGTGTGGTTGTAGACTCCGTCTCTCATGCTACACTAGTGAAAGCACCGCCAGCATTCAAAAGTGACCAAAACATCAGCCAGGAAGCTAGAACTGAGAATTGGTCTGTGTCACCACCTGCAGAACCACTCCTTTATTGGGGTGTCTTGCTAATTGCCTATAATTTCCACCTGTTGTCTATTCCATTTGCACAACAGCATGTGAAATGTATGTCAATCAGTGTTGCTTCCTAAGTGGACAGTTTGATTTCACAGAAGTGTGATTGACTTGGAGTTACATTGTGTTGTTTAAGTGTTCCCTTTATTTTTTTGAGCAGTGTATATACATACACACACTTCAAGTTTAGTCAATTTAGATCTAGGTATAATTTCACAAGCTCTGAATTCAGCTAACACAAAACAGTTGAATTGTTATGAGCACAACCTTCTGTCCATCTCCAACTGTTTGAGCAGCATGCTAGCCTGTCCACTTTGTTCAGATGTTGAAATCAAGTTGCCTACCTTATTTCTCAATGAAAACAAGTTGCCAATTCCTTATATAATTAATTTAAAATGGCTCTGTTGGTTAAGGGCTAGTAAGTAAGCATTTCACTGTAAGGCCAGAAACACCTGTTGTATTTGGCACGTGAAAAATACAATTTTCTTTTAAACTTGATTATTTCATGCTTATTGCACATTTATAAAACAGTCATTCATCGAAACAGCTAGCATAACAATCTTTATTTGACTAAAATGCTGCTACCGATACGTGGTACCGTAACGCGTGCGCAACAAACTGAGCATTCATTTTTCAGAATGAATATTCATTAGTACAGTCGTGGCCAAAAGTTTTGAGAATGACACAAATATTAATTCTCACATCGTTTGCTGCTTCAGTGCCTTTAGATATTTTTGTCAGATGTTACTATGGAATACTGAAGTATAATTACAAGCATTTCATAAGTGTCAAAGGCTTTTATTGACAATTACATGAAGTTGATGCAAAGAGTCAATATTTGCAGTGTTGACCCTTCTTTTTCAAGACCTCTGCAATCCGCCCTGGCATGCTGTCAATTTACTTCTGGGCCACATCCTGACTGATGGCAGGCCATTCTTGCATAATCAATGCTTGCAGTTTGTAAGAATTTGTGGGTTTTTGTTTGTCCACCCGCCTCTTGAGGATTGACCACAAGTTCTCAATGGGATTAAGGTCTGAGGAGTTTCCTGGCCATGGACGCAAAATATCGATGTTTTGTTCCCTGAGCCACTTAGTTATCACTTTTGCCTTATGGCAAGGTGCTCCATCATGCTGGAAAAGGCAGTGTTCGTCACCAAACTGTCCCTGCATGGTTGGGAGAAGTTGCTCTCGGGAGGCTGTGTCTTCTCCGGACAAGCTTTTTTCCGGATGCTCCAAACAATCAGAAAGGGGATTCATCAGAGAAAATGACTTTACCCCAGTCCTCAGCAGTCCAATCCCTGTACCTTTTGCAGAATATCAGTCTGTCCCTGATGTTTTTCCTGTAGAGAAGTGGCTTCTTTGCTGCCCTTCTTGACACCAGGGCATCCTCCTCCTTCCTGCTGCCATTCCTGAGCAAGCTCTGTACTGGTGGTGCCCCGATCCCGCAGCTGAATCAACTTTAGGAGACGGTCCTGGCGCTTGCTGGACTTTCTTGGGCGCCCTGAAGCCTTCTTCACAACAATTGAACCGCTCTCCTTGAAGTTCTTGATGATCCGATAAATGGTTGATTTAGGTGCAATCTTACTGGCAGCAATATCCTTGACATAAATACCGTGCCAAAACATACAGTACCTGTCAAAAGTTTGGACACACCTACTCATTCAAGGGTTTTTATTTTTTGCAATTATCTACATTGTAGAATAAGAGTGAAGAAATAAAAACTATGAAATAGCACATATGGAGTCATGCAGTAACCAAAAGAGTGTTAAACAAATCAGAATATATTTTATATGTGAGATTCTTCAAATAGCCACCATTTATCTTGATGACAGCTTTGCACAATCTTGGCATTTCTCTCAACCAGCTTCATGAGGTAGTCACCTGGAATGTATTCCAATTAACAGGTGTGCCCTGTTAAAAGTTAATTTGGGGAATGTCTTTCCTTAATGTGTTTCAGCCATCAGTTGAGTTGTGACAAGGTAGGGGTGGTATACAGAAGATAGCCCTATTTGGTAAAAGACCAAGTCCATATTATGGCAAGAACAGCTCAAATAAACAAAGAGAAATGACAGCCCATCATTACTTTAAGACATGAAGGTCAGTCAATACGGAAATGTCAAGAACTTTGAATGTTTCTTCAAGTGCAGTCGCAAAAACCATTAAGCGCTGTGATGAAACTGGCTCTCATGAGGACCGGCACAGGAAAGGAAGACCCAGAGTTACCTCTGCTGCAGAGGATAAGTTCATTAGAGTTACCAGACTCAGAAATTGCAGCCCAAATAAATGCTAGGTGACCGGATGATCTCTGCATGCATGTTCCCACGTGAAGCATGGAGGAGGTGGTGTGATGGTGTGGAGGTGCTTTGCTGGTGACACTGATATATTTTGAATTTAAGGCACACTTAAGCAGCATAGCTACCACAGTATTCTGCAGCGATACGCCATCCCATCTAATTTGCTCTTAGTGGGACTATCATTTATTTTTCAACTGGACAATGACCCAACACACCTCCAGGTTGTGTAAGGGCTATTTGACCAAGGAGAGTGATGGAGTACTGCATCAGATGACCTGGCCTCAATCACCCGAACTCAACCCAATTGAGATGGTTTGGGATGAGTTGGACCGCAGATTGAAGGAAAAACATGTGCTCAGCATATGTAAGAACTCCTTCAAGTCTGTTGGTGGCGCAGATCTGGGTGACCTCCAGGCCTAGGAGGAGAGATGCCTGACCGTTTTATGTGTGGATTAATTGTGGGAGTAGAGGACCTTGTGCATTTCAGATCAAGTAACAACTCAATGTTTATATCCCAGGACAAATTAGCTAGCAACAGCAAGTTAGCTAGCTAAATTGCCATAAATGTTTAATGTTTTTCGACCTGTCCCCAAATTAATGTAAATTGTTTTGATATTTTATTATTATTATTTGTTTGTTTTTTTCACCCCCTTTTTGTCCCTAATTTCGTGGTATCCAATTGTTAGTCGTTACTGTCTTGTCTCATCGCTGCAACTCCCGTACGGACTCGGGAGAGGCGAAGGTCGAGAGCCATGCCTCCTCCGAAACACAACCCAACCAAGCCGCACTGCTTCTTAACACAGCGCGCATCCAACCCGGAAGCCAGCTGCACCAATCTGTCGGAGGAAACACCGTACACCAAGCTACCCGGTCAGCGTGCACTGCGCCCGGCCCGCCACAGGAGTTGCTAGTGCGAGACAAGGATATCCCTGCCGGCCAAAACCTCCCTAACCCGGATAACGCTGGGCCAATTGTGCGCCGCCCCATAGGCCTCCCGGTCGCGGCCGGCTGCGACAGAGCCTGGGCTCGAACCCAGAGTCTCTGGTGGCACAGCTAGCACTGCGATGCAGTGCCTTAGACCACTGCGCCACCCGGGAGGCCCTTGTTTTGATATTTTAACCTGCGTGTCGTGATCGCGTTTGGTGTCGGGGGACAAAACATATGTATGCACGATGGCGCACGCGCGCAGCCGATTTGGGTTCCATGTAACAGTGCAGAAATTTCAGGAACCAACTTGTTGGAAAGGTGGCATCCTATGATACTGCCATGTTGAAAGTCACTGAGCTCGTCAGTAAGGCCAGAGCATACATGCTGATGGGGAAATAACAGAATGGCAGACTCAGTATAAAAGTTTTATATCTCAGCTCTGCGTCAACGGTGGGTGCTTCCACAGTCTCAACCAATGAGAAATGTCAACATTATGGCTCGAACTGACTGATCTCACTACCGTGACTGTAAAGTTTTAACATTCTCTAGAATGTCTCAAGTTTATGTCAGTCATCAATATCATGATAATGCAGGTAGTCAGTCATATCACAACTACATAATCATCTAGATAAAACGGTATTAAAATTGCTACTCAAGTAAAGAGTTCGATGCATTACAGCACTGTGTCAATGGACAAAAGGCTTACAGCTTGGTAAAGGTAACAGCTTGCTATACATCATTTGAGTTTTATCTGAGTTCTTCACGTACTTGTCTGCTGTCCTGCACAACCTGTTGGTTATCTTTTCTAGTAAGTCCTCATTGGGAGTCCTGTGTAGTGGTGGTCCAAAGATAAAGAGAATAGAATGTGCTTACTGCTGAGTTTTCATTAAGTGGACTCCTTTTAGTTTTAAGACCATCAGGAAAGTGTACCTGTCCGTCCTCACCCACCCAACACTACTGAACCGCTGCAAATTAAATAGTCTCATTTAGAGGAGCAATCTCCACTTTAGCCTGAGCCTGCCGACACAGCAACACCGATGTTATGATCCCATCCATCCCCTGCCGCGATTTGCCTACACGCACACATACGGACAAAGACAAGCGCTCACACAAACAGTGAGGCAGACACAAACATCAACCTGCGAAGAACACTGGGGCTCCTCCGCCTCAAAGCCACCGCTGACATCAGCCCTCTTCAAAGATAAGGACTTAATTGGAAACGGCAGCTGCATTATTTCTCCTCAACTCTTCAGCGTGTTTATATTGACGCTCAAGTACCTCACTGACGTCCCACTCAAGGCCACCATGACTTAGATAGCCAAAGTGAGAAATTATATGTTCACCTAGCAGTTTAAATTAATTTATTAATGCCATATGACACTGGATTGCAAACATGCATGAGTAGAAGCAACTTTGTCATACACGCATACTTTTTTGTATGGTTGGTCCCGGGAATCAAACCTCCCATCATGGCGTTGAAAGTGCCATGCTCTACCACACTGGGCTACAGAGAACCACCTATAGGAGTTAGTGAGTATGTGGGGGAGTATTTAAGTGGAACAACAAACAGGCAAGTGAATATGAGAGAGTGCGCTTTTATACAAACAGCACAATACATAGATGGGGTCACTCAAAGTACAACTAAATAAATAAAACTACTGTACTAGTGCCTGAACACATATGACAACCCACTAAGAACCAACATACAATGGTATAGTTAAGTGCTGATCCAGCGATAAAAATGGCCAACTCTCTCTTTTTCAGCTCTCTGACCAAAACGTAAAGTGGCAGGGAAAAATAACAGCTCAAAGCTTTGTAAGGGTTTCTCTCCTCTCTCTTACACCCCCCCCTCTCTCTCTTGCATTGCCAAAGGTAGTGAAACATGTAAAAAAAAAAAAAAAAAAAAATGTGCGTGTCAGGGAGGATATCTGCATTCTCATTTGCGATGCACGAGGCCAGCTAACCGCCTCTGTCGCCATATGGTGCTCTGTCTGCTTCCCTGAATCAATATTCCTAATAAAACGGCCTCCTGGGTGGCGCAGTGGTCTAAGGCACTGCATCACAGTGCTAGCTGTGCCACCAGAGATTCTGGGTTCGAGTCCAGGCTCTGTCGCAGGACCGGGAGGCCCATGGGTCGGCGCACAATTGGCACAGCGTCGTCCGGGTTAGAGAGGGTTTGGCCGGCAGGGCTTTCCTTGTCTCATCGCGCACTAGCAACTCCTGTGGTGGGCCGGGCGCAGTGCACGCTGACCAGGTCGCCAGGTGTACTGTGTTTCCTCTGACACATTGGTGCGGCTGGCTTCCGGGTTGGATGGGCATTGTGTCAAGAAGCAGTGCGGCTTGGTTGGGTTTCGAAAAAAGGGGTAAAAATAAATATTCCTAGTAAATACATACAGGCAAATACAAAACTCGAACTGGACGAAGATTTTTTTCTTTAATGAATCTGACGCCAAGGATATAATGTTGCTCCCGGACCAGGCCCAAACCCCTGTCATTTGCATTTGGAAAAGACGGAGATACAGGTGGCGCAGATCTGGGTGACCTGTGAGAGTTTGTCGGCGAGTGGGTAACCCATCTCCACCATCCACTCTATTGGCCAACGTGCAATCACTGGAGAATAAACTGGATGAGCTCTGTTCGAGACTATCCTACCAACGCGACATTAAAAACAGCAATATCTTATGTTTCACCGAGTCGTGGCTGAACAACGACACTGATAATATACAGTTGGCTGGGTTTTCCGTGCATAGGAAGAGAACAGCTATGTCCGCTAAGACCAAGGGTGGTGGTGTGTGTATTTGTCAACAGCTGGTGCGCAATGTCTAATATTAACGAAGAAGAGGTATTGCTCGACTGAGGTAGAGTACCTCATAATAAGCTGTAGACCACACTACCTATATTTTTTGTAGCCGTCTATTTACCACCAGAAACCAATGCTGGCACTAAGACCGCACTCAACAAGCTGTTTAAGGCCATAAGCAAACAAGAAAATGCTCATCCAGAAGCGGTGCTCCTAGTGGCCGGAGACTTTAATGCAGGCAAACTTAAATCCGTTTTACCTCATTTCTACCAGCATGTCACATGTGCAACCACAGGGGGGAAGAATACCACATCAGAGAATACCACATCAGACACCGGCTTCATCAATAAGTGCATCGACGACGTCGCCCCCACAGTGACCGTACATACATATCCCAAACAGAAGCCATGGATTACAGAGAGCTGCCGCTTTCAAGGAGCAGGACACGAATGCGGACGTTTATAAGAAATCCCGCTATGCCCTCCGACGAACCATCGAACAGGCAAAGCTTCAATACAGGACTAAGATTGAATCCTTCTACACCGGCTCTGACGCTCGTCGGATGTGGCAGGGCTTGCAAACTATAACAGACTACAAAGAGAAATGCAGCCGTGAGCTGCCCAGTGACACGAGCCTACCAGACGGGCGAAATGCATTTTATGCTCGCTTCGAGGCAAGCAACACTGAAGCCTGCATGAGAGCACTAGCTGTTCCAGGCGACTGTGTGATCACGCTCTCTGTAGCTGATGTGAGCAAGACCTTTAAACAGGTCAACATTCACAAAGCCGCAGGGCCAGACGGATTACCAGGACGTGCACTCCGAGCATGTGTGGACCAACTGACAAGTGTCTTCACTGACATTATCAACCTCTCCCTCACCGAGTCTGTAATAGATACATATTTGAAGTGGAGCACCATAGTCGCTGTGCCCAAGAAAGCAAAGGTAACTTGCCTAAATTACTACCGCCCTGTAGCACTCACATCGGTAGCAATGAAGTGCTTTGAAAGGATGGTCGTGGCTCACATCAAAACGATCATCCTCCAATTTGCATACCGCCCCAACAGATCACGCAACCTCAATCACACAGCTCTTTCCCACCTGGACAAAATGAACACCTTTCTGAGAATGCTGTTCATTGACTACAGCTCTACGTTCAACACCATAGTACATAGCGCATCACTTAGCTAAGGACACTGGCACTAAACACCTCCCTCTGCAACTGGATCCTGGACTTCCTGACGGGCCGCCCCCAGGTGGTAACGGTAGACAACACATCAGCTATGCTGATCCTCAACACGGGGGCACCTCAGGGGTGTGTGCCTAGTCCCCTCCTGTGCTCCCTGTTCATCCACGACTGCGTGACAAAACACGACTCCAACACCATCATTAGGTTTGCTGATGACAACGATGGTAGAGCTGATCACTGACAACGATGAGACAGCCTATAGGGAGGTGGTCAGAGACCTGGCAGTGTGGTGCCAGGACAACAACCTCTCCCTCAATGTGAGCAAGACAAAAGGAGCTGATCGTGGACTACAGAAAAAGGAGGGCCAAGCACGCCCCCATTCTCATCAACGGGGCTGTAGTGGAACAGGTTGAGAGCTTCAAGTTCCTTGGTGTCCACATCACCAACAAACTACCATGGTCCAAACACACCAGGACAGTCGTAAAGAGGGCACGACAATGGCCCTCTTTAAAAAGATTTGGCATGGGTCACCAGATCCTCAAAAAGAAATACAGCTGCACCATCGAGAGCATCGTGACCGGTTGCATCAGCGCCCTGGGAACTGGCAACTGCTCTGCATCTGACCATAAGGCGCTACGGAGGGTAGTGCGTACGGTCCAGTACATCACTGGGGGCAAGCTTCCTGCTATCTAGGACCTATGTACTACACGGTGTCAGAGGAAGGCCCCAAAAAATTGTCAAAGACTCCAGCCACCCAAGTCATACTGTTCTCTCTGCTACCACACAGCAAGCAGTACCGGTGCGCCAAGTCTCCTTAACAGCTTCTACCCCCAATCCATAAGACTGCTGAATAATTAGTCAAATGGCCAACCTAACTATTTGCATTGACCCCTCCTTTGTTTTTACACTGCTGCTACTTGCTGTTTCATAACCATGCATAGTCACTTTACCCCTACTTACATGTACAAATAATCTCAATCACCACGTACCCCCACACATTGACTCGGTACCGGTACCCCCTGTATATAGTCTAGTTATTGTTATTTTATTGTGTTACTAAATAAACTAAAGCAAAAAAGTAAATACTTAAACTTCTTTTTTTTTTTTAACTGCATTGTTGGTTAAGGGCTTGTAAGTAAGCATTTCACGGTAAGGTCTACATCTGTGGTATTCGGCGCATGTGACAAATAACATTTGATTTGATGACATGCAGATGAGCAGTGCAGCCCAATCTCTCATCCTCTCTTTATGACTGGGATGGGAGAGGTGGAGAAGCTGGGTGACAATAAGACTTTACAGAGGGATGGAGGTGGCAGCGGACAGTGTGCCCTTGAGTTAAAAACAGTTAGCTGTTGAACTCCCAGATGTTTGCTGAAGGTGGTTGTAATTACTTCCCTATATCTCATTAGCATTTTAAAGGCTGAATGGTAGGGGGATGCGGTCCCAAGCAAAGTACGACGGTACGTGTGTGTGTGTGTGTCCCAACTGTAATAGTAGGATCACTAGAATGGATCTTATTGTTAGAATGGAGCTTATCAGCAAACTACACATTGCAGCATGTAGTAATTTGTAGGTATCAGTAATACTAAAATAGCCTTCTTTATAGCATGATCTTAGGATGTTGTGGTGAACTTCTGAAACTCAAAGGGAGCCAATACGCAGTTATACACTGCTCCAAAAAATAAAGGGAACACTAAAATAACACATCCTAGATCTGAATGAATGAAATATTCTTATTAAATACTTTTTTCTTTACATAGTTGAATGTGCTGACAACAAAATCACACAAAAATTATCAATGGAAATCAAATGTATCAACCCATGGAGGTCTGGATTCACACTCAAAATTAAAGTGGAAAACCACACTACAGGCTGATCCAACTTTGATGTAATGTCCTTAAAACAAGTCAAAATGAGGCTCAGTAGTGTGTGTGGCCTCCACGTGCCTGTATGACCTCCCTACAACGCCTGGGCATGCTCCTGATGAGGTGGCGGATGGTCTCCTGAGGGATCTCCTCCCAGACGGACTAAAGCATCCGCCAACTCCTGGACAGTCTGTGGTGCAACGTGGCGTTGGTGGATGGAGCGAGACATGATGTCCCAGATGTGCTCAATTGGATTCAGGTCTGGGGAACGGCGGGCCAGTCCATAGCATCAATCTTCCTCTTGCAGGAACTGCTGACACACTCCAGCCACATGAGGTCTAGCATTGTCTTGCATTAGGAGGAACCCAGGGCCAACCGCACCAGCATATGGTCTCACAAGGGGTCTGAGGATCTCATCTCGGTACCTAATGGCAGTCAGGCTACCTCTGGCGAGCACAGGGAGGGCTGTGCGGCCCCCCAAAGAAATGCCACCCCACACCATGACTGACCCACCGCCAAACCGGTCATGCTGGAGGATGTTGCAGGCAGCAGAACGTTCTCCACGGCGTCTCCAGACTCTGTCACGTGCTGTCACATGTGCTCAGTGTGAACCTGCTTTCATCTGTGAAGAGCACAGGGCGTCAGTGGCGAATTTGCCAATCTTGGTGTTCTCTGGCAAATGCCAAACGTCCTGCACGGTGTTGGGCTGTAAGCACAACCCCCACCTGTGGACGTCGGGCCCTCATACCACCCCATGGAGTCTGTTTCTGACCGTTTGAGCAGACACATGCACATTAGTGGCCTGCTGGGAGTCATTTTGCAGGGCCGTCATGGCAGTGCTCCTCCTGCTCCTCCTTGCACAAAGGCGGAGGTAGCGGTCCTGCTGATGGGTTGTTGCCCTCCTACGGCCTCCTCCACGTCTCCTGATGTACTGGCCTGTCTCCTGGTAGCGCCTCCATGCTCTGGACACTACGCTGACAGACACAGCAAACCTTCTTGCCACAGCTCGCATTGATGTGCCATCCTGGATGAGCTGCACTACTGAGCCACTTGTGTGGGTTGTAGACTCCGTTTCATGCTACCACTAGAGTGAAAGCACCACCAGCATTCAAAAGTGACCAAAACATCAGCCAGGAAGCATAGGAACTGAGAAGTGGTCTGTGGTCACCACCTGCAGAACCACTCCTTTATTGGGGGTGTCTTGCTAATTGCCTATAATTTCCACCTGTTTCCACCATTTATTGTCAATCAGTGTTGCTTCCTAAGTGGACAGTTTGATTTCACAGAAGTGTGATTGACTTGGAGTTACATTGTGTTGTTTAAGTGTTCCCTTTATTTTTAAAAGCAGTGTATAATTCATATTTAGCCATTACGGCTCTAAAATATACATATATACACAGGACAAGTCAAAAGTTAGTACACATGTACTTATTCAAGGGTTTTACTTTATTTTTTACATCGTACAGTAATAGTGAAAACATCAAAACTATGAAATAACACATATGTCACCAGCAAAGCACCCCCACACCATCACACCACATCCTCTAATGCTTCACGGTGTGAACCACACATGCGGAGATTCGTTCACCTACTCTGCATCTCACAAAGACACGGCGGTTGGAACCAAAAATCTACAATTTGGACTCTAGACCAAAGGACAGATTTCCACCGGTCTAATGTCCATTGCTCGTGTTTCTTGGCCCAAGTAAATCTCTTATTATTATTGGTGTCCTTTAGTAGTGGTTTCTTTGCAGCAATTCGACCATGAAGGCCTGATTCACACAGTCTCCTCTGAACAGTTGATGTCGAGATGTGTCTGTTACTTGAACTCTGTGAAGCATTTAATTGGGCTGCAATTTCTGAGGCTGGGAACTCTAATGAACGTATCCTCTGCAGCAGAGGTGACTCTGGGTCTTCCTTTCCTGTGGTGGTCCTCATGAGAGCCAGTTCATCACAGCGCTTGATGGTTTTTGCGACTGCACTTGAAGAAACGTTCAAAGTTCTTGAAATTTCCCCAATTGACGGACCTTCATATCTTAAAGTAATGAACTGTTGTTTCTCTTTGCTTATTTCAGCGCTTCTTGACATAATATGGACTTGGTCTTTTACCAAATAGGGCTATCTTCTGTATACCACCCCTACCTTGTCACAACACAACTGATTGGCTCAAACACATTAAGAAGGAAAGAAATTTCCCAAATTAACTAAATTCTACAATGTAGAAAATAGTAGAAAAGAAAAAAAAGTGTTTCCAAACTTTTGACTGGTATTGTATATATTTTTTTAGGGGGGGGGTGATTATATCTTACCTGAAGGCTGCCCAGCTTGATAGCACAGTTGACCAGCGGGACCCTGGCTAGCAGCAGGAAGGAGTTCCACACCAGGCTTTACACAGACTCTCCATCCAGTAGAAGACTGCCGAGCAGGGCTGAGGTCAGGGCCCCAGGCTGGGAAGTAGAGCGATAATAAAACTAGGCTACAAGTGAGGATTTCCTACACTGGACAACTTTTTACAGCTGTTGATAAATCATTAATAATCTGCCCCCCCCCCAAAAAAAAGTAATTACATTAAGGGGAGAACATGGTTATATTCAAGAAAATTCACACATTGATTTAAAACCTGTTTAACCCTTTTTAATGGTTGTCTTAAAGGATTTGTCCAAAATCGTGCGACAAAACATTTTACTGTCCTTGCATGTATGGCAGTGTAAGTTGTCGTTATACAGTATCATATATTAATCAGTTAAATTAGACATTGAACCATGGATCTAGCTGCTGGATCTACATGGATGTTGGATCTACAGCTAGACATGGATCAGGCTGTTGGATCTACATGGATGTTGGATCTACAGCTAGACATGGATCAGGCTGTTGGACAGTATTTTTGTATAGAGATCTCAGAAATTCAGTTTAACTACTGAACATTTCGTGAGAACCCTGTTTAAAGGATGTATAGTCCTAAGACTGTTGTATAGGTGGAGTTATAGGCCGATTTGCACATTCACCTTTATTCCTCTAAGTGTGGAACTGCATTAAAAAAAAAAACGTTGTTGTTGTTTCAAACCCTTTAGAAAATGTAGATACCAATGTCACACATTGGCCCCATTATTTACAGACAGACCCACATACCCAGACAAATGTCTTGATTGGTACCTGTGCTTCCAGTCCCCTACTTTGAACAAGCAATATTTTTCCTTTATGTGATCACCAACTCAAAAAAAAATTGGACAATGCAGTGGCACATTAGTGAAGGCACGCACTTGAGTTGTTCTCCCTAGTCTCCAGGCCATAACACATAAATGGAAAATATCAATTTACGAGGGTCCTCTACACAACAGGGCAGATAAATCACAGCCAGGAAAATTATTTGACAGTAGAATCACTCTCTCTTCTGTTGTAATATGTGATTAAGTCCACCAATCTGGTGTCTCCACCAGGCACAGGAGGAAACTTCTCTCCTCACATAGAGCGGGGCGATATGGCCAAAATATCATATCATGGTATTTTTCAAATTTGACGGTATGAGGGTATTTGACGTTATTTTATGTTTTTGTTTAATAAAAGTTCTAAATTTGCTTCATGAATAGTGTTTAACCCTAGGGTGGCAACACATATTCTAAATTATTTCAATGGGTTTTTCTCCATTCCGATTGTTTTATACTGTTCAATTCAAGTTCAACCTAAAATAATTTCCTTCAATTTCTGCACTCATTTGACATTTCCACACTACCACGATATGGGCAAAAATAAGTTGCAATTTAGATCAAAACACTTGGAATCATGGAAATAGAATGTTTATTATAATTCTATAGTTAGAATATAGATAATAGTGGGCACTTTGAATACAGTGTTGTTTGACATGACAATGAATGAAAATGCCATGGATGAGTTATTGGGTCCCGTGTGGCTCAGTTGGTAGAGTATGGCGCTTGCAACGCCAGGGTTGTGGGTTCAATTCCCACGGGGGGACCAGGATGAATATGTATGAACTTTCCAATTTGTAAGTCGCTCTGGATAAGAGCGTCTGCTAAATGACTTAAATGTAAATGTTATTGTGACAGGGTAGGAACTAAAGTGATGTTCAGTGTTTCCTAAGGGACCCTATAATCTTTGGCAACATTAAATCTTTATTCATATAGCCAACATATTCATGCTTCGCCTGTTCCTCTTTGATTTAGATGATACTGTTGCACAAACAACATGCTGATTTAAGCCTCCACCAGTGCTGGTATCAGGCTGTATTAGCTAGCCACATTTGTTCTGACTCAGTACTCTTAATAGCTAGTTAGCTAGCGATTAGCATTAGTGGCTAACACGATTTAGATTAACTTGCTAAGAAAATACAAACTAGCTGTTTGAAGATGTAAGAAACACAAACTAATATTGTAATTATATCACCTTTGTGGATTAATATTAAGATGGAAAGTGGAAACAACATCGTTGTCATCAACATTGTTGCATGTGCTGCATTGACCATGCAGACTGAACGAAAGTCTCGTTGTCAAGCAACAACAAATGCGCTCCTTGATTGACAGGGGGTGGGACTAGGTCTGTGTGGAAAGCGGCATGGAGAGAGAGATAACAGAGAGGGTGATGACTCGAGTAGAGGAGTAAAATGTACTTAATCACAGCATATCACATTTAACAAACCAAACATTAAAATACCGCTATAGATTGTAAAGTAAAATCCCAAACCGACCATGCAAAAATACCGGTATATAGTAAAATACGATATACCGCCCAGCCCTATCCTCACCCCCGCATAATTGGGACACAAGAGAAGGTTAATTACTAGGGCCTGTCCCCCTCGGTCCTCACCATTCATCACACTGTCAGAATCACATCCCAGTGCTGCCACACACACTCCTTGTGTCCAAAATCACCTTCTAAAACGTCTGGTCTGGAAATGTCTTGTTAGGGAAATAAAATAGTCTAAAAGGTCGAGCTCCTTTAGGTTAGAGATGGGGAGGGGGGGGGGGGGGGGCCTATGGATACATTTTAAAAAGCAGTGTGTGTGTGTGGCGAGAAAACACATAGGGGTGTAACTGTACCTCAGTGAGTGAGGATAGCAGGGCCCGGGGGCAGCAGGTCAGGGACATGGATGGTGACAGGGGGACTCGTCCAGTTACTCTGACGAGGTGAAGGCTGGCGACTGCCAGGGCCAACAGAGCAATCTCCCTGAGAGAGAGAAGAAAAATAAAGAAAAAAGTCACAATGAGTAGGAATAGGAAAAAAATAGGACCTAAAAGAAAAACAGAGAAAACAGAGGGAAAAAAACAATGGAGGGAAGTACAGGACACACAACTAGACACTAAAGAAACAAAACAGAAGAGAGAAGGAGCAAAAGAAAAGCGAGAGGACAAAATAAATGGAGAGCTCAGAGAATAGTCAAATGAGGCTTCCCAAAAGAGCGAGCACAAGCTCAGTACAGAGATGAAAGAGATAACATTCATATTGAACAAAAATATAAAAACGCAACATGTGAAGTGTTTGTCCCATGTTTCATGAGCAGAAATAAAAGATCCCAGAAATGTTCCATATGCACAAAAAAACGTATTTCTCAAAAAATGATTTGTTTACATCACTGTTCGTGAGCATTTCTCTTTTGCCAAGATAATCCATCCACCTGGCAGGTGTGGCATATTAAGGAGCTGCCACAGATATTTTCAAGTTGAGGGAGCATGCAATTGGCATGCTGACTGCAGGAATGTCCACCAGAGCTGTTGCTAGAGAATTTAATGTTATTTTCTCTACCATAAACCTCCAACGTCGTTTTAGAGAATTTAGCAGTATATCCAACCGGCCTCACAACCGCAGACCACGTGTAACCACGCCAGCCCAAGACCTCCACATCCAGCATCTTCAACGGTGGGATCGTCTGAGTGGGATGCTGAGGAGTATTTCTGTCTGTAATAAATTCATTTTGTGTGAATAAATTCCTTTTCTGATTTGCTGGGCCTGGCCCTCCAGTGGGTGGGTCTATGCCCTGCCAGGGGCCTAATTAGCTTATTTAAATTGACTGATTTCCTTATATGAACTGTAACTCAGTCAAAACTTTTAAATTCTTGCATGTTGGGTTTCTATATTTATTCAGTATTTTAATTCAGTAATTTAGCAGGTGCTCCAATACAGAGTGACTTACAGGAGCAATTAGGTCGTCTTGCTCAAGGGCACATCGGCAGATTTTTTAAACCTAGTCGGCTCGGAGATTCAAACCAGCGACCTTTCGGTTATGGGCCAAACGCTCTTAACCACTAGGCTACCTGCCGCTTAACGAAACGAGTAAAGATACGCCCATTTGATTTCCACACCGCGAGCCAAAGTGGATATGGCCGGCTGCTCCAATCCTCACAGCAGGACTCATTCAATAAGATGTCTGGCGTAAACAGCCACAGGTTGGGGGCAAAGAGGAACAAGAACAACGCTGCTTCCCATCTCCCTCAGGGCAATTAAAGCCATGCATACATTCTGTACACATACAGGCTCCTCTGACACATGTAGTTGACTACAATCGCTGTAAGAGAAATGGGAGAGCGATAGAGGATTGAAAGCTTCTGATACGGAGGGTAGCAACACTTGCTGTAATACCCATTCTTCCACAGACATCCCCATGGGAGAGAAGGAGATGTGAAGCTGTCCTTATTAAAAATGTATAATTCATGGCAGCAAGAAGCTCCACTCGGCACCATTCAGCGAGAAGCATCAGCCCATGCCTGGTAATTCCCCTACCCCTTCACTCAATAAAAAAAAAGTTGCTGTACTGGCACAACGTTCCTGCCGTCAAGAACTTAACTGTGGTGGGCCTCCATTTTGAGGCGTCACCTGGCAGCACAGCTTGGCCTAAACTCAGGTCTAAATCATGGCATGAGGTATTGTTTTCAAGATGAAGTCACAGATAGTTTTATTCATTCATAGTGATGTACACTTAAAAAATAAATACATGGGCTTGAGTTGAAAGGATAGTAAATCTTGTTAAAACTTGTTTATAATAAACACTGAATGCAGTGGTCACTAACTCTGGTCCTGGGGAGCTACAGGGTGTGCAGGCTTTACCCCAACACTAAAACACTTGATTCAATTAATTAAGTAACAGTAACAGTAACATTGAATAAGGCATCAGCATGAAATCCCTACCCAGATATTGTTTCTACCCGTCAGCCTTGCCCTCCTCTGTGCTGTCATTGAGGTAGGCCAGGACCCGTCTCTTCAGGTAGGCATCAATGGCCTCTCCATCGCTGCAGTCTCCTCCACCCAGCAGGTCCAAGACCTGAGGACTCATCAGCACCGCCTCAAAGTCCCGATCAAACAAGGACTGCAGCACGGGACCCACCTCTGGAAAAGGAATAACCAGTGAGACACACAAGAAGCTGACAATGTAACATCTTCAGAGATGTGTTTTCTGTGTGTGCGCATATGTGATAATGGGTGGCTCAAATATGATAGACCATGTAAAAAGAAAGTCGTTACTTCTTCTGGCACCATCACAATTTTGCTATTGTGTGTCCATTATTTTTACTTTGTCTGCCTGGTGAAGTCTCATATTTATCTGTGGATCGCCCATTATCTTGAAAGGCATCCTATGGTAGCCTCATTGTTTGAAATAGGTAGATCATTATCCCTCAGATACCTGTATATACACGTCAAATTACCTCAAAGGCTACTGTTTAGAGTAAAAGCATTAGAGCCAAACCATCTCGTTATTGTTGTCAGGGTTCTCCCCAGCATTTTTGGAGACCTTTAAGTAACTGCCATTTCCTGCAATCTAGAGCAAGAAATTGCCTTAAATGATAACAAATCAAGTTTAAAAGTTTGGCGGCCTAGGTAAGTTACGGTATTTTAACTTATTTTAATGACTTGTTTTTGTTTTATTTTTTACAGTGGCCCAGCCAGTCCACAAGGTGGCCGAGCACCTTTCTTACATTATCTGGTGAGAACCCTGGTTGTCCCATAACCATTACCACACCGGGGTGGAGAAAATGAAGCATCTCGCTGGACCTAGCCAGCAGATTCCGAGCCAGCAGATGCAATCGTGTTTACATTAAGACAGTGGTTCCCAAACTGTGGGGCACGAGGGGTCAGCATGGGGAGCACGTAGGTCTGGCTTTGAACTTACTCTTGAACGTTGTAATAGTAGAATGCACAAGCGACAATGAAATTAAGTAGTGTATCATCAGTTCCTCTTGTCATGTTAGTCATTGCATACCTTAGAGAGCTATTATAACTTGGGATAATTGATTTGGACATCTGACATGTCTGCTAACTAAAATTTGCCCATACATACTATTGTTATAATTTTTTTAATCAAATATCACATGAATACACATTAGACATGGCAAAATATATAGAATTACAAAAATTGATTTGTACCCAATGTTTTCAGAACTTTTAGTTCCTTGACTGATCAAAACTTGATTTCTCATGGCTCCCTCTTGTCCCTCTGCAGCAGACATATGGTGAGCAATGATTAGAACATTGAATCACAAAAATAACAGCACACATATAGAATCATGAAAATCGCAATACATATCGTATTGGCACCTAAGTAAGGTCCCTGACAATTCCCAGCCCTGCTAGTTAGCAGTAGCCACAGAAGCCATTACAGAACGGCACATTGTGTTGAACAACAAAGGAGCTGATTAGAAAACTGTTTAATTCTCTGTCGTGTGTTTAATTAAAGAAGCTTGCCAGTTAGTCATAAGACAATAAGGCTTTAATGAAGTTGAATTGTTGTGATTGGCAAGGCCATTCCAAAATGGCTGATGTGGCGACTGCTAGCTAGCTAGCTAGCTAGCATGAGGACAAAAAGGATATCTGCTGGCTACGCTGCACCATACACTCTGCCTTGCTCCACAACATACCCACTCTCATTCTGTTTCTCACAGATCATTAGTGCAAAACTTCAGTTAATATCCCGGGCGTTTATTTGCTTAAATCACTGAACACAACAGGTTCTTATTAGAGACAGGCTTCTATGCGAGCCAGGTGTCTATTTCCTTAATGCACACATCTTTTCCTCATTCGCAACGTTCATTGTTTAATTCCAGCGTTCACCTCCAGAATGTTTATACATTTCTTCATTTCCTGCGCTAATGTGTTATCATTTACACAATGTCACGTTTGTCTTATTATGACTCTATATTTAAAAACAACCCTTGCCTTAAATGTTTAAGAAAATTGAGGAGAGAGGAAACCACAACTTAATTAGGTCTATAAATCAATAGACTAACTGTTAAATGTGACTGGCTTTATAAAATCATCCATATATCTACAGAAATAAGACAGACCCTAATTCCGCTGCCTGTTTGAGTGTTTGTTTAATATCCTACTGATTCTGTGAGCTCTAACAATAGAAGTCGTTCCTATTTCTGACGCAGATCGCACTGAAAGTCACCTCCTCATTGGTTTATAGAAGCAAGTACCCACGTGCCATCTCATTAGTTTTACCCATGTGGGTGACTGAAAGACGAACTTTGTTGCCTGTTGTCGTGGTAATACTATGAAAGTTTAGATGCGATCACCATATAAGTTCAAAGATGAAAAAGCCTGGAAGGAGGAGAGATGACTAGAAATGATTCGGTTGGCCGTGGATTAATTGTCGGAGTAGAGGTCCTTGTGCATTTCAGGTAAAATAACAACTCAATGTTTATATCCCAGGACAAATGAGCTAGCAACAGCAAGCTAGCTAAATAGGACAAATTAACGTTAGCTAGCAAGTGCAAGCTAGCTAGCTAAATTGCCATACATGTTTACTGCTTTTCAACCTGTCCCCAAATTAATGTAATTGGTTCAGAGTTTGTTTTGATATTTTAACCTGCGTGTTGTGATCGCGTTTGGTGTGGGGGGCAAAATAAATGTATGCACGATGGAGCACGCGCGCAGCCGGTTTGGGTTACGTGTTAGCCTCACGCAACCACATGTAAGATAAACAATGTAACAAATTCAGTGTTTTTAATCTGTACTAAAAGGTTTATACTTTGGTTCGATAGACCAGCCTCTCTGGTCTGAATGAATGAAATTGTATTTTTGTGTCAAGTTGCCAGTTGGCAACCCATTCCTTAATGGGATTAATTGATACATAAATAAACATTACAATAATTCACTGTGATAATTCAGTGATAATTCTTCCGGTGTTTTCCAGGGCAGTGCGCGTCACAAAGAGTGAAATTTTTTTAGATAAAAATCAATATATCACAGTAAATAAGGTTATCCAAACAATAATTATATCCCAGGAACAGTAAAAAAATATATATATTAAAAAATGAACACACACACTACCAGTCAAAACACACACCTACTCATTCAAGGGTTTTTCTACTGTAGAATAATAGTGAAGACATCAAAACTATGAGATAACACATATGGAATCATGTATCCAAAAAAGTGTTAAACCAAAATATATTTTATATGAGATTCTATATATATGAGAACCACACATGCGGAGATCATCCGTTAATCTACTCCGCGTCTCACAAAAGACACGGCAGTTGGAACCAAAAATCTCACATTTGGACTCATCAGACCAAAGGACAGATTTACACCAGTCTAAAGGGTGGCTACTTTGAAGAATCTCAAATATATATTTTGATTTAACACTTTTTTGGTTACTACATGATTCCATATGTGTTATTTACCCGTACTTCCGGGTTGGAGCGAGCGGTCGCACTTCGCACTTTGGTCCGCAGGTAGTATAACTTTTCATTACATTTCATTACATTCATATAAGCTACAACGGGTTGATTTGTCTAATCTTAGCAATTTCTCTTTAGCTAGCTACTATGAGCCGTCTTTGTATCAAAGATAATTGCGTAATTATCGTATTTCGTCTCCTACGCGAGTCTACGCTGCTATCTGCTATCTGATTTGTTTGATCGTTAGCTAGCTACATAGCTAGCTACATAGCCGTCTTTGTATCAAAGATAATTGTGTAGTCTAGAGCGATTTTCTTAGGTTAGCTAGCAGCTATTGTCGTTCTTTTAAGCAACGTAACGTAATTCAACACTGCTAGCTAGCCAGCTAGCCCCGAATAGCAGCACTGGTAGATACTATTACACTCAACGGAACGACTTGATTAGTGTAGTGTCAACAACGCAGCCACTGCCAGTGCTACCTACAAAGTCAACAACTGCCAGCTAGCCTACAAAGTCAACAACGCAGCCACTGCCAGCTAGCCTACTTCAGCAGTACTGTATCATCTTAATCATTTTAGTCAATAAGATTCTTGCTACGTAAGCTTAACTTTCTGAACATTCGAGACGCGTAGTCCACTTGCCACTCCAATCTCCTTTGCATTAGCGTAGTCTCTTCTGTAGCCTGTCAACTATGTGTCTGTCTATCCCTGTTCTCTCCTCTCTGCACAGACCATACAAACGCTCCACACCGCGTGGCATCGGCCACCCTAATCTGGTGGTCCCAGCGCGCACGACCCACGTGGAGTTCCAGGTCTCCGTAGCCTCTGGAACTGCGATCTGCGGCCAACAAGGCAGAGTTCATCTCAGCCTATGCCTCCCTCCAGTCCCTCGACTTCCTGGCACTGACGGAAACATGGATCACCACAGATAACACTGCTACTCCTACTGCTCTCTCTTCGTCCGCCCACGTGTTCTCGCACACCCGAGAGCTTCTGGTCAGCGGGTGGTGGCACCGGGATCCTCATCTCTCCCAAGTGGTCATTCTCTCTTTCTCCCCTTACCCATCTGTCTATCGCCTCCTTTGAATTCCATGCTGTCACAGTTACCAGCCCTTTCAAGCTTAACATCCTTATCATTTATCGCCCTCAGGTTCCCTCGGAAGTTCATCCAATGAGCTCGATGCCTTGATTAGCTCCTTCTGAGGACGGCTCACCTCTCACACGTTCTGGGCGACTTTAACCTCCCCACGTCTACCTTTGACTCATTCCTCTCTGCCTCCCTTCTTTCCACTCCTCTCCTCTTTTGATCTCACCCTCTCACCTTTCCCCCCCTACTCACAAGGCAGGCAATACGGCTCGACCTCATCTTTACTAGATGCCTGTTCTTCACTAACCTCATTGCAACTCCCCTTCCAAGTCTCCGACCACTACCTTGTATCCTTTTCGCCTCTCGCTCTCATCAACACTTTCCACACTTGCCCCCTACTCGGATGGTATCGCGCCGTCCCATAACCTTCGCTCTCTCTCCCCCGCTACCCTCTCCTCTTCCATCCTATCATCTCTTCCCTCTGCTCAAACCTTCTCCAACCTATCTCCTGATTCTGCCTCCTCAACCCTCCTCTCCTCCCTTTCTGCATCCTTTGACTCTCTATGTCCCCTATCCTCCAGGCCGGCTCGGTCCTCCCCTCCCGCTCCGTGGCTCGACGACTCATTGCGAGCTCACAGAACAGGGCTCCGGGCAGCCAAGGGAAAAGGAGAAAACTCGCCTCCCTGCGGACCTGCATCCTTTCACTCCTCCTCTCTACATTTTACTCTTCTGTCTCTGCTGCTAAAGCCACTTTCTACCACTCTAAATTCCAAGCATCGTCCTCTAACCCCAGGAAGCTCTTTGCCACCTTCTCTCCCGCCTGAATCCTCCTCCCCCCCTCCTCCCTCTCTGCAGATGACTTCGTCAACCATTTTGAAAAGAAGGTCGACGACATCCGATCCTCGTTTGCTAAGTCAAACGACACCGCTGGTTCTGCTCACACTGCCCTACCCTGTGCTCTGACCTCTTTCTCCCCTCTCTCATCCAGATGAAATCTCGCGTCTTGTGACGGCCGGCCGCCCAACAACCTGCCCGCTTGACCCTTATCCCCTCCTCTCTTCTCCAGACCATTTCCGGAGACCTTCTCCCTTACCTCACCTCGCTCATCAACTCATCCCTGACCGCTGGCTACTCCCTTCGCGTCTTCAAGAGAGCCGAGAGGTGCACCCCTTCTGAAAAAACCACACTCGATCCCTCCGATGTCAACAACTACAGACAGTATCCTTCTTTCTTTCTCTCCAAAACTCTTGAACGTGCCGTCCTTGGCCAGCTCTACCGCTATCTCTCTCAGAATGACCTCTTGATCCAAATCAGTCAGTTTCAAGACTAGTCATTCAACTGAGACTGCTCTTCTCTGTATCACGGAGGCGCTCCGCACTGCTAAAGCTAACTCTCTCTCCTCTGCTCTCATCCTTCTAGACCTATCGGCTGCCTTCGATACTGTGAACCATCAGATCCTCCTCTCCACCCTCTCCGAGTTGGGCATCTCCGGCGCGGCCCACGCTTGGATTGCGTCCTACCTGACAGGTCGCTCCTACCAGGTGGCGTGGCGAGAATCTGTCTCCTCACCACGTGCTCTCACCACTGGTGTCCCCCAGGGCTCTGTTCTAGCCTCTCCTATCTCGCTATACACCAAGTCACTTGGCTCTGTCATAACCTCACATGGTCTCTCCTATCATTGCTATGCAGACGACACACAACTAATCTTCCCTTTCCCCTTCTGATGACCAGGTGGCGAATCGCATCTCTGCATGTCTGGCAGACATATCAGTGTGGATGACGGATCACCACCTCAAGCTGAACCTCGGCAAGACGGAGCTACTCTTCCTCCGGGGAAGGACTGGCCGTTCCATGATCTCGCCATCACGGTTGACAACTCCATTGTGTCCTCCTCCCAGAGCGCTAAGAACCTCGGCGTGATCCTGGACAACACCCTGTCGTTCTCAACTAACATCAAGGCGGTGGCCCGTTCCTGTAGGTTCATGCTCTACAACATCCGCAGAGTACGACCCTGCCTCACACAGGAAGCGGCGCAGGTCCTAATCCAGGCACTTGTCATCTCCGTCTGGATTACTGCAACTCGCTGTTGGCTGGGCTCCCTGCCTGTGCCATTAAACCCCTACAACTCATCCAGAACGCCGCAGCCCGTCTGGTGTTCAACTTCCCAAGTTCTCTCACGTCACCCCGCTCCTCCGCTCTCTCCACTGGCTTCCAGTTGAAGCTCGCATCCGCACAAGACCAGTGGTGCTTGCCTACGGAGCTGTGAGGGGAACGGCACCTCAGTACCTCCAGGCTCTGATCAGGCCCTACACCCAACAAGGGCACTGCGTTCATCCACCTCTGGCCTGCTCGCCTCCCTACCACTGAGGAAGTACAGTTCCCGCTCAGCCCAGTCAAAACTGTTCGCTGCTCTGGCCCCCCAATGGTGGAACAAACTCCTCACGACGCCAGGACAGCGGAGTCAATCACCACCTTCCGGAGACACCTGAAACCCCACCTCTTTAAGGAATACCTAGGATAGGATAAAGTAATCCTTCTCACCCCCCCCCTTAAAAGATTTAGATGCACTATTGTAAAGTGGCCGTTCCACTGGATGTCATAAGGTGAATGCACCAATTTGTAAGTCGCTCTGGATAAGAGCGTCTGCTAAATGACTTAAATGTAAATGTAAATGTAATTTCATAGCTTTGATGTCTTCACCATTTTTCCACAATGTAGAAAAAAAGTCAAAATAAAAATAAAAACCCTGGAATGAGTAGATGAGTCCAAACTTTTGACTGGTACTGTATATGTATATAATATACATACATACCATATATTGGTATTATTTATAATTGATTTAGTGTTGTTTACATTGTTCCAATTTATCTGAAAATGTATATTTATAATAATCCTCCTTTTTCCTTGAACTCCTTATTGTTATTATTACTATTATGATCATCATTACAATAATAAGTAATGTCATTATCATTAGTAGGTTTAGTATAGC
The DNA here is from genome assembly GCF_002910315.2 of Salvelinus sp. IW2-2015. NCBI lineage: Eukaryota > Metazoa > Chordata > Actinopteri > Salmoniformes > Salmonidae > Salvelinus > Salvelinus sp. IW2-2015. The sequence goes on along the minus strand of NC_036858.1, from coordinate 35,112,027 downwards.
AGCCTTGTATAACCACCATCAAGCTGTAGGTCTAAGAGCGCATCCTGTTAAGTCTTAATACCGTCACTTACATAGGCCTATATTTCAATACTTACAGTGCATTCGGAAAGTATTCAGACTCCAAAACTTTTTCCACATTTTGTTACGTTACATCCTTATTCTAAAACGGATTAAATAGTTTTTCCCCCTCATCAATCTACACACAATACCCCATAATGATAAAAGCTAAAACAGGTTTAGACATTCTTGCTCAATTATAAAAAATTAAATAAAACTGTAATACCACATTTACATAAGTATTCATACTCTTTACTGTGAGCAAGCTTTTGGGTGTTGGAAGGGCGTCGCTGAAGGGGGGGGGGGGATTTTGATTGATAAAGATAAGTGTAGCTATGAGGCCAAGGCGTCTCGGCCTGGTATAATTGCATTTAATGCAATTGGTGTGCTACGCTTCAGCGTCTCTCCAGCTTTCATTAGTTCTTTATTTGAACAGGGATGCCGGTGGTGCTCATTAGCATTGATTGCATTGTGCTCACCTGATGGGAGTGAGGAAAGGGATGAGAGAGGGAGAGAGAGCAATGGGAAGGAGGAGAGGCTGGGTGTACAGTAACAGAACTGGTAAACCTGAGCAAACTAAAACAGCCCTGCAAGCTGACAGACATTTGCGGCAGGTAGCCTAGTGGTTAAGAGCATTGGGCCAGTAACCGAAAGGTTGCTAGTTCGAATCCCGAGCTAAATAACTATAAAAATGAAATAAAAACAAATAAAACAAACACACAGTATGCATCCCAAAAATCTCTCCTTGCTCCTGAAGTGTGCACTCCTTCACAGCTGCCGACAAAAATATAATCTATGATGGGTAGTGAACAAGTGCATCAGGATTTTGGGAGAAAGGAGAGATTATTGGGACATGCCAATGGTTTCACTGATAAAGCTGCATTGTTACATGTTTTCAATACAGAATGTTATAGCAGCAATCAAGAAAACCAATCATCCATTTCTAACCATCTTGTCATTTCAATATAAAGCCATGTGTTTTGAGATTGATATTCAATGACAACCTGACATGCACCAAATGCTATTCTATTTCAGATTTGTCAGGGAACAGAACAGCAATTATGGAAAACAACTCGACCTCAAAATTCAGCAATTCATAAAATGGTTCTCACATTAAGCAGTCCTTAATGTAAGTAAGGCAAATCAATATGAATTGCCCAGGGCCTCTCAATATTCAAGCAACATTTAATGCATTACATTAGCGTAGATTTCGTAACTAGTCAGTGCAACAGCCTCATCTCTCTCCTACAAGCACACACACCGGAACAGGGAGGTAACTAGCTACATTGTATGTCATCAGTGTAGACTTGCTGGATTTAAAAAATAAATAAACTTGCAGTGTAATGAAACAGGGCTAACGCTTCATTCACAATATATCATTTCAATCCAGTCTGATGTCAAAAATTGCAGATAAGAAATGTCTCAAAATCACAGCCTAGTTTGCTTTATCCAAATATGACCAAAATATGTCATGTCTATTCCCGACAACAGCCCAGACAACCATTACATAGCTAGTGCTACATCACTTAATACAGCTACTGTGCCATCAGTGACTGGATGATGGGCGAGAATTCTATGACAGGGCTGATTATTGTGCAAAGCCAGTGACCTCGGATTTAGCACAAATACATATCAAGAAAATAGCCGAGCATACATACATGTCAAGAAAATAGCCGAGCATATAGCCGCAGTGCATGGTGATTGTCCAGAGACCTAACGTTTTCCATCACTGGGGCTGGGATGCTTGCCCCACGTGCGTGGCCGCAGCCTCAATGCAGTAAATTGACAAAAGTGTGTTCAGCGAAAGAGCCTGACAGCAATTAACTCACTATTGCTGCCTCTCATATTATATAATGTAGCAAGAAAACATTACAGAGACCAAAGCTACTCGTTAGTTTTGCTAGACATCTAGCTCCCGGTAAATTCCGGTCGAAATGTGCAAGTTTCACAGGCTGCTCCCACACTTGTGTTGTGAACAACATTGGCATGAGCAAAAGTAGTGGAATCGCCAGTTGGCCTTCAAAATAAAAGTCCCCCATTGCAATTTATGCAAACGGTAAAAATAGTGGAATCATGCCACAATTGGATTAGATCATCCTAAACAAGGTTGGAATGTTAAATAAATTCAACAAAATGACAATTATTAAATTGTACACAAAAGTTTAAAATATGTTGGAAAATGAACTGTGGATGTATTAAGACTTCACATATACATAAAATAGCTACAACGCTAATATTTGTGAAAACTCCTCAGTTGTGTTCTGTGAGTGCCACTGAATAGGCTGATAACCCATTTAAATGGACCCAAGATCCATAAGTAAGCTGTACATTGCAATATGTACAATAAGGGCTCCCGAGTGGGCAGCGGTCTAAAACACTGCATCTCAGTGCAAGAGGCGTCACTACTCACTACAGTCCCTGGTTTGAATCCAGGCTGTATCACATCTGGCCGTGATTGGGAGTCCCATAGGGCAGCGCACAATTGGCCCAGCGTCGTCCGCGTTTGCCCGGGGTAGGCCGTCATTGTAAATAAGAATTTGTTGTTAACACTTGCCAAGTTAAATAAAGGTTAAATAAAAAATAAATACAAATTAAATTGTCCAATGCACACAATAGGCCGAATAGTGTGATTTCCCACAGTTAAAGTCCCTCACTAAAAGCTGCGTAAACTCCTTCGAATTGTAATATGTGGGAGTCACTGAGTAGGCTGGTAAAGCTGTACGTACATTGCAATATAATGCAATTCTGAAATCTAATCCATGCAGTGCAATTTCAACAGGTTTTCTGTTCGTTTTTTTGTCCAATTAACTAATTGTCTTTTGTGGAATTTATATAACATTCCTACCTTGTTTAGCATTATCTAGTCTAATTGTGGAATGATATCACAATGTTTAACCTTTGCATGTGTCAATGGGGAACTTTTATTTTGCAGGCTAACCGCCGATTACACTATTGTTGCTAATGTTGTTTCTTATGTTGTTCACCGCACGCTGGTGGCTCACGCGAAGGCAGTGAGAGGTTGAGATGTGGCACAGCCTCGGGCGAGCTTGCTACCTGTATAACAATATTGTGACAATAACGTAGCTAGCTATAGTTGGGTTTAAAAGTTACAGTATGAGTCTATGATATTAATATTCAGTCAATTGCATGTGCCAAAATTTGACTACTCTGCGGTGTAGTAGTTAAGCCACTACTCCATTCTCGGCTCGTGTTAACCGTTAAAGTTAGATTCTAAGGTGTCTCCCACAAATTGACAGCTAGTTTTCTAGCTAACAAGGTAGCATTCAAACCTGTGTTGTCATGAACTAACTAACTAGTAAGTTTCAATGAATCAGAATACGTTGCCCAAATATTTAAAATTTAAACATTCCACATTCAAATTACGCTATCAAACCATTGACAAACCGACTGACAGTGGCTAACTGCGAGCCATGCATTTCTTCGTCTCCACATTATTTTAGTCAGCTAGCTACTCATTGGCTGAACGTATTCGCCACCAGCTTTATTTGTGACGGTAGCTAACATACTCACAAAACACACCAAACTAGGTATAACTACACCAAAATGTACAATTTGATTTATACTGCTTGTAGAATAAATTATTAATAATCTCACCTGCAGCGCTGAAAACATTCTGCTTCCATTCAGTTGCCTCGCCGCTTGGTTTCAGAAAACCCCGGAGCACGGGAATCTCAGCGTCCCGCAACATCCCAAAATGTGATTTGCAGCAGTCTTACAAATGAAGTCAATACTGTTTCCAACCGGGATCGGCATAATTGTACATTTACAATATATACCCTTACTGCTGTAATGTAGGTTATTTCAACTCAATGGTATACATTTGTGTATTTCAACCTATGTGCTGTGAGTGACATCAGTGTGCAGCCATGACAGATACTCATTGCGTCATCGGAAACCTAATAAGGAGGATGCTGGCATTGATACTTTTGTAATATCTCTGGTGCTGGTCGCGCAAGTGACTTTGGTGCCTGTGAAGAACAGCTGCCTCACAGGCCGATGTTTGCCTTCACTGCTGTCTCACAGGCTGACGTTTAACCAACTCCGCCCATTCTTTCCCAGCCAATCAAATTAATGTTGCCTCACAGGCTGATGAGAGAGTGGTGAGGAGGAGGAGTCTACAATGTCCAGAATGGACTTCGCCATTCATTTTCTGTATTCAGGGTTCACTCAAACAGCGTTTTAAGCTTTTGTTTTAATATTTACAATTACTGTTGATTTCAGGATTGTATATCGATTTGCTCTCCTTAAATTGAAGTTATCTGATTTATTCCTTTCATTCTCTGAATTGTTTACTCAAACTTTTCGCCACCAGCTCCTGATATCAGGGCATAAAAACTACAATCTGTATCCTGAATTATGTGGGCGTACATGCGCACTAGGCTCAAGATCGTTTTCCATGGTTTTCTCTGGCTAAACTAGCTGTCTAGGTGAACTATGCTAGTTTCCTCATTGCCAAACTTCATAAATACTGCACCCTCAACTTCAAAACTCCCAATGGCAGTCATACAATCATTTAACTAAGAAATTCGCTGGAAATAACATTGAACATTATTTATTGTTTTGTTGCGGAGGATATCATTGCTACTTAACGCGGTTCCAAGTTCAGTTTTGAGATCCACCGGCGTCAATGGCGTAGGGTTAGCTGGACGTTTCTGACTGCTCTTGGAACTGTGGCAAAGGGCAGCCTCTCCCCGCTTGGCTCATTGGGATATGTAGATACACTATTTATACAAAAGTATGAGGACACCTCTTCAAATTAGTGTTTTTTTTGCTGACAGATTTATAAAATCGAGCGCACAGCCATGCAATCTCCATAGACAAACATTGGCAGTAGAATGGCCTTACTGAAGAGCTCAGTCTGGGGTCTGGTGCTGTTTTTCATGGTACGGGCTAGGCCCCTTAGATCCAGTGAAGGGAAATCTTAACGCTACAGCATACAATGACATTCTAGACAATTCTGTGCTTCCAACTTTGTGGCAACATTTAGGGGAAGGCCCTTTCCTGTTTCAGCACTACAATCCCCCCGTGCACAAAGCGAGGTCCATACATAAATCGTTTGACAAGATCGGTGTGGAAGAACTTGACTGGCCTGCACAGAGCTCTGACTTCAACCCCATCATACACCTTTGGTATGAATTGGAATGACGACTGCAAGCCAGGCCTAATCACCCAACATCAGTGCCTGACCTCACTAATTATCTTGTGGCTGAATGGAACCAAGTTCTCGCAGCAATGTTCCAACATCTAGCCTTTCCAGAAGAGTGGAGGCTGTTATAGCAGCAAAGGGGGGACCAACTCCATATTAATGCCCATGATTTTGGAATGAGTTGTTTGACGAGCAGGTGTCCACATACTTTTGGTTATGTTGTGCATGTACAGTCTTGTACACTTAACCTTTTTTAACAGACTATCGTTTTTGTTGATTAAATCCGACTTTATTAATATAGTGAGTAATCCAGGGTGGTCTATAATAAATGTTCCTTTCAGGCTGGTCAGTGTAAATAGGGGCCTTGCAGGCAGGTCTATCATAGAGTTTCCTTGCAGGCTGGTCAGTGTAAATAGGGGGCTTGCAGGCCGGTCTATAATTAAGGTTCCTTGCAGGCTGGTCAGTGTAAATAGGGGCCTCGCAGTCTAGTCTATAAGGGCTCCCGAGTGGCACAGCGTTCTAAGGCACTGCATCTCAGTGCTAGAGGCGTCACTACAGACCCTGGTTCTGTTGTATGCTGGGGGTCCTGAGCAGCAGTAAGACTGGGAGTCACTGGTACCCTACAGAGATGTCACTCCTGTCATCCTCCCCTGGAGGAGTAGAGGGAGAGGGACGTCACCGCTCTACTGTGGGACAACATGGCCCTCCTCTACCCTAGCAGAATTCAGGCACTCTCCATGGATTAATAACAAATATATTCCTACATTTGATTTAGTTTTGTCATTTTTCTTTTTCAGAGGGGGGTTACAGGTGCAAAAACAAATAAATGCATACAAAGATAATCCCAACCCCTCCCCCCTCAGTCCCCATCCACGTGCCCATATCCTCCCTCCCCACCCAGAAACACTGCCTCCTACCCCATCCCACCCAGCAACCAATGTTGCTTATCAGTCCCCCTCCCACCCATTCATCCCGAGTCTCCACTTAGATTCCCCCAGCCTCCCATAACGACCAAAGATCCCCTTCCCGTCCCACCACTTCTCTGTGGGCCTGAATGGAAAGAAAGTAACAAAAGTCTAAATAAATATATATAATTGGTTTGTACTGTATGTTTAGGGCTTTAGCGGAGATTGTTCATTACAGATTCAAGTATATTTGTCCAGGCCTCAATTGTTCCTTTAAAAATAATAATAATATTTCACCTTTATTAAACTAGGCAAGTGGGAGAGAGTGAGGTGGGAGAGAGTGAGGTGGTTGCCATGTTAGAGCCCAGCAGTGATCTTCCCTGATTGATTGAGAAATTCAAGGGGCTATCATCATTAAGTAACATAATAGATAGAAAGCATTGAATATTTATATTACAAATTAATTTTGTTACTTTGCTCCCGAAGCATTTAACTGAAGGGCAAGATTAACGCTCTCCTTCTGTCCCATCAGGAATACTGACATAAGGCTGCAGGGTGTGGTGCTGCGTAGGCATCTCCAGATCAGAGCTGCTGCCCCTGGGATTGGTCCCAGACCATCTAATGCGGCAGGGGTCATAACCTTTTACAATAGAGATGACATTCACATGTTGATCTCTCCTATATTTTGTGTGTCATCATAGTACTCTCAGATCATTGTTTTCATAAATAGATGAAGGAAAAATCTATGACATTTTAGATAATCAAATATTCAGTGGTGATTGTGTGGAAAACTAAAATGGACAGTTAGTGACATAATACAGTTATTTTGAAAATGTTATTCTTTATCCTTTATACCTAATTAAACCCTAAGCTGTACCCTACATCCCTTTGGAGATATGGGAGGACTTGACATGTACACTACCGGTCAAAAGTTTTAGAACCCCTACTCATTCAAGGATTTTTCTTTATTTTTACTCTTTTCTACATTGTAGAATAATAGTGAATACATCAAAACTATGAAATAACACATATGGAATCATGTAGTAACCAAAAAAGTGTTAAACAAAGGTAGTAAGGTAGTCACCTGGAATGCAATTAACAGGTGTGCCTTGTTATAAGTTAATTTGTGGAATTTCTTTGAAATCATGTAGTAACCAAAAAAAGTGTTAAACAAATCTAAATATATTTTATATTTGAGATTCTTCAAATAGCCACCCTTTGCCTTGATGACAGCTTTGCATACTCTTGGCATTCTCTCAACCAGCTTCACCTGGAATGCTTTTCCAACAGTCTTGAAGGTGTTCCCACATATGCTGAGCATTTGTGGCTGCTTTTTCTTCACTTTCCAGTCCGATTCATCCCAAACCATCTCAATTTGGTTGAGGTCGGGGGATTGTGGAGGCCAGGTCATCTGATGCAGCATTCCATCGCTCTCCTTCTTGGTAAAATATCCCTTACACAGCCTGGAGATGTGTTGGGTCATTGTCCTGTTGAAAAACAAATGATAGTCCCACTAAGCCCAAACCAGTTGGGATGGCGTATCGCTGCAGTATTCTGTGGTAGCCATGCTGGTTAAGTGTACATTTTATTCTAAATAAATCACAGACAGCGTCACCAGCAAAGCACCCCCACACCATAACACCTCCTTCTCCATGCTTTACAGTGTGAAATACACATGCAGAGATTATCCATTCACCCACATCGCGTCTCACAAAGACATGGTGGTTGGAACCAAAAATCTCAAATTTGGACTCTAGACCAAAGGACAAATTTCCACCAGTCTAATGTCCATTGCTCGTGTTTCTTGGCCCAAGCAAGTCTCTTCTTCTTATTGGTGTCCTTTAATAGTGGTTTCTTTGCAGCATTTCGACCATGAAGGCCTGATTCACACAGTCTCCCCTGAACAGTTGATGTTGAGATGTGCCTGTTACTTGAACTCTGTGAATAATTTATTTGGGCTCATGAGAGCCAGTTTCATCACAGCGCTTGATGGTTTTTGTGACAGCACTTGAAGAAACGTTCAAAGTTCATGAAATTTTCCGGATTGGCTGACCTTCATGTCTTAAAGTAATGATGGACTGTCGTTTTTCTTTACTTTTTCGAGCTGTTCTTAATATGGCCATAATATGGACTTGGTCTTTCACCAAATAGGGCTATCTTCTGTATATCACCCCTACCTTGTCACAACACAACTGATTGGATCAAACGCATTAAGAAGAAAATAAATTCCACAAATTAACTTATAACAAGGCACACCTGTTAATTGCATTCCAGGTGACTACCTCACTACCTTCGTTTAACACTTTTTTGGTTACTACATGATTCCATATGTGTTATTTTATAATTTTGATGTCTTCACTATTATTCTACAATGTAGAAAATAGTACAAATAAAGAAAAACCCTTGAATGAGTAGGTGTGTCTAAACCTTTTACTGATAGTGTAAGTAGTATCATAATGGCTTTATTAGCCCTACCAGTTTTACAAGTGGATAAACAGTACATCAGGAGTCCTGTGATATTGTACACAATCCATTAGACAATAAGGGGCAGTTTCTAAGACACAGATTAAGCCTGGTCCTTGACTAAAAAGCATGTTCAACAGAGAATTTCCATTGACAGTGCTTTTTAGTCCAGGACTAATATGACTGCAGCTCAGCATTCAGCACTATAGTACCCTCCAACCTCATTATTAAGCTTGCTGGTGCAGGTCTCAACCTCGCCCTGTGCGATTGGGTCCTGGACTTCCTGACGGGCCGCCCCCCAGATGGTGAAGGTAGGAAACAACATCTCCACTTCGCTGATCCTGAACACTGGGGCCCCACAAGGGTGCGTGCTCAGCCCCCTCCTGTACTCCCTGTTCACCCATGACGCCGTGGCGATGCATGCCTCCAACTCGATCATCAAGTTTGCAGACAACATAACAGTAGTAGGCTTGATCACCAACAACGACAAGACAGCCTATTGGGAGAAGGTGAGGGCACTCGGGGTGTGGTGTGAGGAAAACAACCTCTCACTCAACGTCAACAAAACAAAGGAGATAATAATGGACTTCAGGAAACAGCAGAGAGATCACCCCCCTATCCACATCGACAGGACAGCAGTGGAGAAGGTGGAACGTTTCAAGTTCCTCGGCATACACAACACGGACAACCTGAAATGGTCCACCTACACAGACAGTGTGGTGAAGAAGGCGCAACAGCTACAGCGCCTCTTCAACCTCAGGAGGCTGAAGAAATGTGGCTTGTCACCTAAAACCCTCACAAACTTCCACAGATGCACAATTGAGAGCATCCTGTTGGGCTTTATCCCCGCCTGGTACGGTAACTGCACCACCCACAACTGCAGGACTCTCCAGAGGGTGGTGCGGTCTGCACAACACATCACTGGGGGCAAACTACCTGCCCTCCAGGACTCCTACAGCACCCGATGTCATAGGAAGGCCAACAAGATCATCAAGGACAACAACCACCCGAGCCACTGCCTGTTCGCCCCTCTACCATCCAAAAGGCGAGGTCAGTCTCTCTGGGACCGAAAGACTGAAAAATAGCTTCTATCTCAAGGCCATCAGACTGTTAAACAGCCATCACTAACACAGAGAGGCTGCTGCCTACATACAGACTTGAAATCATTGGCCACTCTAACAAATGGATCACTAGTCACTTTAATAATGCCACTTTAATAATGATGTTTACATATCTTGCCCTACTCATCCCAGATGTATATACTGTCTTTTATACCATCTATTGCGTCTCGTCTATGCCGGTCGGTCATGGCCCATCCACATATTTATATGTACATATTCTTATTCCATCCCTTTACTTAGATTTGTGTGTATTAGGTAGTTATTGTGGAATCGTTAGATTACTTGTTAGATATTGCTGCACTGTCGGAACTAGAAGCACAAGCATTTCGCTACACTCGCAATAACATCTGCTAACCATGTGTATGTGACCAATACAATTTGATTTGATTTGACTAGGCTAAATCAATGTCTGGGAAACCAGCCCTAAGAGTACCTTAAAAACTCAATCTAAAACTTTGGGGCCTATTGCAACCATCGATAACCACCAGATTATCTCCAGCTGATCTCTTGTTAAACCATCAATACTAGCTAAATTAACTCGCATAGCAGTCACTTGTGCGCTTTGCACATGGGCCATGGTTATTTTCCCTTTATTGTCTGCGATCTGGCTACTGTAAATGTGTTAGTGAAATGTAATCTTATTTTAATTGAGTAGAGCCCAGATTCCAGATAATCACTGGTCAAACCCAAAATTATATAATGTATATGGAAGGAACTGTCCATAGCTGAAACTGGCATCTCTGTATCTGTTTTGTTTCAAGGTTGGAAGACCAATAGTAATGAAAATATATTTATTTTCTAAAGAATATTCTTTTACAACATAACTACTCAGGTGACTACATGGGTTGTGTCATGTCATAACGCTTTGAGCATTTGACTGTCATCTTTCTGTAGGATCCTAGGGGTAATTGGAAGGTTCTCCTCTTTATAAAAATCAGATGGGTGATTTATCTTGATCATGCTAAGTGGATCCCAGAGGGAGTGTGTGTGTGTGTGTGTGTGTGTCTGTGTCTGTGTGCAGAAGGAACGTTTCAGGTAAGAGGAATATGAGTTACAGGAATTGACTAGAAGCATTCAGGTGAGGCACTGCCTATCCCCACCAAAACCTGTAGTACTGTGCCTCAAATGGGAGCAAGAGGACAGATTGTACTTGAAATAGGTTGATTACCCTACATTATTGTTTGCTCTTTCATGGGACGAGAACAGTAGTGATGTAGTGATGAACATGACCCCACAACATCACCACTAATGAACAATTATCATGAAAGCACTACTACAGTCATAGCCTTTACTTGTGCAGAGCTTCTCACAAAATATTTCCTTGAGCAGGGCATTAAGTCACATGGACTCTTAATGAAAATGATCCCATGGCTGGCTGACCTTTTCTTCTCCACTGTCAGTGGTTTACTCCAGTGAGACTCTAGTACTGTACGCTGCTCCTGGAGATAAAGCCAGTGAGTAAGCCTACTGTTTGACATGAGACAAAAACAACATCAAAATGATTCAGAGCGCCAGCATGGCGCATTGATAGAGCTCTCGGCTGTTTTTCTCAAAGCACGGGAGGCTCTAGTCTAATGTTTGTTTTCTCCTCCACTCGTTCTCCTTTCCCCTCCCCTCTCCATCTCCCCCTTCCTCCTATTTGTGCGTTACATTTAAGAGAAGTGTGCTTGAGCGTGTCATGGAATTCTTCACAGGCTCTTTGGAGTGGCTTTGAGGAACAGAAGAAAGACCATGGTGAATAGGGCTGTGATTTACCTTTCCAGAGGCATGCTTCCAATTTAAAGAGCTGTCAAGGACACGCCACTGTTCAACTGATGAGAGGTAATTTTCAAGACTTTATTTCAGGGGAAACAAACAAAAGATTTGCTGTTAAAGACAACCGGTGACACCTGCAGTGCGCAGATGCTGTTTGAAGCTCAGGCTACTAAACCATATGTCCAAATCTCCAACACGCATACCATTCTCACATTGATTGCCAGAGCAGTGTGAAGAGAAATTGTTTTAAAAAATCCCCAGACACCCGTGTTTTTTACTGCTCTATAAATGTATACAAAGGAAGGTGTGTTCGTGCTTGGGGAGATAAGGGAGATGTTGACTTTCATTGTTGCAGTCTGAATTATGTCTGTTTGGAAGCCTATTGTAGCTTGTTCTTCTACTGTTGGAGGCCATGAAACATTACCTCATCAGTCCTGCAGGAAAGGGCTGAGCTTGGCTCTTTCAAAACAGAGTACCTTTCTTTGAAAGCAAGTCTGTGCACACTGGCAGATAGCTAGCAAGGTTGCATTGCCAAGGTTAAATGATACCAAACCACAACACCAAAAGCTGAGTGAGGCTACCATCTCCTATAACAAACCAGGGGCTGTGTGAATAACACAATCTACTGGTAAAATACAAAAGATGGTTTAAGTTAGAAGGAAAAATGTACGATGAAAACCAGTGCCCTAGAAACAATTGTACATTAATTAAATTATCAAAACATTTTGGAAAAGGTCATATTTTGCAATAAGAAATTTGAGACAAAAACAAACTGCCTCAAACTCACCTTTCAACATTTCAGGTGTTTCATTTGGATTGATTCCCAAAAATTCATTCAAACCCTGCTGTATGTACTCTGTAGCCCATAGGATTGGCACATACCATGTTGTGAAAGATTCTCCATGCGGTGCTTTACACTCAATGCATTTTCCAGAAGGCATTTCTCCCTCTACTTCACTGTGAGGTTTAAAGCATAGGATGAAAATTGCATAGTGGGGGCTAAATCACAGAAGCACATCCACCGTGTTATTCTCCTTCATTCTACACCATAATCCCTGTGTATCCAAGTTTGCTGTACAACAGTTTTGTCAGTCATTCCCAAAGGCAGAGTTCATTGTGGGAAAGGGATAGCAGGAAAGGAAAAGGTTTCTCAATGAGTCTCAATGTTGTGCAGTCTTCATATAAAACTGTTGAGATGTATTAATTTTATTTGGTTAGGAGACACCTAACACAACATACAGCCAGCCATGATTCACACTAAATCAAGCTGGATGTTGACTTTGGTAATTACATTGTTCTGATAGTAAAATGCAAAAGCCAATATAAGCAGTGGCATAAAGTACTTAAGTAAAAATACTTTAAAGTACTAATTAGGTAGGTATTTTTGGGTATCGGTACTTTATGATTTATATTTTTGACAACTTTAACTCCACTACATTCCTAAAGAAAATAATGTACTTTTTACTCCATACATTATCCCTGACACCCAAAAGTAGTTGTTACATTTTGAATGCTTAGCGGGACAGAAAAATGGTCCAATTCCCACACTTATCAAGAAAACATGCCTGGTCATCCCTACTGCCTCCGATCTGGCGGACTCACTAAACACAAATGCTTCCTTTGTAAATTATGTGTTGGAGTGTGCCGATGGCTATCCGTAAATAAATTTAAAAAAAACAAGGAAATCGTGCCATCTGGTTAAGGAATTTGAAATGATTTATACTTTTAATTTTGGTACTGTAGCAAATTTAAAACCAAATACTTTTAGACTTTCACTTGAGTCATTTTTTATATGAAGGTAGCTTTACTTTTTCTCAAGTATGACAACTGGGTACTTCCTCCACCACTGAATATAGGCTTATCTAGCTTATGGTAAGGAGGTTAGGAAGGCTCTACCCTCAGAGGGCTGACAGTTGTGGAAGGCCAAACTAGCAATGGAAACAATCTGCAACCTCAAAACTGTACCAGCAAAGACAAAAGTATATCTAAACATGTTACTCGTATACAGTAGATGGCCTGTTTCCCTGCACTGGCAAAAAGCACTGGGCCTCATCTGACTGTACAGTAGCAGCTCATGCTCCTATGTGGATTGGTACCATGTTTTCTTTATATATACTTTTAGACCAGAGATTCCAAGTATTGTTCAAAAATGCAGAAAGAACCATTCGCACAATCAATAAATATTTTCAAGCTCCATTTAATGTCCTACCAAAAGGAGTATGTGACTGAACCGCGATTGAGTAAAATAGAAAGTGCTTTTTCTTTTACTGGAATCAACATAAAATAGATGAAGGGATTTTAGCCAAACAGTGGAATGATCTGTGTGTAGAAATTTCAAATAAATCAGTGAATAAACTCTTTCAAAGTATCTGGTGGTATGATGTCAATGTAGATAAAAAGGCACATGGCAGCTTGGTATCTTATGAGGATTGTTGAACACACACAATCGCATACACATGCAGAAGCGTTCACATACATATCCCCAAGCACATCTTACATACACTCATCTACACAATCAGATCAGTGTATATATTCGGGCAAAGTAAAACAGGTTGCATTTATTAAACTTGCATTGAGAATTAGTGAGGGACAAACAAACAAAAAAGTGTGCATTTTTTTTAACAGCCTGTAAAAAAGGTAAGTAATCATAGCAATTAAGAACGTCCATTTCAGCCTTTATTGAAGTTTACAGGATCCTGTAGAAATCAATGGGCAAACAGAAGATTTCTCAAATTCAGGAAAGTGTATGTGTTCTTTTCTTTTAAATAGTATCCTTAAAGAATGACCAATACATTCTTGGTTACAACTGTTCTTGCGCTAACAGTCCCAAAAAAAATTGAAATTAACATTCATTAAACATTCTCTAAAGGTATGCTAGTTCCCTTATATATTCTGTGATTCCCTCTGTCATTATGTATACATAAACAAGTTTAATAACATACCAATCAGTGGTTAATTCACAATTGAAAAAAAAAGCACAAAAAGTTTACACTTTTACAGGTAAATAAAAGAATTTGTTTGTCAACTGTTTCCTTAAGGGCATAGCATAGTTCGGAGTTTTGTTTTATTTTTGTTGGTTTGTATGCAGTTTCATTCTCATCTTGTTTTTTGTCCTATTTTTTCAGCTATTACATAATTAGATTCTTACATACAAATATTGACAAAATGGTGGCTTGTGCTTCAAAGCCTTCAAAGTCTATTTAATAACAATAGTAATAGTCGTGAGGAGGAGTAGCCGCGGCTAAGGGTGCAGGGAAGGGCAGGACTCATAGCAGGCCCTCGCTGCAGGGGCCGTCTTGGCTGCCGCTCGGCTTCTCCGCATCCTGATTGGGCAGCTCTTTGACCATGAGGGCAGCACTCTTCTCTGAGAACTCCTCCCCGTCAGGCTCCAGGCCCTCGGGGCAGGGCAGCTTCAGCAGTTCCTCTCGTAGCTGGGCCGTGTGCCTCTGAATGGGGGAGAGGGACAGAGGACACAGGGTTCAGTTCAGAGATACTATTTGCTGTGAGGGGGCAAGTACAAACATGGGCTCTTACAAGGAAACTGATTTATACTCTACCCAACAATTATGACAAGGCCTGTGAACTCTAAATACTCTTCCAAACCAATACTAATTTCAAGCCCATCATTTAAAAAGATGCACAATGCAGAAATCACTTTGCCATTTCCTGATTGCTAAAATGTTCGCCTAATTCCAGTTTATGTGACAAAACAAGCAAGTGTAGTATAGAGAGTCATTGTATAATCTAAATCATTGCAAAATATATTTTCTATAAACAAAATATTGTATTTTCAGCTGTTGTACAAAACCTAAAGTAAAAGACGCAAAAACAAAACTTTAAAAAAGGAAGCGTATAAGTAGCGCCCATAGAACAGATCTACCGCTTCTTACACTTGCTTTCAATGAGAATGACAGATCAAGAGCTCATATTTCTGTGTGAATTTTGTCAGGTCGCCCAAAAAGTTACATATTGTAGCTTGAAGTTTGTCCAAAATACTCGAGCTCACATGAATCCATTCCAGTTGCCTTCAGTATCTCTGTGACGAGAGCATACAGTAAACCAATGAAAAATGACCACTTCCAGCACTTTACCTTAAATAATGTTTTACCAAAAAACAAAACGAACAGAAAACGACAATGTGCACCAAAACAAACCCATCGTTTCAGAACCTGAACCAGTTTTCTAGAGCAAGAGGAAAAACCATGAAGGTAATGGGACTACACAGACCTCTGTAGGCCTGCTTTAAAACAGCACTGAGTGCTTCCACAGCACTGTGCTGCGGCCCCTCCGTCTTTATCAGTGTGTCGGGGAGATTATTTACACTGGGTATTAATTGTGGTTATTAAAAGCCAGAGGAACGGAGTCTGGCTGCCAGTGAGCTTAGGGAAGTAGGACGCAGGCCCCTTATCTGTTCCTCCATGGCTGCCTCGAGACTGTCAGAGGGGGAAGACGGCTAGTGCATGAATCAAGCCTGTCCACCATGCATAAAACACCAGGGATGTCACTCTCCTCCTGAGCAACCAATTCAGACTTCCTTAACCAGGACTGTGTGTATAAATATAAGTGAAAGGGGGATGGGGTATTCACTTCTGTGGAGAAGGACAAAATTCTGATACAACGCGAGGTCTCCTGTAGATGAATAGTGTTTGTTTACCTTCAATGCAGCAGCGTGATGGGACATGGTGCGGCCCACTCTCTTGTCACTGCTGTACTGCTGGATGTCTGCGATCCACTCCTCACACTGCGCCATGACTTCCACCCGCTTCAGGTAGAAGTGCTTGTGGATCACCTGGGGATTACAACACAGCCATGAGACTCAGAAACATGCAACACCTGCAGGTCATCATTACTGAAACTCATCTCTAGTTTATAGCCATTTAGTAGGCCCAGGAGTTTTTCCTGACCAGGAAAACCTCTGGGACCTAGTTAGAATGCTTGAAATATGCTGTGAAATGTAAACGTTGCATCCATGACACACTGGATAAGGAAAATGACCATAATGAAAATATAATTCAATCAAATTTTCCATTTGTTCTTCCTTCAATTGATCCTAATATAACATTACTGAACTGCTGTCCTATGGCCCAGATTATGCAATAGTGAAATGAGAGCCAGCAAGTGTTGGATTAAATTTCCCATGGTTCATACTGGAAAGGACAATTGGTGAGCGCAGTGAAACTAATATTTATTTTTTGGGCAAATTTCTGATCAGGCCCCTCCAGGTGCCGTAACGGTCAGTGCTATCCGGGATCCCTACACTACACCATAAACCCCTACCTTAACCCGTACGATTTTAAAATGACAACTTCAATGGGGTAGGTATGTCCCAAGGATCCCGGATAGCACAGACCTTGCCCCAACTCTTCTCCCTACCCAATTGGTAAGTTTATGAAGTTTATGAAAAAGCAGGATGTTGTGAAGAAAAGCATAACCTCTGAAAGTTCTCCTCTGCAGCAGGAAGCAGCAAGAGGACTGCTTGTTTCACTGACTGGGAAGGGAGTTGGATATCTGCAGTCCTTTGAAGTGGAGCGTTAACAAACAGAAGCGCCATCTCTCCACTGAAAATGTTTTGGAGGAGAAGTGCTATGATGTCTCCCTTGACAGAGTTCTCTAGGTCTGCACAGATCCTGAGATGCTGGGTATGTATAAGAACTTTACGCCAAATGGACTGATAAGCAGAGTGATTTTTGTGATTGTTAATTATTTTTTAAATTCGGATCCCCATTAGCTGTTGAAGAACCAGCAGATATTCTTCCTGGGATCCACACAAAACATAGTGTTCTGTATTTTGTCATGTTCTAATGGACAAGAACAGCAACACAAATTTGAACTAAGAACACTACATATGACCATTTTTTTACATAATAAACATGAGAAAAGAAAGCTTCTCCCAGCCACTGTTCTGGACTTGGGGACTGTGAAGAGACCCCTGATTGCGTGTCTTGTAGGGTACGTATACATTTTTGAGCTATGTTTTGCCCAGACAATTCGGTACTTTCAGCATGTCAGTACTTCTTAGAAAGACCAGCAGTGATGCAGTAATTGTCTCCTCTACTCTGAACCAGGAGAGACTGACATGCATGTTATTGACATAGGCCCCTCTCTGTACATTTGAGGGCCAGACGTGCTGCTCTGTTCTGGGCCAGCTGCAGCTTTTCTAGGTAATTTTTTCCACACCTGACCATACAACTGGGCAATAGCCAAGATGCGACAAAACCAGAGCTTGCAGAACTTGTTTGGTTGCATGTGATGTTAAAAAAGCAGATCCTCTCTATCAAAGACAGACCTCTCCCCATCTTTACAACAACGGAATCAATATTCTGAGACCATGTAAGTCTACAATCTAATAGTGCTGAGCGATTAACCGTTATGTCGGTTATTTTTCAGTTTTTAAACAACTAATTGACATTGGTTCAATTATTTGAATTCCATGATTTTTTCCTTCTCTATAGATAAATCCAATCAAGCCCAAACTATGCGATGTAGTAGGGAGTTGTAGTTTCCAACAGGCCAATATTCTACATAGAAAACTTGGTAATTAACTACAATGACCATAATACATTGGGTGTCTACTGGTCTGGTCTGTGGTTCTTTTATGCATGCTATGTCAGGTTATTGTGCAGACAGAGTGCGAGAGAAGAATGGCATCAAGAGGGATAAGAGCAGTGCCTTATTTACGTTGAAGAATTACTAAAAAAGTGATGACAGCATAAGCAGCAGCTCTCTAGAGATGACTTGGAGGGAAATAATAAACCAAATCAAATGAAACAAATCTAATGTACACAACTGAAATAAAGTAGTGTGAATAAATGATGGTAAATAAGTGATAAGCAGTAATGGGCAGTCACTACCATCATGGGACTTTTAATAATTGTTCTATTCTGTGCTGTTGCAGCATTCAAACCACATAATGCAGTTAATATATAATTTAAAAAAAAAATATTGAAACCAAAATCGAAAAACCTGGATTATCCAGAAACATGAGTAAAGGGATAAATTAGTCCGCGCGACTGGCATTACACTTTTTTATTTTAAACGCCCGCTAAAGAGATGAGCCACCAAATCACAAATGCGAGACGAAAACCCCAGGGGTAGAATTGCCTCTCCACAGACACCAATATTAGAAAGCCTAGTAGTATAAACCGTGTGGCGATCTAGATAGTCCTAATGATTGGGATGCAGTTCTGTATTTTAATGGAGCAGGCTTGACTGGCAACTTGCTCTCTCAGTCAAGTTTAATACACTTCACGCATCACCGGGCCTCTCTGACGTCACAGCAGGGATGTGCTCCAGTCAGCCTCTTCAGCCTGGCTGTCACCACATCCACCTGGTCACGTTAGTTTTTGTCATAATTTGCAAAAAAAAAAAAAAAAAAAAAAAAGTATAATTATTTATTCAAACAGTAATGTGCAATTGACCAAAAATAAACCAACATTCTGAAGGAGGTCACAACGGCACGGAAATGCCCGTCTGTGCAGTGTGCGTAGGGCTTATATGTCTACCACTTTGTGTAGCCGTTAGCGATGCTAGATTGAACGGCAATTAAAAGGAAACTACAAAGTAGCCTATCCCTACCTGGCAGAATCATGATTATTTGCATCAATCCAGAGGCCATTAGTTTTGAAAACTCCATCACAAGTCCGCTACCGACATAGCCTGCTTCCCCTAAAGTCAATTTTATTGCCAAAATTATATAGCCTACTCCTGTCTACACAGAAAAAAAAAGAAAAAAAAAATCAAAATATGCTACTACACCAGAAACCATGAATTGGCCACAGAGGATCATTAGCTTCTTAAAAAAAAGTTAAATCCCATTGTCTTACAGTCGGAATAGGACGCAATTTCGGCAGTGTGTACGACGACTGAGTTGCGACTGCCAGTGAAAAGTACAGGCGCCCAGCCAGGTATGTCACAATATTGAATCAGTTTGTAAAGAAAATGGCTATTGCTGTAATGACAAAATTACTACTCTCTTTCATAGTTATCAAAATTCTCAATTTAAATTCAATCTTATTGGCACCAGTGGAGAGCATCGGCCATATCCCAGTGAGCGAGCATATTCACTATCATTGTTGGGTAAATGTCACTCAAGTTAATTTCCTCCTCCAGGTTAGATTAATGTCATATTGTAGGCCCTTCTCATAGCCCTATTAATGTACATGGATCAGACGTCATTTCTATTGCTCTGTCAGTGTCAGCAGAGTAGGCTACCCTGTCATTTTTGTTGTATTGAAAAAAATATTATTCTAATGTCTCCAGTCATATAAAGTATAGTAGAATTGCATGAAATGTGTCCATAACAAGGCCAAGAAAAGCATCTGATATACTGTTGCCTATAGCCTACTCTACTCCACTACCCGCTCAGCCATGCATTGAACTGTCTTTTATTTTATTTTTTACAAACAGTGATTGAGTTATATTATTAGCCTAAATTATGACCATCCAATCTACACATAAGTCCGCAAATGCGATGATGCATGGAATGCTTTATTATAAAAGTTATAAAAATATTAGCTTCCCCAAACGTGAAACTCACATGCCGCTTACGGCTAAAGAAACACAGCTAGCCAAACAGTCTGGCTGGTGAGCACCTGAATTAAATGGTAACTACAGGAAAAAATCAAAATCTCAGATTTTCCCCCGGACTTCGAAACTTGTTCCTCTGATGTGGTTTAAGCATTGTTGTTGACCTGGAACATCCAATGTTGTTTTTCACAACAAAAAAGTGATTTGGGAGCTAAACTACTAAACACATTTTTTCCTATTTTATAAAAGTCCTTCTCCCTGCTTTATTTTGTTGTTGCCGTGGTATTGTTTTGGTATCAAGTATTGTCAAATTATGCAATGTAAGAACATAAGGGTTTGGCTCGTCATTATGAGGCTGGTTCTGTATGGAACGCAGGCACATTATGGGACACAGGCCAGGTCATTATACATTTATTATAAGAAAATGGGTGCAACCAAATCATGTGCTGGTGCCACCAGTGGATAAAGTAGAACACTGAGGATTAAAATCCAATATAATCTAATATATTATATTGAAAGGCAGATCTAGACCTTACATTATGTGGGAGACCTCCATTTAACATAGTCGTTTTGAATTGGTGAGCGTTTCTAAATGCCTAAGTACCCAGGGGCGTTTCGTGTTGGAAGGGCAGTGCACATGTGACTTCGGTACACGCATCGATCACAGTATGGACGAAAAGCGCTGTGTACATATCCAAGAGTCACTGAACATGGAACACGTGTACCCATCAGAATAGGGCGTCTTGACAAATTACCAATCCATGTGAGAGAGAGACTCAATACAACCAGACAAATGCCCATACGTACACACACTGGCATGGTCTGTTGATTGTGTGCTCCATTTCCAGATAAATTAAGTGACCTTTTAGGTGAGCTGCCGTCCACTCATTATTCCAGAGGGCAGACGTGTGCATGTTTCCATGTGCTCCACACACACAGGGGTCAAGGGTGAGTATGAATCATGCTGTGGCCATTCAAATACATTTTTTCATCCCGTCTGCTGTATGCTCACTCAGCCCCAGGTCTGCTCCCCTGCGAGCTCAGGTCTGCTACACTGACTACAGCATTGTAAATACTCCCACTCACATCTAGTCTCAACTTCAGCCTCCCCTCTCAGTGTTCATACCGAGTAGAGAACAAGAACCTCTGGAGGGGTAAAAATCACTACTTCGGGCAGAAGATTATGGGGTAAATCATTAGTTGGGCTTCATTCAAGTAACGTTACCTTAAAAATGCATCCTCACTTCATTTCTTACTCGCCATTGATCTTACGTGACTGGATTGGTGAACAGCATGAATGTATTGTATTGCTTTCACCTTTCCAATCAACGAAATCTTACCAAATTAGCAGTGCATATACGATAAGGTAATTGCTAATTTGCTGCTAATACGCACCTATCCACAATGACTTCATGGCTAATTAGCTGTATTATACTCAGCGTCATTTAGAGTACCAAGGAAGGTATGGGTATGACAATCTACTGATTGGGTCTACTGAACAATCTACTGGGTATGAATCTACTGAACAAAAATATAAACGCACACATGTAAAGTGTTGGTACCATATTTCATGAGCTGAAAAAACAATCCCATAAACTTTCCATACGCACAAAAAGCTTATTTCTCTAAAATGTTGTGCACAAATTTGTTAACATCCCTGTTCGTGAGCATTTCACCTTTGCCAAGATAACCCATCTACCTGTCAGGTGCGGCATATCAAGAAGCTGATTAAACAGGATGATCATTACACAGATGAACCTTGTGCTGGGGACAATAAAAGGCCACTTTAAAATGTAAAGTTTTGTTATACAACACAATGCCAAAGATGTCTCAAGTTTTGTGGGAGCGTGCAATTGGCATGCTGACCGCGACAATGTCCACCAGAGCGGTTGTCAGAGAATTGAATGTTCATTTCTCTACCACAAGCCTCCTCCAACGTCGTTTTAGAGAATTTGTCAGTACGTCCAGCTGGCCTCAACTGCAGACCACATATATATTTTTGTTCAGTATATAAGCATTAGAAGAACTAAAATCTGCTCCATAGTCAACTGCTAGGGAGGTGGTCTCAAACCTAGTCTCGGACCCCCCTCCCCATTCATTCTAGGTGAGCATATACTGGGAGTAATTCATTTGCCGGTAATGACGATTTATTGTTGCAATAGTAACAAAGTGATTTGTTGTGTTCGGAGTTGCAGTCACACGCCTTGTCGCCATTCGGAGAGGGAGTGCGTGTGTGTGACTACAGCTGGGACTGAGGCGGGGGTGGGCACAGCAGAGGGGAACCATGGCCTCCTTTCCCAAATGGGCAAAGGCGGCACGGCAGATGGCATGGCTTGGCCTCTGGATGGAAAAACAGCTCAGGTTTATTTACGCTGACCTCAACACAACGGGTCCAGCGGTGTGGTTCTGTTCATGTCAGCATTCTCAATCATCGCCCCGGACACCGCATCATCCTGACAAAGACGAGGAGACGCTCAGTGGCACGCCTGTAGAATCCCTCCCTCCCCGTTGCCAAAGACAAGGCCCTACTCAGTCACACAGATCCTGGTGACTAAACAGTGACATTTTAAAAAGCCCCCATCGTCACTTTTGACTGACACTCTTCCCATCTGCAGAGGCAAGCAGTCGCTGCCACAGAATTGGGCCATGGGAGGGAAGGAGGGAGATTAGGGCAATGATCAATTTCCTTCCCAGCGTAGCCATGGAAACCCCGGTGGCTGTGGCACATCGCTCCTCCACTCTTGGCTTTCCCTGCTCCGTGTGTGTGTCCAAAACCAGGCAAGCTTTCTCTCCCCATCTCTCAGTCACGAAACCCAGTACAGGAGCCTTATCTCTCCTCCAGCTAGACTACAAAGCATTATTCTCAACCAGGCTGTGCTGGGTTAGCAAGTTACACAGAGAGAGGAGAGGAGTCAACGCCCCAGCCTCAATAGGTCCCACTGGGCAGAGGTGTCTTGTTAAAACCCATCAATAATGCACCGTAATGGAGTGTGCTCAACACAATGACTAATTTCCTTGACAGGGTGTGCGAGCTGCACTCTCTGTGTGTGTGTGTGTGTGTGTGTGTGTGTGTGTGTGTGTGTGTGTGTGTGTGTGTGCGTGCGCGGTCTCGCCACTGATGCATCCTCCTCTTGTTTACATGATAAATGAACACGCAAAGTAGCTAGCTCCATCTGCTCTGGAAAGGTCCTTGAACCGTGAATCAATCACACTGTATAATACACCTGGGCTGGTAGAGGTCAGGACAAGAACACGCTCCTCTCTTAATGGTTTCCATAACTTACCCCTTTTCATGACCATACAGCCCCACAGTGGAAGTGTCGTAATAGCCATAAAATCAGGCGGTCAAACAGGGAAATGGTTCCAATCGTATTTCATTTTTCCCATAGGGGTTTTAGAAAAACGTAAAATATGGGCTGTGTTTTATGTAGGCTTACCCTGGCGTTTTGATAACCATGTAAATCTCTCTCGGACAAGACTCATTTAATCAATATATATTCGGCTGTATTTACTCAGTTTCGAAAATGATAATTAGCATCAAAGTAGACATCATGCAAGACTACAAAGACTACAAATCTCTAGCTGACACCTTTGTTAACAGGTAGTGTCAATTAAAACAAACTTTCAGGAGACAGTTCACAGAATTGTCAATTTAATGAAATTTTGCCAATTTATTCAATACTAAATGTAGCTAACATTATATAGCTAATCCAGAGATTCTTACCTTTGCCTCCATTCGGCAGTCTGGTCCAGATCATGGCATTTGTAGTTCTTCATGATAGCCACATTAGCAACTAATTAGCGTTTTATTTAAATCGAGCCGAATATATTGATAAGTCACCTTGTCCAAGAGAGATTTACAGGGTTAAGAAAACGTCACGCCAGGTTAAGCCGAAACACAGCCCTTATTTTAAGTGTTTCTAAAAATCACCTATGGGAAAAAAAGAACGGTGGAAAATTATTGGAAACCTTTGTTTGACCACTAGGTTTTAAGGTTATTATGACTCGTACTGTGGTACTCTTGCCACCTGTGGTAATGAGCTCCATCCCTGTGTGGCCTGACAGGGGTGTCGGTCTCGCTAAGCTCCTGAGGAGAGAAAACGCTCCTTTCCTGAGATTTGGAGGGGTGGGTTTTGGATGTCACCCACAGCACCGCCTCCCCTAATAACCTACTCACACTAGAGCCGGCTGTGCGCGCGGACACCCCTCGGCTCTCACACACACTGGGAACTAGATTTCAGCGGCCGACCTGTTGTTCCTAACACCACCTGACAATCTCCTGCTGCATTATTCAAGGTTGCTTTTTATTCTTCATCTCAGACTATAAATAGGGCATAAAAACTTTGGAAATCTCACACATAATTCCCCCGGCCCCAAAAATAAATGTCTATGGTGTCAACGCTTTCACGGTTGACATGAGATCGGAAAGAGACCACGCTGAGCTTGATGCACCATCAACACGGAGACAATAGTACTGTATGCGTGTGTGCCACGGCTATACTTCCTACAAAGGCAAAGTAAGTAAAACATGTAACGGCAAAATCTGACAGAAAGCAATTTCTGGTACTTCATGATGTTTTCTGATCGACTGGCTTCATTTTTGTGTCAAGAAACAAAATGCCACATTAATCAGATAATATACCTGGCCATCACAACAGATCAAAGATTTCTGACCAAATTCGTAGTTTCTACATTTCGCCTTTGTAGGGCAGTATAGCTCGCCAATGTTTGCGGACAGTATTTTCGTCTGTCTCCGCCATGGGCTTAGACGGGTAAATGGCAACTCAGGAGTGTCACATGAGCCTAATTGAATTTCAGGAGGGCACTCGGGCAGTATTGTAGAGGCATGCTGGTTTTCCCAGCTCCCATGGTCCATTTCATATTGAGCCACTGATGTCAGAACTCTGTTTTATTACAAAGGCTGCTATACCATACTACAGCTGACGATTTTGTACCTGGGACCCGAAAAAGAAACCGCCACCCTTCTACCACAGAGCATGGGCTAATACTGGGAGCTGGTGACACGAGTTTGGCTGTGTGGAACACACACACAATGTACTTCAACAGTACCTCTACCTCAATAGACCAACTTAAACAATGGAGACCAATTGTCTTGAACTATTCCCCAAACTATACATCTGATTCTTCTCTGTTAATGTGTTCCCCCGGTTTGATGCATTTCTCTAGGCAATTCCGTAAATCTATATTTCGGGGGAGACGGGTATGGTTCTATATCTATAAAATGGGGGAACACGGGGCCAATAGATTCTGGACTAGCCTCCATAATATTTCAGTCTGGCTTCCCTCCCGGTCTCTCTATACAAATGACAGAAAGGACATGGCAGTGCTTTCCAAAATTCCACATCCCCACTCTGTCTCCCCAGCCTGGCCAGCTAACAGGGCTAATCACCTGTGTCTGACGGCCTGCTAAATGATGTCTAGTTGAAGGAAAACATTGGTCCGGAGGCTCAGGTTGAGACCCACAGACAGACGTCCTCTCTTTTCTGATTGCAGGTAGAGAGAGACCGGAAAATACATTACTGTTTGGCAAAGCGGAGGTTGCTTGGCAGAGCAGCAAGCATCTGGGATCTTAATTTAATTCCGTGTTTTCATCCAGGACTACATTACCAGAATCCAATATTTTAATCGATGTTGGCTGTGTGCGCGCGTGCATACACACACAGGTGAACAACAAAGCAAAGCCAATGACAATGGCATTATGAAGAAGTTATTTGTTGCCGTGTCATGAAGCTCCCATGAGCTACAGTGTGACAGAGGAGCAACAGAGTGAGTGGAATATCGGATGCTGACTTCGATCTGTTCGCAGTGTGAGTGATTAGATATAGCACGTTAGGAGCCAAACTGGAGCGGCTTTGACCTGTCTGTGGTTCCTTAGTTCCCGCCATCAGATAGCAGCACCCACACAGGGCTGTATGCGACACTGACACCCGCCTCCCCAGTCTGGAGGAATTCATTAGAAACACCTTTTTCCTCTCTTTTTCTACTGCTCTCTACCTCCCAACCTCCCTCTGTTTCACTCTTTCCCGCCGCCTCCGCACCATCTTCCCATCCCTCTCAACCTCCCTCTGCTACACTCTGTCCCTCCATCTTCCCATTCCTCTTTCTACTTTCTCCCTCTCCCTCCCAAACTCCCTCTGCATCACTCTTTCCCTAGACCCCCGCCCTCTTCCCCTCCCAACCTCCCTATGCTTCTCACTACCCCCCGCCCTCTCTTTCTAGGCACCATCTTCCCCTCCCTCCCCCTTCTCTCTAAGCAGAGTTGGTGACTGATCGCTATCTGCCACGCTATCAGCCTGCACGGCCCGTGTCAAGGACAGGAGGAAATTTAAAAAACGAGCGATATGATCTACCTGGGAAATAGTAAACAGTGAATTTATTATCTGCCACTATCCTAATATCGTCCCAAAGGAGGCAATTTATTGTCCTTTATCTGCCGGGTTTTGTTTTGTGTGCAGAGGCTGGTTGCTACTGTAACAAGGGAGCATGGTGAGCGTAATGCTTTGTCATGACAAAGAACGATACTACAGTAGAATTGAGAGCCATTAAACACTGGCGTGGGCCAGGTTGAGGTGTCAGGGAACCTGCGGGGTAGCCTAATTGTATGTACGAAAGGGTGAGCCACTGTAGGATAGTATGGGGGGGGTTAGGGACAAAAGAGATTTTACCGCTCACCTCTTTGAAGCAAGGCGAGGGGTTGCGTAACTGCTCCAGCATGGCCCACTTGACGGAGGCCTGACGGATGTTTCCGTCGTACTCGCGGGAGCTCTGCGTGCCGCTGGGGGTTCCGCGTGAGCGCTCGTAGCCCGGCTCGTTGAAGTAGGGCTCCGACACCAGGATCAGAGACTGCACCGATACCAGCACCTGTAGAGCGAGAGAGGGGGGGAGGAGAGAGAGATTAATGGAATATTTTTGATCATTACAAAATACACATACAGCCACTTGTAGGGAGGTTACCAAAGGGGGTGTGTGGGGAGAAAGAGAGAGGAGGGGGAGCAAGAGCGATAAGAGAGCAAGAAAAGTTGGAGGAGACAAAAGCAGGGGGATAGGTGAGAACATTGCAGAGACCACAATGAGCAACGCACAGAATGCATGGGGGACATTAAGGGAGCGTCAGACAAAAGCATGATTTTTCACCCTCCTTCAATATATCTTTATTAACAATTCAATTAATACCCCGGGCTGTCTCAAGGAGACTGGGTACACGGCTCGCTCCATCACACCGCCCAGCATATATTAACCACAGAGCCAGACACTAGCTGGACGGCTGCCTGCCCGTCTGCCAGGCCAAGCTGGACAACACTCAACGTGTATCCTGACGGTCAAATAGCTGTCAGCCTAACAATAGATCTAGATTACCCCAATCCTTACCTCAACCATCAGTGGAGATGAAGAAATTGATACTGTATGACTGCCACGGGACACTGTCTACTAACTCAGACCCTGGTGACCTTTCTACCCTCTCCCTGCCCCCACCCTTCCCCAACCTGCTCACCGCAACTAGATATCAGGACCAATATCAGGGCCGGCTGATTTTGACTTGATTCCACCATATCGCCATTCAGCCTGCTATTTCCATTATTGATCTGGCAGACACCAACTAGAATGATAATCAATGGAGACATCTCTATGAACTCTCCAACACTGAAAATGAGGGAATTAGAAAAGGGAACCATTTCTAAAGGACTCTAGCTAGGCTTGTTGCCAGATCAATATCCACAGAAAATGACTCTTTCCCTCCCCCCTTCAGAGGACAAATAGCACTTTAAAAAAACATTTTTTATTTTTTACAGCTTTTCTGCTCCATATACCCTACCGTTCAAAAGTTTGCGGTCACTTAAAAATGTCCATTTTTTGTCCATTAAAATAACATCAAATTGATCAGAAATACAGTGTAGACATTGTTAATGTTGTAATTGACTATTGTAGCTGGAAACGGATGATTTTCTACATAGGCGAACAGAGGCCCATTATCAGCAACCATCACTCCTGTCTTCCAATGGCACGTTGTGTTAGCTAATCCAAGTTTATCATTTTAAAAAGGCTAATTGATCATTAGAAAACCCTTCTGCAATTATGTTAGCACAGATGAAAACTGTTGTTCTGATTAAAGAAACAATAAAACTGGCTATCTTTAGACTAGTTGAGTATCTGGAGGATCAGCATTTGTGGGTTTGATTACAGGCTCAAAATGGCCAGAAACAAAGACCTTTCTTCTGAAACGCGCCAGTCTACTCTAGTTCTGAGAAATGAAGGCTATTCCATGCGAGAAATTGCCAAGAAACTGAAGATCTGGTACAACGCTGCGTACTTCTCCCTTCACAGAACAGCGCAAACTGGCTCTAACCAGAATAGAAAGGAGTGGGAGACCCCGGTGCACAACTGAGCAAGAGGACAAGTACATTAGTGTCTAGTTTGAGAAACAGACACCTCACTAGTCCTCAACTGGCAGCTTCATTAAATAGTACCCGCAAAACACCAGTCCAAACGTCAACAGTGAAGAGGCTACTCTGGGATGCTGGCCTTCTAGGCAGAGTTCCTCTGTCCAGTGTCTGTGTTCTTTTGCCCATCTTTAATATTTTATTTTTATTGGCCAGTCTGAGAAATTGCTTTTTCTTTGCAATTCTGCCTAGAAGGTCAGCATCCCGGAGTAGCCTCTTTACTGTTGACATTTGAGACTGGTATTTTGCGGGTACTTTTGTCCATTCCGACCCAAGGGCTGTTGCTCTAATGACATCATATTCCATATACAGTGTACTACTTCAGACAATCATGTCACCCCATTTCGCATATAGTGCAAGTGCACTACTCAAAAGTAGTGAACTATATAGGGAATAGGGTGTTATTTGAGATTTGCCCCGAGGTCTCTACCAGTGTGACACAAACTACAGACTGGCAGTCAACGATAAAGCTGGTGATAAAACCCCTTAGCAGCCCAGCTCAGAGTGATAGGTGTCGAGATGGTATTGCTTTGGGCTCCCAAGTGGCGCAGCAGACCCTGGTTCAATTCCAGGCTGTAACACAACCGGCCGTGATTGGTAGTCCCATAGGGCGGCGCACAATTGGCCCAGCGTCGTCCGCGGTAGGCCGTCATTGAAAATAAGAATTTGTTCAAAACTGACTTGCCTAGTTAAATAAATTAAAAACAACACACACGCCAACATAAACTCTATTGATGGCTTTACAGTATGGAGGATCTTTCATGGCATCTGTCAAAACAGCCACCTATTAATACACACCCTGTGGTCACAGACACAGGCTGATGATCAAACATCACCAACAACTGATGGAGATGGACTCGGGTATTGACAGCAGAAACAACCAAACAAACACAGACCCATGAAAGGGTGGTGGAGGTATAGTACAGTGGATTTCTGTCTCACCTGTAAAAAGCTAGAGGTCTGAGGGTTCCATTTCTCCTCTGGTCTCCCGTGCCAGGTGTTGAGGATACTTAAACACACCTGGAGAAGACAGAAACAGATCAAGGGTTGAAGACAAGTGAACGACTGTCAGGTAAACATCCACAGGCCCTCCCTCCTACCCATCCACCCCTCAATCCATCCCTCATTCAGAGGGAAAGCTGAGAAGCAGTTTGCCCTGGCCTCCTCACCAGAGTGCTACCTCTGCTGTAGAAAGCCCACAGTAATTCTTAGAGCAGCTGTCTCCTTCCATTATGAAAATAGATGTTCCTTGTCAGAGCCTTCCTAATGAGGAAGAACAGATGAGGCAGGCTCCAGCACCTTCACGGCTTTTCACCAGGGGAGAGGGGGGGGAATAGTGCGCTTCTTTTTCATTTTGGCAACACACTGAAAATAAACTAGTGTGAAGGGAAGGCTACTCAAATCAAGCTCTCTCTCTCTCCACTCCAAGCTGTGAGGTTAACAGGTTGATGGTGCCACAGAGGGATCACTCTGGACAGACTGGTGCTGAATATACACTCAAATTTGACATATTTTTGTGGAAAGCCAGAAGTTGAAGGGACGGTAAACATTTTTCACTAAATGAACCACACCCCCAACATTTAAACTGTTGATTAAATGCTAGGCAGTTGACCCAACTCCTCACCAACCCCCTAACCCTGAGTAACTATATGGGACTCACTTTCCCGTCGTTGTAGAGGTTTGGGTTAAAGCGCACACTGTGTCCCCCGGTGGTCTCCAGGTTGACCAGGGGCGGGGAGTTGGGGTAGTCCTGGGGGAAGTACACGTCAAACTCAAAGCAGCCGTTGGCGTACGGCGTGTCTGCCGGGCCAGTGATGAGAACCTGCAACACACAGACCACAAGGGGTTAATGACAATTCACTACCCCCTTTTTTCTTCAACACACCCATTACCACTAGAGGTGGCTGACACAAAAGGACAGCATTTTTTGTCTGAATATCTCGTGGCTATTATAGAACTCCAATTCATTTCCACACTAAACTGAGATTAGCTAATCAATCAAGGAGACCACAGGAAGTGAAAAAGAAAAGAAACGGCAGACAGATGGATAGGCTTGGGAAGATCCCAAAAAGGATCAAATAAGGGAAAAGGGATCTTGGTAATTCTGCAGGAATACCCTTGTGCTTTCAGTGACCAGGAACTAAAGACCTTTTGCCTGTATAAGTGGCTCGGTCTGATCGATACAGGGGAAGACCTCGTGGGGAGGTAGCCCGCACTCCCCCCTCTGCTCTGTTCTTTGCTCACACGCGCTGAGTAGCGGGTTATTAGCTAGTCACAGGTATTCAGGCTCAAGGATGGCATGCCCGAATGGGGGGGCTGTGATTTACTGCATTAGCCGCTCGCAGAAGGCCCTGACAGCGGAGGGCTAATCTGATCTGAAACCCACTGCACCGAGACCTTGTTTCAAGAGCATTTGGCTCTGGCTTTTTAAAACAAAAAACCCTTTCAGAGTTTCTGTGGGGGCCAAGCTCAGAGAGACACTATCTAGACCAAGGAGGAAGGGCCAGGGATGCAAACTGGTGAGGGCCCCCAAAAAAATTATATGCACAGAAACACGCAGAAAATATGTGTAAATTGCTAGAAAATTGTAATGAGGTTGTCACAACACCAAGATTGTACTAATGACGTGATACCAGGCCAAGTTTCACAATACTGAGTAGTATCGTGATACATTGGGGTTTGGCCCGTCCCCCCAGGACGCCTGTTCCCATTTTGTATACTTTCTGCACAAAACCCGGATATTCACACCTCTACTCAATAAAACACGTTGAATTTAACGTTACGCTTCAGCGTTTCCCTTAGGATTATTTTTATAGCAGCGGTGGCAAAGTTAGTGTGGGGGTGGCGGGGTGTGGTAGTGGCTGTGGCCAACGGAGCAGCCTCCGACCGCAAATTGTAGAGGCCGCTGAGACAATTTAGCTGTTTTAAAGCAAATTTCCTGCAATTCTACACATTTTGCCATGGATTATGCAATGTTCTTATGAGTGACTCATAAAATCAAATGATGGCCCCATGCCATTTTTGAAATTTTTGATTATCCCCTAGTCGTTAGTTCTCAAAGATGATCATTTAAGCATCTCTTAGAGAAGGCAGTGTATCTCTTTTCTGTTTTTCCTGTGCAATCCAAATGTGTGCATAGCCAAAGGGTACTATGTTAGCTAGCTAGCCAGGTAACATGACTAAACAAGGTCGTTTGTTATCAAACCAAAAACGTAAGGCCCGCAACATGGTTTATAAAAATACGTAAATGGTGCACCAATTTGCAATAAGAATGGGGTTTGGCTAGAAACTCAAGGCGTTCAGTGACGTTAAGGTGCAAGCATGACCGTCCCTGTGCTCTGTTTTTTCTCTGGCAGTGGCACTCCGAGGCTGCGCCACAGTGAAGACTAGTCAGATTGGCCTGCTAGTCCTTACAGGCGAAATTAAAATATATCTACATATCCATAACAAAACCCCATCACTGTCTGCACACCCCAAGCTCACCATCACGGCTAAATAACATTTTAAAAAACGATGGGAGATGCGCAGAGAGAACGGACGGAGAGAAGCAGCCGAGTAGGCTTATGGCTGGTTCGGGGGTGCGGCTGGCTGTACACAGCTGTCACATTGTGAGATCAAAACGGTGAATATCCCCTTTCATCCCTGAAGGGGGAGAGGGGGAGATCCTGGGAGTGTCCTGTGTTCTTGCATCAACAAACAAGGTGTCTGAGTGAAGTTTCAGGCAGGTTAGCTTTCCCAGCTGTAGAGGAGGAGAACGGGGAGGGGGAGGAGGGGGGGGGCTGGCCACGCTGCCAGCTGTAGAGAGCAGCTTGCTGATGGAGGAGGAGGAGAGGCAGAGAGAAGCAGGCAGCGTGGGTTTGGAACAGGAACAAGACACAGAATAATCAACAACAAAAAAATCAAAGAATCACTGATCCAGGGGAGGGAGGTAGGAAGATACGAGAAGACGTGTGACGGTAAAGAGGACGCGGACACACTGTAGGTAGGTAGTTTGTGTATGTGAGAGAGAGAATGTGTGGGGAGGGTGAGAGTCAAACACTGACTGACTGACCCCTGTCTCAGCAGCGTCAGGTGTGAGGAGGAGCATGCCTATCCAAACCAGCAGAGCGCTCGCAAGATAGCTTGAGGGCACCAAGTGTCACTCAGGCGGTAAGTAGATTTCAAATTAACATTCAGACACTTTTAGTGCGCTTCCCAGAGAAGTAGGTGGGAAAACTGGAGCAAGTGGTTTTG
Source organism: Salvelinus sp. IW2-2015 (assembly GCF_002910315.2). Lineage (NCBI taxonomy): Eukaryota > Metazoa > Chordata > Actinopteri > Salmoniformes > Salmonidae > Salvelinus > Salvelinus sp. IW2-2015. The sequence continues at coordinate 35,079,341 of NC_036858.1, read as the reverse complement.
CTAATAATGTCTACTAAGATAGCTTGATGCTGGCAGTATTTTTTATTTTTTATTCACCTTTTTTTAACTATGCCAGTAGAACAGGGGCTCTCTGGGGACACGAGGGCAACAACCCCAGATGGGTCACTAGACATCCACAATGTCTCACCACGTCCTCCAGCCTCTGTCAACTAGTGGTCCGTTCTTGTGCTGCTAAGGAAAGAGTTGTGTTCTTTGCAGAAATAGAACCTTAGCAGACGAGGGTTTTGACATTTACCAAATGAGACTTTGCCATTAATCAGAAAAGGGGTCAGGGCCATTTATTCAACGTCATTGGAAAATGAGTAAGACTTTTCAATGACGGCAGTTGCCGAACGACCATTGGAATGCGAAGCCATAGGCTATCAAGACCAGAAGCAGAGTCTCCAAGAGACCAAATTCGTTCCCCCCACCCCCTGCTGCAACAACCGCAAGTAGCGCAAGTCCTGCGGTTTTAGTGCCCCAGACAACATCCATTTGACTGGAACAGTACTGGAAACACCCTGCTCACTTTTACAAGCATCTCAATCATCATCATCATCATCATCATCAGCTGACCATCATGCCCTGAGGGCATCTCTGAATCAGACAGATGGGGTCTCCGGTAAAGGCATTTCATAAACACCTTGAATACCAATGAACAGATATCACTTCTATAGATGATTACGTAAAATGTGAGTGGCTAGTACTGTATGTATAAAACAGGGGGGGAAATGATAGGCTAGGTGGATTGGGCGTTGTAAAAGACATGCTGAAAGGTGTGTACAATATCAAATCAAGTGGATTGATTACTGTAGGTGTAAAATAGTCCTAAGAGAATGGGACGTGTGACTGAGTATAGACGGTACAGCACAGAGGGCCGTAGAGGACAGGGCAGTATACATCTGTACCTTCATGATGTCCAGTCGTTCTTCGTCGCAGCGGACAAAGACGCTGGAGGAGGAGGAGAGGGGCAGCGAGGTGGAGAGCGTGACGGCCTCCTGTGCCAGGCGGCGGGCGCGGGCAGCGCTGTTGGCGTCGCTGGCGTTCTTCACCTGAGACATGTAGTGGTAGTTCACCTTGAACACCAGCTTCCCGTCATCGTCCTCCGAGACCATCTCAAAGGTGTCTGCCAGGGAGAGACCCAACACGGGTATTAATGTCAATACCTACTGGGACTGCTGTAGAGAAGGTTTAAACACTTTCACATGGTTCACTCCACATCAAAGAATAAAAGGCATGAAACAAACACCCTGTTGGCATATCATGCAAATATCCTCCCACTTGGACGAACTAGTACGCATGTATCTGGCAGTAAATCTCTATTCAGTAATGACATGGCCCCTATGTCCTTTAATCATATTCCACACCGGGGTTCCTGCCTTGATACCTTGGCTCGTCGCCGTCTCGCTCTTGTACTTGGGCCAGAGCAAGCCCGTTTACATTCATGTCACTTGCGGTTACTTTAGACGTGTGCCGCTCGCAAAAAAATCAATTGCGGGCACAACAAAAGTCCCGTAATCAACCACGGCGTGGCAGGATGAGAAGTGACAGACAGAAAATACCTTCCTCCCTGCAGACAGGCGGCAGGACTGCGTTATCTATCATTTCAGAAAGAGGTAGGAGGGGGTTTGGGGCTGTGCTGCTGCTGTGTTCTGGGCATTACGTGCACTGAGGAGGGAGAGACCAACCAACAGCCAGCCTCAGAGTGAAGAGCCCTGCCTCTAGTATGTCTAAGCATTCCTCCTCTGTCTTGAAAAGAAACCACCACATTTCCAACATACTGTATCTACCAAACCACAACTGGCCCAACTGTACACCACACACTGAACACAAACGCACAGAAACTTAAAGCACTCACCAAACTGGAGCTTCTTCATGATGGCCACATACTTCTCCTCCAGTGAGCGTAGGATGGACATGGGTTTGGGTCTGGTTGTTGCCTTCTTCGAGGACTCGGCCAACTTCCTCTCTGGTGGAGGGAGAGATAAAAAGAAAACCTTGTTACCATGGCAGGTTCAAAGTCATCCCTGTTTGAGAGCCTGGCTTGAGAGCCTGGCTTGAGAGCCTGGCTTGAGAGCCTGGCTTGAGAGCCTGGCTTGAGAGCCTGGCTTGCCTGCATCTGGGTCCAGACCTACCATCTTTACATTAATCTTCCTGGCAAACAAACAAACAAACCACACTGTGATAAAGGACTGCTGAGGTCACCGCTTCATTGATATTACTACCTAGTCCACGCCGACTAAATCAATTAATATCGAAAACACAAAAATTCATATTCAAGCCATATTCCTCTTCGGTTCAACAAGATTATCTCAGAATATGATGGCATTCGCAGCTAATGGCAGGGTTTGTCAGACCTCCTTATCCTCCCGTTCATATTGATGAATGAATCTGAAATCAGTTGGAGATGCAAACATGGACTTCTCCCACCCCCAAACCCTCCAAGTTCTTCTGGGTCTTGTCGACAGCTAAAACCATGTCCAAGACAAATGACAATGGAAACGGCCACCAATTTTCGCACCGACAGTCGAGAGATGGGATAGAAACCAGTTAATGCATTCACATAATTAACTGTCTATTTATAGCACCCCAGCCCCGCTCTCATCCTCTGCTTTAGTTACTGCTACCTGGACAGATGTACCTCCCATTAAATTACTGGTGCATTTTACTGGCCTATTACGACCAGACTTAAGGATGCAAGGGGGACATTAAAAAAAACGGGGCCGTCGATACTTTATTTACTCTCATTTCTGTTGGCACGTTAGCGTTGGATATCAATATTTCTTGGAACAGTTTCCCAGTTTAACCAGTCTAATACCAGGCTGTAGGAACAGAGCTTTAAACGCCCGCCTCCTCGTAAGCCTTTCGCTGGGCCATTTTAAAGACGAATTAAAACAATTACATATCGGTCCAGCCCTCTCTGCTGCCCATTCCCTTTTGGAACATAAATCCAGTGGCCATTATCATACGAATTTCCTTGTGTAAAGTGACGGCTGCATTGATCTGAGCATTCCCGCCCCCATCCCCCAATAGAGCGCCATTGATGTGGCTGACTACAAGAGAGCCACCGGGAGCTACCGGGGAGGGGGGCATTACGGTCAATCATACATCAGACGCATTGATAGGCAGCTTTCTTCAGCAACGGTGAGGAACGGCTGGCAGGAGCTCCCTGACAGCGGGTTTTATGACCCGATGCCCTCTCACTACCAAACCCTCCTGTCCTTCTCGTGATTGTCTCCACTATGGGTCTCCCTGCACCGTAGGGACGCGGACAGAAGAGCTGCATGGACAACAGGTGGCCACAATAGAACATACGTCTCTATTTAGCATCAAAGCGATGTAAGAGAACGGGTTAACTTTTAACCTGTCACTGACGGAGTGGGGTTGGAGTTGGGTAAGGGATGTTCAGGCCTAAAACAGGACGCGTTTCCTTGATTAAGATCAAATTGAGAGTTAAAAGCTCCAAGTCAATGACAGCCCATGGAATTTGTACTTGTGGAGACTAAACTTAAGAGACCCATTTTCTTGTCCTTGTCCCAAGAACACACAGGACAAAAGGGAGAGGTAGCGAGAAAAATGTAGAGTGGGAAGACATGCTGAAATAATTCAGTCGAACTTCTAGGGGGAGGGGGAGAAAATCCTGAAAGAGCCAAAACCAGACAACCTTTAAAAAGGCACTGGCTAACATTTTACTGTGTCACTTCGCATTACAATAAATGTCTGTAAAAATAGCCAAGGAGGGTCCAGAGTAATAGTCCCCTTGCTCAGCATGGTTTGGCCCTAGGCCAGAGAGTGACGTGTGTGCGGCCAGCCTTACCCTGGTTTGCATGCCGTAGGCTGGTGGTGGCAGCGTAGACAATCTCAGCCGTCCTCTGGATGTCAGGCACCAGCAGGGTCAGGCCCTCAGGCTCTGGGTCGGAGCTATCAGGCTTCACCACGCCTTTTGCCTTGTCTTTCTTTGACCTGAATAACAAAAAGAGGAGTTCAGTAAATCAACATAATCCTCGCCTGCAGTGACATATATCGCTAATTTACTTGCATTGCATTCAATCACGGAAGGAAATCTGAGGCGACTATATTACTGATGGGAATAGAAATGTTCAATGGTCCTAAGGAGTGCTCTACAGTGCAACAATTAAACATTTCGGGCGGTTCTGTAGATGATACCCGTGTCCATCTGAAAAAGAGCATATTGCCCAGTGAGCCACAATCCTGTAGCAGAATTGATATACCCATTCCCAGTATTTTTCATGCTCTGTTAAAGGGGTGTGCATCCAACGGTGAAGCCTCAAAACCAAGAAGCAAAGACCATCTGACCCAATGTACGAAGTGGCAAGGACACCATTCCTCTGTCCAGGTGCCATGAATACTTTAACCAGTTTTGTGAAGACTTGCAGGATAAATAACTTGGCGCTCACAACTAGGTTACCAGAGACCAATTTCTATGGAGGTTTGTATGGGAACTAAACCGGACATTGAAAAAATCAAAACTCCTGGGTTAAGTGGAAAACCCCAGAGGTGGCTGAAATACACGAGGGACGTAAACAGTCCTTCAACCTTGTGCATAAAAACGCTGTGGGAGCTGAGAGGAGAATGGATTCCGTGGCCTTGCTGATGGGTGGCTGAAAAAGACACTTTCCACATGACCTTTTGTAAAGTTGAACAGCCGCCAAGTTCCCTCCCCTTTCTCGCCCCTCTGCTCCACCAAGGACAGTCAGCGAAGGTCTTCTGTCACCAACCCCCCTCCCCCCACCCCACGTCCTCATCGGCCATTTCATTCCATTCCATTGCAGGCCAGGCGGCCAACACAGGCCTTGGCAGGCTGGACACAGATGGGGAGAGACAGTTGAAGAGAATGCCTAATGCTCTGCTGTAGGATGCCCAGCTGTCCCAACCGCCCCAAGGCCCTGCTTTCATTAGAACTCTCTCGGTGTGTCTGGACCTCAGCCCTCAGAGTCCAGCCTGATGTAATGCCTGTGGATATGATGCTTATGAATGCATTATCGCTGAGGCCTGACGGAGCCGATAGCAGGGCATTTTCCTTCCTCGCCCCCTATCACTGGTGAAGAAACCACAGCTTCATGCTGGACCATCCTCAGACAGTAATCCTAATTGTGTTGCTGATAAGCAGCAGGGGTACAGACTACTAGGTAGGTGTGTCAGAGTCTCCCAGGGCGGATTGGCTATTCTGCTGTACATTGTGAAAATAACTGTCATGGGTCCTAGCATGTTTGTTGGTGGGACATTCAAGAGGGACGGGCTGTGCCTTCTAAAAATAACACCCAGCTGGAGCATTAAATTCATAATATGCCACCAGGAAGGAGACATGCATGTCTGTGGGAATCGTACATGCGCTGGAACGGTTTGATACGTCTCCACGTCTAACCACGCATGGGTCACATCCTTTAAATATCGACTCCTCGGATGGGATCCCACGGAATACCGATGATTCCGCGCACTGGGCGGATGTGTGTAGCTAGCATAGAGGCTAGGAAGAGGTTAAGAGTGCCTTGGCTCCTCTGAAGTGTCCTGCTCTTTGCGTAGGGGGGGTATATGAGAGGGGTTAAGGATCCTTTACACAAACTGTTAATTGTGCTGCTGAGGCAGAATAACATGGACTTCCTGCACACTTTGGGGCTGTGATTAATAATGGATGGTCACAGACCCACAGGTCAGGTCTACAGGCTCACTACGGCTGATGACTCACGGTCGAGGAGGTTGGCCCAGGATTTGAACCCCCTTGAAACGCTAATGCTCAGCTGAAACCATCAATTTACATTGATTAAATGGGCAGTAAGACTTTATTCTTTGCTTATTTTGTATATTCTTACTCTGTCCGTCTAAGTCCCCACCTGAGGCGGTTCGTGTAGGTGTCCACGCAGGTCTTCATCTTGGCCAGCAGCATGCCCACAGACGTCTGTCCCTCGGAGCTTTCCTCCTCCTCTTCCTCCTGGCTGGGGTCTCCTGACAGAGGCAGCAGCAGGGGCACCAGGGCCGTGGAGGTGGAGATGGCCCTCAGCAGCTCCAGCAGCGCCCGGTACAGGGGCACGTGGCGTGCCATGTCAAGCACTGGGGGAGAAGAGAACACAGGAACAAGGGCGTTAAGGAGGAAGGTAACTCAAACTGAAGAGTGCATAAGCGAGAGCCAAGAGAAACCTGGTAATAGGGTTGTTTTGGAATCAATCCGAATAAAAACATGGACAAAGACAAGACACCCATAATTACGACACCTCTCCTGCTATCAAACTACGCATCGCTGTAAAAGGAAATCCAATTGGACTGGCACATCTGAAGACGCAACCAAATCAAAATGTGCTTCCAAGACACCAGTTTAGAATTCAATATAGGAGTACATGAGAGAACATAACAAGAGTATCCGTCACATTGCCTTGAGTCAACCTGTGTGTGTGTGTGGTGTGTGTGACAGGATAGATGGGGGCAGGTCGGAGAACTCCAGATTGCACTTGGAGAAAGGAGAGGAGCAGCATGACTAGAGATGGATTGTAGTTAGCAGAATGCCAGTGAAAGAGATATTAAATATGATTAGAGTTCCAGGAATGGACAAATGACATGCACGCACTAGGAACAGCCCTCAGGCGGCCAAACCAAAGTCCAGAACTCAATTTAAACTGCTCACAAACAAAAACGTGAGCACGACTTCTGTCCAATACCAACAACACGTCCCTGAACGCAACTCAAAAATGTTCCAGGCCCTGAAATGAAGCCGAGCCAGCTAGTCAGGAAGGCAGTCACCAATGGAAGCTAATCTAAAAGTTAAGCCTGGGGCCGAACAACCCCCCCACTTACGTTCCCAGATACATGATTGAATCAAATAATGAATCTTAGGGTGTCATTTTCTAGAATGTAGGATGAGTCTGGCAGTGTGATAGATTGGAAAATCCACAGCTGTGCTGTGGTCCAAGGAAAAAGGGGAGTGTGGGAGAGAGAAAGAGGTGGAGACATATTAGATTTACGGGGATGGAATAATCCTGACGTGGCTGTGACAGGAGCAGGCCCAGCTGTTTGTCCTGCAGCTCTTCATTGTGATGGGATTCCATACAGTATAGGTACCCCTCATCCGCATCACGAGGACTGACACTTCCCACTTCATACCCATAAATGGAAGTTTAAATAACATTGGGTTGTGGTGGCGAGCCTGCTGAGCTAGGCCCCTGCATTCCCTTGTGAGGGGCTTGAGCGAGACAGAGAGCAGGTGCGCTCAGCGACCCACAAACCCCATTAAAATCTAACCTGGTACCACGTGGTTGTGGTGTGAGAAAGGACTCTACAACAGCCCTTTTAATCGGGTTAAAGGATGTGTAGGTTTCTTTGTGTGTGGTTGGTTGTGTTCCTAGTTGGGGGGGGGGGGGGGGGGGGGGGGGGGGAGGGGGGGGGGGGGGGGGGGGGGGGGGGGGGGGGGGGGGGGGGGGGGGGGGGGGGGGGGATAAAAAGAACACCCAGACATAAATCCCTTGGTGAAAGGAGAGGATTTGAAGGATGTATTCAAAACGGGTCTGACTTGGAGAAGCACAAAGGCATTTTGATGCATTGGAAAAATCCAGCAGAGAGCACCTAGGAGCAACTGTGTCCTCGCTCCTTTGTCTGATGTTCTCCGTTTATTTAGCATCATTGTTTACAAGCCTGTCTGAAAAGCATAAAACACTTCTTGTGGCCTACGTCCCTTAAGATGTGTTTTTTAAGCAGTCGTGGACAGTCATACTCCTGCTGCGAACAAGATCGTGTCCATCATTGTCAGAGGCATATCCAGTCTTGTGAGTGGAAAGAGATTTGCGGCGACGGCACAGAAATGACCATTCGCGCATACACGTGTTCACTGTCTACCTGAGCGCAACTGTGTCGTGTCAGACTCAAATGGAGCAGAACGGCCCTCAGTTTGCACCCAGTCTGCTTTACATTTATATTGGAATGTCCCGGCCCCAAACGTCCCTTTCCCAGATTTTTTAACATTGACCTCTCGTCCTTTAATCTGCTCCTCAATCCCCTCTTAGTGTGTGGGCGGCACACAGAGCAGAATCCAAATCCCACCCTACTGATTTCCATTTACGCAATTACCCAGCAAGGCTCCGGTCAACTGGTATGATTGATGTGGGAGATGTCACTATTCATCCTTATGTCTAATGTCCCCGTGTTGAGTGAGTGTGTGTTGCTTTTAAACTCCTCACATGCCCCCCCCCCCACCCCCCACCCATTCTCCTGAACTCTCATGGTCAAGTACATCCTGTTTCGTCATCATTTAACTTGGACTAGAACCAACAAGAATTTAGCTTTCTATGCGCAAGGAAGAAGCTGGACTGAGAATCTAATAATACAATTAAGACTCTTTTTTCCCCCCACATGGGTGAAAAACAAGGTTAGGAAATCTAACGACAGCAGTAATGCTGGCAGAGACAACAAATGGGTCTGATATGACCTTCGTTCCTTTAAGGCAAACCATAATTCTGTCATACAGATAAATTTAAAGGACACAAAAAGTCACAAAAGGAGGGGCACTCCCCAGACTTTAAATTGGGCAATACAGAAGGTACCCGTGATACTCTTGACAGACGAACAGAAAAGGAGCTACAGTGTACTGGACATCTTGGCCACAGCTGGCTTGCGAAGACTGACGGGGACGGGGACGAAGAGCATATACAAGCTGCATTCGAGAAGAACCTTGTCCCACATTTTAATTACGTTAGACTTGTTCTAAAAAATATTACAAATAATAATAATTCCCAAGTCTACACACAATACCCCATAATGACAAAGCAAAAACAGCTTAGACATTTTTGCAAATGTATATAAAACTGAAATATGTAAATGTGATAAGTATTCCGACCCTTTACTCAGTACTTTGTTGAAGCACCATCGGCAGCAATTACAGCCTCGAGTCTTCTTGGGTATAAACGCTACAAGCTTGTCAACACCTGTATTGGGGAGTTTTCCATTCTTCTCTGCAAAGATCCTCTCAAGCTCGGTCAGGTTGGATGGGGAGCATCGCTGCACAGCTACTTTCAGGTCTCTGCAGAGATGTTCGATCGGTTTCCAAGTCTGCGCTCTGGTTGGGCACTCAAGGAGATTCAGAGACTTGTCCGAAGCCACTCCTGCGTTGTCTTAGCCTGTGTGCTTAGGGTCGTTGTCCTGTTGGAAGGTGAACCTTCACCCCAGTCTGAGGTCCTGAGCACTCTGGAGCAGGTTTTCATCAAGGAGCTCTGTACTTCGCTTTGTTCATCTTTCCCTTGATCCTGACTAGTCTCCCAGTCCCTGCCACTGAAAAACATCCCCACAGCATACTGCCACCGTTCTTCATCGTAGGGATGTGCCAGGTTTCCTCCAGACGTGACGCGAATCTTGTTTCTCATGGTATGGGAGTACTTTGTGCGCCTTTTGGCAAACTCCAAGCGGGCTTTTTGTGCCTTTTACTGAGGAGTGGCTTCTGTCTGGCCACTCCACCAGAACGGCCTGATTGGTGGAGTGCTGTAGAATTGGTTGTCTTTCTGGAAGGTTCTTCCATCCCCACAGAGGAACTCTGGAGCTCTGTCAGAGTGACCATCGGGTTCTTGGTTACCTCCCTGACCAAGGACCTTCTCTCCCGATTGCTCAGTTTGGCTGGGCGGCCAGCTCTAGGAAGAGTCTTGGTGGTTCCAAACTTCATACATTTAAGAATAATGGAGGCCATTGTGTTCTTGGGACCTTCAATGCTGCAGAAATTATTTGGTACCCTTCCCCAGATCTGTGCCTTGACACAATCCAGTCTTGGAGCTCTACGGACAATTCCTTCAACCTCATGGCTTGGTATTTGTCTGACATGCACTGTCAACTGTGGGACCTTATATAGACAGGTGTGTTTCTTCCCAAATCATGTCCAATCAATTGAATTTACCACAGGTGGACTCCAATCAAGTTGAGAAATATCGAGGATAACCAATAGAAACAGGACGCACCTGAGCCCAATTTCGAGTCTCATAGCAAAGGGTCTGAATACATATGTAAATAAGGTTTGGTTTTATATTTTGAATACATTTACAAAAAAAATGTAAACCTGTTTTCGCTTTGTCATTATGGGGTATTGCGTGTAGATTGATGAGGGAAAAAAATATTTAATACATTTTAGAATAAAAATTTGGAAAATTCAAAAGGCACTCGCACATCTGAGCAATCTTATTTGCAGGTGCATGGCAACAATTGAACAAGATGAAGGAAAAAGGAAACCGCACACTGCTCTTGATAGTATCACTGATATTTAATAAGCTTACGTATCGGCCTCACGGCCTTCGTCAAAGCTTTTGTGATTTTTAGAAATGTGCACCCTTATGTAGACCTGGCCCCGCTCACATCCGTTCTACACATCGAAGGGGGTTGGAGTCAAAGGAAAAACAAATAAGTGCTACCAAATATAACAATATGCATTTCATAAATATTACAAAATTGTATAAATAAGGCGTATTGAACACGTCTGTAAAACCTCAATGAGGACATAGCAAGTTTTCATTAGTCATTTGGTACATCGTACGAAAAACGTCAGAGTAATCTACAATAGACACATATTTCATGTTCAAATTCACAACATAACATACATAGGCATTTCATCATTAAGTCCTTTAGGAAATAATGTTTGGAGGGTGAAAATCCCAAAACATTCTCTTTTACTCAGAGTATTATTAATATCCCCTCCCCTGTCTGATATCTTAACTTTCTCTATGCCACAAAATCTAAAAAGGTGGAAATGTCATGCTTCAGGTCATTGAAATGTACAGCGACTGGATAATCCCTGTCGTTTCTCCTGATTGAACTTTTCTGTTCACTAATTCTCTGTTTGAGAGAGCGGGTGGTTTTACCGACATAAGAGCCCACATGGACATTTAATCATGTAAATAACTTGGGTGGTGGAACACGTAATAATGTCATTTATTTGGAACCGTTTTCCTGTGTGTGGGTGGCAGAAATATTCACACTTCATCATATTGTTGCACTGTGCGCATCCTCTGCATTTATAGCTACCATTTGGAAGAGGGCGTAAAAGAGCTTGGCTGATTTTATTTTGTGGCTGGCAGTTGGCGTGAACCAATTTATCGCGTAAATTGCAACCTCTCCTACACACAATAAGTGCTGGATATTTAAATTCAGCCGGCAAGGTTGGGTCCGATGATAAAATATGCCAGTGTTTCTTGACCACACCTCCCACTTTTCGTGAATTCAAAGTATATGTGGTTGTGAACATTACGGAGTGTTCTTTAGCGGGTATTTTTTGTAGCAGTTCATCTCGTGTTTTTTCCAATGCCAAATGATGAGCTTCATCCACACATTGTGACGAATAGCCTCTTCTTAGAAACCTCATGCGAATCTCCACTGCCGTTTCTAGATAATCCTCTGTGGAGTGGCATATACGGCGCAGTCTAAAAAATTGGCTTCTTGGAAGTCCTCTTTTTAATGGCTCAGGGTAGAAGCTGTCACCCTGTAATAGAGTATTTCTGTCCGCTTCTTTTCTATACAGAGTTGTAAACAGGGTTCCATTTGATTTCTCAATCCACATACCGAGATAATGAACACGTTGAGTGTCACGTTCAATAGTGAATTTGAGATTAGGGTCAATGTCATTGAGTAGTGCCATAAAATCTGACAGTTCAGTTCTTCTTCAGTTCCTTCCCATATACAAAAAATGTCTTCAATATATCGATACCACTTCAGAACTTTATTCAAAAATGGATTCTCGTTTTCATTATTAACAAAACGTTCTTCAAAAAGACCCATATAGAGGTTAGCATAGCTCGGAGCAAATGTGGAGCCCATTGATGTACCATTCGTTTGGAGGTAGTATTCATCATTTACATTTAAGTCATTTAGCAGACGCTCTTATCCAGAGCGACTTACAAATTGTCAAACCTGAAATAGTTATACGTCAAAACATATTCAGCCAGCTCTAGAATGAAGTTTGTTGGTGGATATTCATTAGTATCTCTGTCTCCCAATTAGTGTGCTAGTGCTGCCAGCCCCCCACATGGGGAATGCTGGTATATAGACTCCCGAATAAAAATGTGGAAAAGGGGTCTGAGTACTTTCCCAATGCACTGTTTAGCTAGGTGCTTCATACTAAAAACAATCTGAGCAGGCGCGTGAGATGCAGGCAGGCGCGTGAGATGCAGGCAGGCGTGGGAGCAGATGTGTGAGCATCTCATGTGAGCAGACATGGACACAGAGGGCCTGAGCGGGAAGGCCGGAGACAAGGAGAGAGAAGTTGATAGAAAAAGCGCGAGAGAGAGGAGATGGACTGGAGCACTGATGCATTCTCTAAAAACCCAGAATCTCAACCAACCAGAGACAAAAACGAGATGCTCTTTGCATATTGTATTTTAAAAACAAGGCCAATAGCTAACATCTTAAATAGTCTTACAATGGATTTTTGTGGTTTAGGGGAAACATGAAACCGTGGCTATGCTACAGTTTAACAAAAGGCCAGGAAGGTCGGTGACACAAACCAGTCAAAATACTAAACACATTTATCTTCGCACTGTGGCTTGGTTCAAGTTTAATTGGCTTCTCGACAGGGCGCACAACTGCTTCTGACACACGAGAGAAGATGGGGAATCGCCTTGGATTTATCCACGGCACTTCTATTCGAAGCTGGAAGAGCATGGTACTGGCTCGCAGGGGCAACCACCACCACACGTTGATATTCATCACAACATTCCTCAGTCTATTTGGGCATCTGTGAGAAAAATAATCCCCAGAACATCAATAGCCTCTCACCCGATATAAAGCCCTTGCAGGAAATAGGGCTAACTAACCTGACAGAAATATGACTAAAAAAGTGAAAAGTGAGAGGAAGGTGTGCAAACCAAATGCAAATTGGGTTTGTTCCACCAATTGGGTGCCTTTTGAGAAGTGTAACTTTTGGTGGGGAAAAAACAAAAAATGTTTTATTTCAACAAATGTTAACATTGTCATAAAGAGCACTTTCAACTTAATAAAAAGCACTCTTCCCCATCTCAAGATGTTAAATAAGTGAAATAAAGTGCCTATTAAGTACCAAATAAAGTAACAGGGTTGACGATGTCATCTTATATCAGCCATAAATCCTTTTGTGTGCAACAGGGCGGGGCAATTGAATGCAAGCGTCAGAAAAAAATGTAATTGTTAAAAAATGTCTAGCCTGTCTGACGTGTAATACTTGACACCAAAAAGAGTAGAACCAGCTGAGCTCACCTGCTTTTACACTAGGATTTGACTATTATATGTTCAATGTCTGTTTGTTTTTTTAAACGTAAAAAGGAATAGTTTCACCATATTAAAACAAGAGTTCAGTTCACGTAAAAAGTTTTTTTCTCTTCCTTAAAATGAATCACTAATAACATGCAATAAATAATCTTCATAAATAACTTTCAAAGCAACTAAATAACTAGGGCTCGATAATGAAACTTGGAGAAATGTTGGATTGAAGTGGGTTAAAAAAACTTCCTAGAAGTCAGAGGATGCACAGAGGGACACGTCAGATTTATTGAATTTTCCATGTCGTCTATATTAAAAAAGGGCACTTCATTTAATATAAACAGGCTTTTAAAATTCTATATTTGTACACAATTTCCACTTAAAGGGGGCTCATTTTAGGGAACAACCCAATTCATTAAAGAGAATGAGATCAAAACATTAAAATGTGGCAGTGGAGCCGTCCTAATAAGTGCCAAGACATGATGGCCTGAAATGTCTCTTGGCTGCAACAATGCATAAACAATTCAGAGACGACATCCAAAAAGCCACAAGGCAAGGGGAAGGCATCTAATATACTCTATTCGCAACTTTACTTAGAAATCACATAAAGTGGAGCAGGTTGAAATATTACATCAAGCTAAGTGTGATGCTGAAATACGACACTCCAGAGTTGAGAACCAGTCGAGGGTTAGCTGCATACATAATGCATGTGCGACAAGCATTGAAAGTATAAAGGCTTTGCTAGTCCTCAAAGCAGAAGTACAAGCATTAAGAACAGCGCGCCCCTTGAGCACCCCAGCCATGTTACCTAGGCCTACACTGTTATTATTGTCAATGTAACAACACACCAGCCATTCGTTTTTTTATGACTGTAATTTTGATAGGGAGACGTTGTGGGCAATTAGCATCACTCCGCTAACGGGAAGCACAGAAAATGAGATGCCAGAGCTTACATGTCTACCCTTTTGTGATTAAAGTCATAATTCAACATCTATCATGGTCCAAAACACACCAACACAGTCATGAAGAGGGCACCACAACACCCCTCAGGAGGCTGAAAAGATTTGGCATGGGCCCTCACATCCTCAAAAAGTTATACAGCTGCACCATGGAGAGCATCTTGACTGGTTGCCATCCAGGAGCTCTATACCAGGGGAAGGCCGTAAAAATTGTCAAAGACTCCAGCCACCCAAGTCATAGACTAGTGGTTGTGATGGCATTTTCCTGTATTACCAAATGAGGAGAGTTACAAACTACACACCAGTCAGAGTTATACTTAAACTTCATTTTTAATGAGCTTTAAGCTTTAGCCTTTTGACTCTCAGATCAATTCAGTGTCTATAATGAATTCTGAGAGTCCCTACAGAAGAATACAAAGATCTTTTATAGCCAAGATACACCCCTCCCAACTTACATGATGAACCACAGATCTTAGGAACAGTTCACAAAGAAATACTTTTACTTGAGAGAGGAGTATCCCATAGCCAGATAGCATTCGCTGTAAATTATCATTCAGTTTGGTCTCTAAAACGAGGTTCTAATCTCGTTCCTGGTACTTCATAATACAAAAACACCAACTCATTCAATGGCATATATCAATTGCCAACTCTAGATACTCCCATCTCAAGTAAACCCCCTCTTGACCCCACTCCTGAACAAGCTCACTGAGGGGAGTGACTTGCGCACAGACATTGTGGAGACAAGTAATTGGTTCCCCCTTAATCACGCCATCCCTTCACATGGTTTAACAGATACATTCACATATGAAGACAATGTTCCATTCTGACCTCTCCCTTTCTGATATTCTGCATAGCACCAGAGACATGTAAAAGACAAGCCTGACCTCTCCCCTCTCTGGGCCCCAATTGACTGAGCCCCAGCTTAGAAAAAAGTGCAACTGCCAACACTATAGTCCAAAAGGATACATTCTAATGACAAGTACAGTGGGGAGAACAAGTATTTGATACACTGCCGATTTTGCAGGTTTTCCTACTTACAAAGCATGTAGAGGTCTGTAATTTTTATCATAGGTACACTTCAACTGTGAGAGACGGAATCTAAAACAAAAATCCAGAAAATCACATTGTATGATTTTTAAATAATTAATTTGCATTTTATTGCATGACATAAGTATTTGATCACCTACCAACCAGTAAGAATTCCGGCTCTCCACAGACCTGTTAGTTTTTTCTTTAAGAAGCCCCCTGTTCTCCACTCATTACCTGTATTAACTGCACCTGTTTGAACTCGTTACCTGTATAAAAGACACCTGTCCACACACTCAATCAAACAGACTCCAACCTCTCCACAATGGCCAAGACCAGAGAGCTGTGTAAGGACATCAGGGATAAAATTGTAGACCTGCACAAGGCTGGGATGGGCTACAGGACAATAGGCAAGCAGCTTGGTGAGAAGGAAACAACTGTTGGCGCAATTATTAGAAAATGGAAGAAGTTCAAGATGACGGTCAATCACCCTCGGTCTGGGGCTCCATGCAAGATTTCACCTCGTGGGGCATCAATGATCAGAGGAAGGTGAGGGATCAGCCCAGAACTACACGGCAGGACCTGGTCAATGACCTGAAGAGAGCTGGGACCACAGTCTCAAAGAAAACCATTAGTAACACACTACGCCGTCATGGATTAAAATCCTGCAGCGCACGCAAGGTCCCCCTGCTTAAGCCAGTGCATGTCCAGGCCTGTCTGAAGTTTGCCAATGACCATCTGGATGATCCAGAGGAATGGGAGAAGGTCATGTGGTCTGATGAGACAAAAATAGAGCTTTTTGGTCTAACTCCACTCGCCGTGTTGGAGGAAGAAGAAGTATGAGTACAACCCAAGAACACCATCCCAACCGTGAAGCATGGAGGTGGAAACATCATTCTTTGGGGATGCTTTTCTGCAAAGGGGACAGGACGACTGCACCGTATTGAGGGGAGGATGGATGGGGCCATGTATCGCGAGATCTTGGCCAACAACCTCCTTCCCTCAGTAAGAGCATTGAAGATGGTCGTGGCTGGGTCTTCCAGCATGACAACGACACGAAGCACACAGCCATGGCAACTAAGGAGTGGCTCCGTAAGAAGCATCTCAAGGTCCTGGAGTGGCCTAGCCAGTCTCCAGACCTGAACCCAATAGAAAATCTTTGGAGGGAGCTGAAAGTCCGTATTGCCCAGCGACAGCCCCGAAACCTGAAGGATCTGGAGAAGATCTGTAGGGAGGAGTGGGCCAAAATCCCTGCTGCAGTGTGTGCAAACCTAGTCAAGAACTACAGGAAACGTATGATCTCTGTAATTGCAAACAAAGGTTTCTGTACCAAATATTAAGTACTGCTTTTCTGATGTATCAAATACTTATGTCATGCAATAAAATGCAAATTAATTACTTAAAAATTCATACAATGTGATTTTCTGGATTTTTGTTTTAGATTCCGTCTCTCATAGTTGAAGTGTACCTATGATAAAAATTACAGACCTCTACATGCTTTGTAAGTAGGAAAACCTGCAAAATCGGCAGTGTATCAAATACTTGTTCTCCCCACTGTATCTCACATAAGCATATTATGTAAATAAAACATCTTATTTATCTATGTTACCCAACTAATTCTGATTAATCCGCCACATGGTACCGATGCACCAAGTCTGGAACCAACAGGTCCCTAAACAGCTTCTACACCCAAGCCATAAGACTGATAAATAGTTAGTTGAATAGTTAACCAAATAGCTACCCGGACTACCTGCATTGACCCTTTATGCACTAACTTTGACTCATCACATATGCTGCTGGTACTGTTTATTATGTGACTTTATTCCTAGTTATGTGTACAGTGCCTTCAGAAAGTATTCACACCCCTCGACTTTATCCACATTTAGTTGTGTAACAGTCTGAATTTAAAATGGATTAAATTGAGATCGTCACTGGTCTACTACACACACACACACAATACCCCATAATGTCAAAGTGGAATTATGTTTTTATTGTATTTTTGTTTTTACAAATGAAAAGCTGAAATGTCTTGAGTCAATAAGTATTCAACCACTTTGTTATGGCAAGTCTAAATAAGTTCACTTTTGCTTAAAAGGTTTGTGCGCGCAATAGTGATTTTTTAATGACCACCTCATCTAAAGGAGGGAAACCATTCAGGGATTTCACCACAAGGCCAAAGGTGACTTTAAAACAGTCATAGTTTAATGGCTGTGATAGGAGAAAATCGAGGACGGAACGACGTAGTTACTCCACAATACTAAATTATACTAAAATACTAAATTAAAAAAATAAATGGAGCACAGGCAAAATCCTAGAGGAAAACCTGGTTCAGTCTGCTTTCTACCAGACACTGGAAGATGAATTCATCTTTCAGCAGGACAATCAACAGTGAATGTGAATGTTTTGACTTAAACTTTACAGTTTTGACTTAAATCTGCTTTAGAACCTATGGTAAGACCTGAAAATGGTTGTCTAGCAATGATCAACAACCAAACAGAGCTTGAATAATTTTGAAAATAATAATAATAATAAAAAAAAAAGGTAAATGTTGCACAATCCAGTTGTGGAAAGCTCTTGGAGGCTTCCCAGAAAGTCAGCTGTAATTGGCGTGTGATGACACTGCTCTGGATGAAGTTCATGGTTGGGATTGTACACTACACCGTCCAAAGATGCCAATCTCAACATAAAAAACAAATGAAATGATCAAATAGATTTTTTGACAATTACAAAATTGCATAGCGAATATGGCAATATGAATACTGTTCTCGTTATGTTTTTCGCATGAGTTATACATTAAGAAATAAAATTGTAATGATTCATCTCCAAGTGGCCATTGATTTAGCATAATTGAACACGTCACAAGTAGTGTCACTCCATCTAGTGGAAGGGGAAAGGAAACGGGTCGGGTCAGGATTCAGCAGTGGGCTGCATAATCTGTTTGTATATCCAATCACAGCGCAGCGACATGTTTTCAGGCCCACCTTCGGCTAAAACGTTGCCCCTGTGGCGTCAGGTTTGAAATGAGATGAGAAACCAAAGGAAATGAGAGAGAGCTCAAACAAGAGGCCTGTGCTTCTGGAAAGGAGGGAGGAAGGGAAGAGGGAGAGATGAGAGAGCGCGACGCTGCCGTGTGTACTTGACAAATTAGTGTTCGTAGAACTACCAGATAAGCGTGCCATCGGCGGCGACTCCTCTCCTACCACCGACGCTGTTGGCCGCTTCAATACAAGAACAAGACTCTACCTTGCCCCTTTTCTCCTGTTGCCAGTCTCCTGCTCCTCCAATAGCAGCACAGTAAAATGTGTAATAGACAGGATCCTGTGTTTTGCGCAATCATGCGACGTAAATATTTTATCCTGTATTTTAAACCATATACAGAAATGAGAATTGCACCAAAAAAATTCAAGCTATGGTCTCCATTTATAGCTGGGAAGGGACCTCTACTGTTTCTACAAGACCAGCGGAGTATGATTTCTGTTTCAACTTGTTGGTATTGTTTTCTTTGGTCAATTCCTACTAGCACACTTTGTTGATAACTATTGAGGGAAAATGTACAACTGTGATATGTGGTCTCACCTAGCTATCATAAGATAACTGCGCCAATTTTAAGTCGCTCTGGATAAGAGAGTGTCTGCTAAATGACTGAAATAAAAATTATACTATACAACAAAAGGTGACAGTTTGATGAAAAAGCTTTAAATAAAAAAAAAGGTTAAAATCCAGGCACGTCACATGATTGTGCAAAACAGGGCCCTAGATCGAGGCTAGCCAAGCAGTACTACGCACAGGGAGGTAAGTGGGAATACGAGCAGCGAGTGTGGGAGAGGCGCCACGGTAGCCTGGTTGCTCCTTCTGCGGGTCCCCAGAGGTGGCAGTGAGTGACAGCCTGGCACAGGGCACAATGTCCAGCCAGCCTTGTTTATCCACAATTGGGGGTTAGGCTCAGGTAGTGGTAGGAAAACTGTAGTAAACAAAGAAGAACGTGGCAAATCGGGAATGGGAAGGAGGTCAATGCCTCATGAAGCATGACTACCTCATGAAGCTGGTTGAGCGAATGCCAAGAGTGTGCAAAGCTGTCATCAAGGCAAAGGGTGGCTGCTTTGAAGAATCTCAAATCAAAAATGTATTTAGATTTGTTGAACACTTTTTTGGTTACTACATGATTCCATGTGTTATGTCATAGTTTTGATGTCTTCACTATTATTCTACAATGTAGAAAATAGTACAAATAAAGAAACCTACTCTTTCCAGGGTTTGTCTCAACTTTTGACTGGTACTTTATATGCAACAAAAACATGTCCACTTATAGATGTCTGATATAGGACAAATTTAAGCACCCACTTAATTAGCATTATACAGCACATACCAGTGACATAATCAACACTTGGGATGGTGGATCAATTTAAGGGACAAATTCCATGGAGATATAGCCATAATCAAGTTAAATTGCATCAGATATTTTGTTTGTTCTTAATCAAGCACACATTCTGAACTGTAAAATGCCTCTTCAGTCCTCTTGAGAACACATTGTTTCTCTGAATGCTACAAAACACCAGGGATCCTAATCATTTTGCCACAGTTGTAATATGACTCTGATTGGAGTCATTTAAAAAAAAATATGGGCTGCCTGGAGGCTGCCTCTGTAGAACTCACCCTACTGATAATTGCCCTGGTCTGTAATTTCCCAGCATTAGAGTGATTGGTGTGTGTGGATCTCATGTAATGTCTGAGCGCTTCCTTGCAAAGCCAGAAAGCCAGGGCTGAAGAGCTTTCTACCATTGGCTCGAAAGTGGATACTGGTCGATAAGTGTTCACATGATCACTCATTGAACGGTCAAATCAGGGGCCGTGTCCAAATACCCATACTGGCTGTAGACCGTTTGAGTACACAAAAAAATAGTTTTATAGTATGCACATTTTTGAAAGTCTATTATGCTGTAAATGCCCAGATGTCATTTGGCTTTTCATCTAGCAGAATTCACTGCACAATTTTATAGCCACAATGCATTGGAAGAGGGGGGCTGTGAGTTTTGATAGGCAGATCTCTTCAAGTAAACAACAAAACTTGGCTGCATGATTGCCATAGGCTGAGAGACATCCCATGACCATTAATTCCCTTAAGTATTTACATTGTATATAACTTACAAGTAATATAGTGTAACCATATACATTGTTGTTGATTTATTAGCCATTCTTTTATAATCGTTTCATTTAATAAATGTATAGACCGAAGATTACACAATACAAGAGCAGTAGTGTGTCTGTATACATGATATGTACTGTTAACGATTAATATTACTACTGAAATTAACTTTCATTATCCACGTGGCATTGTCCTGTATTTACTGAAATGCTATACCACTATACTGCTTGGGCAGCATCTACAAATTGCATTTCATGCCAATAAAGCAATCTGAATTAGAATGAGAGAGCGCGAGAGAAAGCGCGAGTGCGAGCGAGAGTTATACAAACTTGTTGCTGCCATAGGTTATCATACCATCAGGTAGTGCCCGTCTCGACTGCATCAATACTCTAGCTAGCTACAGTAGCCAGCTAACTAGCTAAAGTAGCAAGGCTAATTGAGGCTATTTTGCTCTACAACTCCATATGAAACAGCCAAACTGTTGGTTGATCATTGTAGCCTACGCCTTATCATTTAGCCAACTTTGTCATTTTAATTCCATTTTGCATTGATTAGAAATCTCCCACTCGGACTGTAGCGCCGCTTTGAATGAACGTCAATAACAAGCTACATGTGTAAAACGGATGCGTCTCTGTTTAAAATGGGTGCACTCTTAACTGTTGTTTTATTCAAATTTCGAATGCAAATGGTCTATCCTTGTAGGCTATGTAGCATTGTCATATCATTTATAACTATTTTAGACAAAGCCTTAAAAGAAAGCCCCCCCAAAAAGTATCCCAATTAATCGAATACTAACGTCCGTTCGGATAGTCAAATAACCGTGTCCATCCCTAATAGAAACGCTAGTTTCCGTCGCAAAACTTCTGTTTTACAACTGTTTGGAGTATACACCCGTGTTATGGTTAAAGTAACAGTAAATTGCACTCGTTACCTATTCACCTCAGCACTATAAGCCGGTGAAGTATGTAAGTCACAGTGTTAGCTACATGCATAGATGGAACAGTTCCAGCACTGTATCTACTACGCTTTGTTTCGGGACAACCTGGATCACTCAGAGTTCCAATGCAGCAATTGTTTGCTTGCCGAGTATTATAGGCTTGGGGTGGATTCCTTGATCATGCAGGTCGCCAGCCTACGTAAGAAACTGGGGCAAACGCAGAGTGGAATGTTTACCTTTTCTACGCCGGTGGCTGAACGGCGTTCGCATTTGTTGGATGCATCTCCACCTTGTTGTTATCCGACTGACCGGAGTAGCCCAGAGCTCCCCCATCTGACAGTGGAGTCGAAGGAGCACGGCAATCAACGATGGTCGCATGTCACAAGCCGTGTTAGCCTAAGACAGCGACCTCCCACGACGCAGTCTACAGTCCCAACGAAAGGCCCGGAGCGGATACAAACAACCAATAGTTTCTCCGTCCTGGTGCCTGTTCTTCCTGCACCTTCGCCGCTGGGGGTACCTGTGTCTGCGGCCACAGTGCCTACTCCTAAGATTTCGAAGTCGACATTGGCAACATGCTCTGGATCGAGCGGGGCTTCTCCATCTCCAAATTGATTCTATCATAGTCCATGTCAGTTTTAATGACATTATGAAGGACAGCTCTGAACAGTTGAAACTGGATTTTAAAAGAGCTGATTGACTCTGCTAGACACTAATAAAAGACCCCTGTTATCTGGCCGTGTGCCCTCTCAACCGTGGCATTGAACACTTTAGCAAGATTCTCTCTTCACATCTGGTTACATGATTATTGCAGCTCAATGGGTGTAGCTTTTGTGGACAATTTCGATACCTTTTGGAAACTAAAACATGCTTTATAATAAGGAGGACGGGATCCACCCAAATCACTTGGGTTCCTTGATCCTTTCACAAGGCTGCGTTGAGACAATGACTTAATGACCCAAGCCCAGCTCAGTTAATCCCTACTACCATTGTGACGCTGAGTTGTCATAATGCTTCAGCAAATGTACATTATACCAGGGGTTTTGTAACCTAATTTAAGTTCCTCTAACCTCCCTGAATGCCTCTGCTGATCCTACAGCTATTGTATGCAGTCATGTGCCTATGAACCAGTTTAATACTGTTAGCACTGAGGCGGTGTGCCCTAGTAGGAAGTCCACTGTGTGCAGCTCACCCAGCACTAACATAAATAACATGAGCATATCTACTACTGCTAAGCTTCCCAGTAAAGCAATCAATCAAAACAAGCATCCCAGAAGGTGCTCAAAATAGCCCACGTTAACATATGTAGCATTAGAAACAAGTTCCATGAAATCAATAATTTGCTAGTATCAGATGACATTCATATTCTGACTGTCTCTGAAACTCACTTAGATAATACCTTTGATACAGTGGTTGCAATACAAGGTTATAACATTTACAGGAAAGACAAATGCCAATGGTGGAGGTGTTTATATTCGAAACCACATTCCTGGAAAGTTTAGAGAGGATCTCATGTTAAATAAGTAATATGGCTACAAGTTCATCTGCCTCACGTAAACCCATTCTTGTGGGAAGCTGCTATAGACCAAAGTGCTAAGTCAGTATTTGGATAACGTGTGAAATGCTTGATAATGTGTGTGATATCAACAGAGGTATATTTTCTGGGTGACTTAAATATTGACTGGCTTTCATCAAGCTGACCACTCAAGAAAAAGCTTCAAACTGTAACCTGTGCCTGGTTCAGGTTCTCTTCAATCTACCAGGGTAGTTACAAACAGCACAGGAATGAAATCAACATGTACTGATCACATCTTTACTAACGCTGCAGAAATTTGCTTGAAAGCAGTATCCAGATCCATCGGATGTAGCGATCACAATATAGTAGCCATATCTAGGAAAACCAAAAGTTCCAAAGGCTGGGCCTAATATATTGTATAAGAGGTCATACAATAACTTTTGTAGCAATTCCTATGTTGTTCATGTAAAGAATATTTGTTGGTCCATGGTGTGTAATGAGGAGCAAACAGACGTTGCACTTGACACATTTATGAAATAGCTTATTCCAGTTACTAATAAGCATGCACCCATTAAGAAAATGACTGAAAACTTTAATCCCCGTGGTTTGATCAGGTATTTAAAAAAATGGTATGGTTGAGAGGGATGAGGCGAAAGGAATGGCAAATGAGTCTGGCTGCACAACCGATTGGCAAACGTATTGCAAATTGAGAAATCATGTAGCTAAACTGAATATCATTTTTTTTTTTTTTTTTTTTTAACTACACTATGAAACAAAGAAATGACAAAGAATGACCGTAAAAAGCTTTGGAGCACCTTAAATTATATATTGGGAAAAAGGCAAACTAGGCTCCATCATTCATTGAATCAGATGGCTCATTCATCACAAAACCAACTGATTACTTTAGCGATTTTTTTAATTGGTAAGATTAGCAAACTTAGGCATGACATGCCAGCAACAAACGCTGACGCTACACATCCAAGTATATCTGACCAAATTATGAAAGACAAGCAGCGTAATTTTGAATTCCGTAAAGTGAGTGTGGCAGAGGTGAAAAAATTATTTTGTCTATCAACAATGGACAAGCCACCAGGGTCTGACAAATTGGATGGAAAATTACTGAGGATAATAGCAAATTGTGTGCTCCCAGGCTTGGAGGGAAGCAGAAGTATTTCCCGCTACCTAAGAATAGTAAAGCCCCCTTCACTGGCTCAAATAGCCGACCAATCAGCCTGTTACCAACCCTTAGCAAACTTTGGGGGAAAAAATTGTTTGACCAGATACAATGCTATTTTACAGTAAACAAATTAACATACTTTAACACACTACTCAGTGTTGAAGGAGATTCAACAAGCACAGCACTTACACAAATTACTGATGATTGGCTGAGATAAATTGATAAAAAGATTGTGGGGGATGTCTTGTTAAGACTTCAGTGCAGCTTTTGACATTATCAATCATAGTCGGCTGCTGATAACACTTGTGTTATTGCTTTACACCCCATGCTATATTGTGGATAAAGAGTTACTTGTCTAACAGAACAGAGGGTGTTCTTTAATGGAAGCTTCTCCAAAATAATCCAGATAGAATCAGGAATTCCCCAGGCAGCTGTCTAGGCCCCTTACTTTTTTCAATCTTCACTAACGACATGCCACTGGGTTTGAGTAAAGCCAGTGTCTACGTATGCAGATGACTCAACACTATACGTCAGCTACTACAGGGACTGAAATGACTGCAACACTTAAAGAGCTGCAGTTTGTTTCAGAGTGGGTGGCAAGGAATAAGTTAGTCCTAAATATTTCTTAATCTAAAAGCATTGTATTGGGGCAAAATCATTCACTAAACCTCAACTAAATCTTGTAATAATTAACGTGGAAATAGAGAAAGTTGAGGTGACTAAACTTCTTGGAGTAACCCTGGATTGTAAACTGTCATGGTCAAAAGATATCACTACAACAGTAGCCAAGATGCGTAGAAGTCTGTCCATAATAAAGCGCTGCTCTACCTTAACAGCACTATCATCAAGGCAGGTCCTACAGGCCCTAGTTTTGTTACACCTGGACTACTGTTCAGTCGGGTGGTCCATCTCTCCTGACTCAAAGTGGAGGAGAGATTGACTTCATCACTACTTGTATTAATGAGAGGTATTGACACGTTGAATGCGCCGAGCTGTCTTTTTGAACTGCTGGAGCACAACTTGGACACCCATGCATACCCTAAAAATACATGCCATCAGAGGTCTCTTCACAGTTCCCAAGTCCAGAACAGACTATGGGAGGCGCACAGTACTACATAGATCCATGAATACATGGAACTCTATTCCACATCAAGTAACTGTTTTATGGAACAGTGGGGACTGTGAAGCAACAAACACATGCATGCACTATATTGTAATGTTTTTAAAATTGTATAGCTGCCTTCATTTAACTGGACCCCATGAAGAGGAGCTGCAGCGGGATACATAATAAATACAAATACACATTACACTTGCAGTATGATCTGTTTTCAAAGCAGAGCCAAATCCAATAGTTAAGTAGTGGACCTTCATGGTCATGGCTTGCTAAGACTCCAAACAGGCTTGCAACCGCGGGGCCGGCCTGGGGACCTTGTATAATTGACCGAGCTGGAAAGGGACTGGATGGGGACGTTAATAAAATTGAGCCAACA
Source organism: Salvelinus sp. IW2-2015 (assembly GCF_002910315.2). Classification (NCBI taxonomy): domain Eukaryota; kingdom Metazoa; phylum Chordata; class Actinopteri; order Salmoniformes; family Salmonidae; genus Salvelinus; species Salvelinus sp. IW2-2015. The sequence goes on along the minus strand of NC_036858.1, from coordinate 35,053,887 downwards.
CATTCACAAGTCGGTGTAAGATCGTTCACACGACAGAAAACCAAAATAAACAGTCTTAGTCGCATAAACAGGTTAAAATCAGAGTGACTGATAACCATATATTGTACTTCATTGAAACGTAAGAATAAGATGAGAGAAAGTTAAATATCAGGAGGGCAACTCAAATGAAGGAGGAGGAGTGCTGAAGGGCTAGAGTGAGTCACTGCTGAGGAAACTTTGATTGGATCATTTAGAAAACGCAATCCTTCTGGGGAAATGGAGAGTGCACGCTCTCGTGTTTGTCAACGTCACCACAGCACCTCTACATGTTGGATTGGGGAGTCTAACTTATGTAAGGGGGTGATGGCGGACATACTGCATGCTGGTTGGGGCAACCATTTTTGCACACAACATGACAGTGCAATTTGGTGGTTAAGGGGGAACAGTCCCTCTAGTGAGGATGAGAGAAATCGGGGTGTGGAACAAAAGGTTCCCATGTGGCTCAGTTGGTAGAGCATGGCACTTGCAATGCCAGGGTCGTTGGTTCGAATCCCACGGGGGACCAGTATGAAAAAAGTATGAACATGTATGCGCTCCGCATAAGAACATCTGCTAAATGACAAAAATATTTAAAAAAGGTCAAGCGTGGCTGCTACTGCTTCTCAGAGTAGAGACCCCTGAACATATATTTCTACAACCCCCACTACGCCTCATCTCTTAGCCACGTCCTATTCCTGTCCCCACCCTCCTCTTCTCCAGTCTAGCTGTGCCTGACAAAGGGATAGACTGTGTGCTATGTGCATTCTGCCGCCGTGCTGCGTTGAGGAAGAGGTCGCTTCATCTCTTCTCTCCTAAAAAAAATAAACACAATTTCGTTGGCAGTAATAGCCCCGGTTGTGTGTGCTCAACCAGCCCCCGCGGCCGAGGAGGAGACTGTGGGAAGCTTGAGCGTTCTCCCCTCCCTCCTGCCACAAGGACCCGGCCTCTCTCTCTTTCCGCTTGGTTATGCAATGCACGTCTCTCCCACGGCTTGCACAGGGGACCCGCCACAACACAGCCGCCACCAGCTGCAGGTGCAGACCAACATAGCAACAGCTACGCAGCAGCACTCAGGCTTTCCAGCTCTCTGGGATTTTACTGTTGTACTTGGCTCTTTGGAATACCACTTGCTGAGAGGTGGGCTGTCTGTAGTAGCCGCCGCAAGCGCTAGCGTCTCCAGAGTAACCATGCTTGGCTGTGCCTCCGGGTTTCAGCGGCAGGCGATAGAGAGGCGCCTCTGAAAGGCACTAATTGCTCTGCTCCCGAAGGTGGGAAGCAAGAAAGGAGGAGAGAAGAGGGGGCGTGAACATTTGTCACAGAGACTGTGGCGCTCGCTCTTTGAGCTGCTAAGAGGGTCAAAAAGACAAGAACTGAGGAGGAGGAAGAGGGGGGCTGTGGTGGAATTTGGAATTGGAAAGAGAGGGGCGGGAGGATGGGGATCATAGTGGGGAGGGAGGGGGAGCGTATGGGGAGAGGGCTTCTCCAAGCCCCCTAGTGCTTCAGCTTTGGTGGAGGAGACCTGAGGAATAAAACAACAAAAGCAAAAAACGGAGACTATAGCGCAACCAACACCAAGGCAGCATTTAACCCAGGGGCTGGCGCAGAGGACTGGAGAATTCATACAGCAAGAAGGGGGTGATTTTTCACAGAGAGCAGTGTCTGCGCAGAGCCACGCACCAAGGCGCAGTTGGGAGCCAGGATCTCCTTCTCCTTTTCATTCCTTCTCTCCGACGCTGGGAGCGAGGCTACGCAGCCAGCCTCCCCCGCTTCCCCCTAATGCAGGCTCCCGTGTGTGGCCATGCTTCTCCGCTCAGGACCCAAAAGCATGCTGGATGTCACCCCACTCTTCACGCCGTAGGGTAAGAAACCTTTTTCACCCCTCTTTCTTCAGCTCTCCTCCGCCCTCTTTCTATTCTGTCTCTCTTCGGATGGATGGTAGGAACTGCCTGTTTGAGATTCAGGGGGGGGGCTGCTGTTTCCGCGGGCTGCGGTGTTGTGGCTGTAGCTTTGCACCGCATGCCTCTCAGCCCTGGCTGGATGTGGCAGTGTCACTGACTGTTTACCTCCCTGTAGATTTCCCTGGGAGGTCTGACACCAGCTAGAGCACCGGCGCCGTAGGGACACTTACACGGAGTGGCGGGCAGAAAATCATTAACTACCTTTGGAAAAAAAGGGAGGGTGGGTGTAAGGGGCTCTAAATGGGAGCATTAAATTATGCTCGTTTTGACACGTCCAATGTCATTGAACATTTGCGGGGCGTTTAACTTTTGTGTTGCGGCTAGACATTAAGGGATGTTGAATACTAGGATTCTATTGTGGTGGGCACAGCTATGGCAACGAATAAACAGAGCATAGGAATTGTTTTGTTCGATCACCATTGATTTCTTCTTAAGGATTCTGTTGGCTAGGCTAGTCGAGGGCTGTTTGGTTCAGTTTTCCCCAGGGCGCTGTATAAAGCACATGTAGAAGAGGACGAGTGGGGAGGGGAGTTGGATGCATCGTAGCAGTGCAGCCTTAAACGAAACATCTGCATTCATTCCCATTGTGTGTGTTCTCTTGATTGTGGGATTGCGTTGTTTCTTTTCTCTAATGTTTGTGTCTCTGTATGTGCCTGTCACGTGGGCTGCCTCCATCCCCCTCTCTCCCTCTGCAGATAAGTGCCAGCAGCACCCCTGCCAGGTTGAGCGAGCATTATGGCCATGGGTCCCACGGTCATCACTATTGAGGAGGTGCGGGCGCTGGAGAGCAAGGAGGAGCAGGAGGAGTCCATTTTGGCCTTGCTGGGCATCGTTGGCACCTTCCTCAACCTCTTTGTCATCGTCTTTGTTTACATATACACTGTCGTGTGACCTAAGCCAGAGTAGGCGTGATCCTCCAAACGACAAGGCACAAACCAAGATTCCTTTTAACCCTAAATCAACATACACTGGATTTTAAATCCCGAGCTCCTCCTCCCCTTAACTTTATACTAGTTAAAAACGACATGAGCAGCTTCCCAACACAGAGAGTGAGGGTGGACAGTTATGTGGAGGAGGCGTCTCACAGCCACAAACCAGGGAGATAACAGTGAGCTGGTGGCTACATCAGGACCATAGCTGTGCTGGATCCAGGATGGGCAGACAGACACTGGCCCAGCCCCAGCCAGGGTTCACTTTCCCAGGCTACAGGCCAGCACAGCCTGGAGTGGAACTTCACCTTGGACTCATTGGCGTGATGAGGGAAACAGTGTTACTGACAAATCTCCTTTGTCAAATGGATTATAGAAACGGAATAAGGGACACTGATGTCACTGGCCTGAACGGTTCAAGGAGCACGGCGTGGAGGAGGCAGTGCATGCAAAGAACACTGGGAAGCCATTACAGATGAACTGTACACCACCATATCCCATTGGTAATCTTCCGGGGACAGCATTTTAAACTGCTTGGTGGGATGTCACAGTGCACGTTACCCCGGCAATGTGGCTCTGGAGGAGCATTAATGTAATGTGCTGCTTGCCGTCAGATAGGCCACACACGCGCACACACACACACACACACCCCAAAACCAAAGGGTTAGTCACCGCTTCTCATGATTTGACAGATCACAACAGAGCGATCTCTATTGTCTGTATCTCGCTCTCGGCAAGAACTGATCCGCGAGGAGAGCAGGAGTGGCAATGACTAGGAAACATTTCTATTCCAATTGACCACCTGGTACTTCAAAACCAAAACTGGAGATCTGCAATAAAAAGGGAAGTGGAGAGAAAGACAGATAGGAGAGCCTGCGGTGGCGATGAAATCAACCGCAGGGGTGGAAAGGACCTTGTGGGCGCCAGAAAGAAAGCTCCATTCTGCATTTACTAAAACATAAGGCCTGACTTACACTGTCTCTTTCTGCATATTTTTCCACGTTCTGTTTGGTTATTGGGGGGTGGGGGTGGGGGGGGTGACTGATGTATTTGTTCATGTTGATTTCAGGGTAGGGTCAGTAATCCTGTTTCTGTATAAAAATGTAAAGCTTTTATAAATATATGGATAAACTCTAGATGTACTGTGCTATAGGGAAAATGTAAACAATAAAATTAGAATATATGAATTGGATTAGCCTCAAGCCTAATCTATGATGGGTTCTGTGTGAGAATGTATGCATAAGTGAATGCCTGTCTGAGTATGTGTGAGACCGAACGCATAAATACCAGTAAGGATACGAGACATACGGTGAAGATGATGGGTGCGTAACAGGAAGTTTGTCACATATTCAAAGGGGCTGGATGGGGTCTGTATTTTCACCTCTATTCACATGCTTATAGCATGCCTACAACATGTTCCATTAGTTAGGTACCTTCCTACTCAGATTAGTATTAGGATTCAGAGAGAGTCTTCAGCTTTCACAGTTCGGTTTCAGATGTATCGACTGCTACTGCAATCGGAAACGCACATCAGGAAATTGAAATCGTGTCAGTTGCACCTACCTCAATGTGCTGTGTGTGTGTGAGCGTGTGTATGTGCACATTGTGTGTGAATCAATAGGGTCAAGGACACACAAGATGAAGTAGCTAGCAAGTACAACCTGGGTAACTACAGAAGTGAACAACGCACACTGTTAGGAAACACCACATGCTACAACACCAAAAGGGTCGCTGTAATCAGACCAGGTGCTATTAATGACATCACGTGCTCACGGAGGAACACGACAAGAAACAGCAGCCCAATAAACCTCAGAGCAAAGCACCACTATTGACTTCATCCGCTCCCAGCCCTACTTCCATCTACCTGTTCCTGAAGCTAGAGTAAGGCTGGGACTGCTTAGGAAACTAGTTAGGCTTAATCCTCATGTGCACAGCATCTCATCCACAGTGCTCCAGTAATGTCAGAAAGGACAACACGCTTTCAAGGAAATGCTCTTACGAAGGCAATGCCCTTACCATGATGAGTACTCTTACCACGGGGAGGCCTGCCTGCGATCCATACTTACCGCTGCCCTTACTGCTAACCCAATAGGCATAGACACCCACATCTACTTCAAAACTGCCATACAGAGAAAATTCCATAGTAGAATAGGCGGCCAGCCGGGGGTAGATTGTCATATGCAAATAGGGGGAAGGGAAGCGTTAATGAATCTGGTGAAGTGAGTCATTTAGCATTCACCTTGTGGATTCAGATCCACTAGGAACATGTCCAGCAGTAGGGACGAGCACTGTAGAAATGTAGTCTAGGTGCTGAGAACTGGAGCAGTATAGGGCAGTCACGATCCCCACAAGGGCCTCTCCATGAGATTATGGGGTCTGGGCCATGAATAACCCGTCCAGCCCCCTCTCTGGAAACCTTCCTTGTTCAGATGACCCCCTACATCAATGTACAGGCCCATTAAACACAGACGGCTTTAAATCACATCTGCTTTTGAAAAGGGTGGAATCGGAACGAAGGCAAGAGGGAGGAGATGCTAATGCTGTGGAGCTAAGCCATCTCCGCTCATGGTTTCTGCACGTAGATGGAAGCGCTTGGCCCAAATGCAGTACTCCTCACCAATACACCTCACAGAGAACGCTTCACAAAAGCGTGGACTAGATGCTTGTCCTGTTTAACAAGCTGTTCCTAACACGCTCACGGAAGGACGGTGAGGTGCGGGGGCGTGGAGGTTCACGTGTGAGGACGGTTGGGTAAAAGGGGAGTGAGCGAGGGGAGAAATAAAATGTCATTTTCAATTCAAATAGATTCGTTTCGCAGTGACATTAAAAGGCATTACCTCTCACTAATGGTCTAACTTCCTGTGATGGAGTGCGCAGCGGTGTAATGCGTCCCAAAAGGATAGCCAAGACACCCGATGACTAATGTGGAATAATACGCAAGCGGCGCGGCCAAGTTGGGAGATTAGCAGGAGGAATGAGTGTGGCCTGAGGCAGATAGACTGAGGGGAGAGGGAGGATGGGAAGAGGGGCAGGCAGGGGCCACACTAAGCAATGGGACACAAAAGGGTTTCCCCCCCCGTGCCTCTTAGGAGAGCATGAGTAGGCTGGGCTAAGAAATTCATCACAGCACGGCGGCTATTAGGCTGCACACTGAGGATGAAGAGCATGAATGGAGACAGAGGAGTGTGGTGGTGTAGCCTTAATGATGCTTTTAATGTCATCTAGTGTGTTATCCCTTAATAAAGCTAGTAGCCAGGTTTTTAATGTATCGACACTGGATGAATGGTGCATGGTATGAGAATGGGTTTGGACTGGAGTAGTCCATCTTAATAGAGATCAAAGAAAGATTGATGCATTTGGTGTCATCCCTGAAGCAAAGGTAGCGGCACTTTTCCGAAACACCACGCAATCCAAGCTGCAAGGACCTAGGCCTACAGAAAAAATGTCACCAAATCATTAAAAAAATATATAACTGTTTATACAAGTAGGGCTGTGGCGGTCATGGAATTTTGGAAGACGGTAATTGGCCCACCAAATGACCGTGGCCACCGTAATAACCGTTCAAATAGCAAAAATAAACGTAATTATCTTTTGAATTGTATTTATTTTGACACTTTATCCTCCTGACTGCAGGTGCTGCCATAGATCTGCATGAGCCACATATAATGAAAAGAATGGGCATCCCCATTCAAGTCAATGATGGCATAATGGGTGGACTGGCGGCCATTGCTATTGTACCCATAGGGAGCAAAGCAGTAAGTAAAATATGTTATAATACACTACAAGTATGTGGACCACACCCGTATCAAATCAAGCACACAACCCATGCAATCTCCATAGGGAAACATTTGCAGTAGACTGGCCTTACTGAAGAGCTCAGTGACTTTCAACGTGGCACCGTCATAGGATTCCACCTTTCCAACAAGTCGGTTTGTCAAGTTTCTGCCCTGCAAGAGCTGCCACGGTCGACTGTAAGTGCTGTTATTGTGAAGTGGAAATGTCTAGGAGCGACAACGGCTCAGCTGCGAAGTGGTAGGCCACACAAGCTCACAGAACGGGACAGCCGAGTGCTGAAGCTCGTAAAAATCATCTGTCCTCAGTTGCAACATTCACTACCAAGTTCAAAACTGCCTCAAAGCAACATCAGCACAATAGCTGTTTCGTCGGAAGCTTCATGAAATGGGTTTCCATGGCTGAGCAGCCATACAAAAGTCTAAGCTCACCATGCGCAATGCCAAGCGTCAGCTGGAGTGGTGTAAAGCTCACCACCATTGGACACTGGAGCAGTGAAAATGCCTTCTCTGGAGTGATGAATCACGCTTCACCATCTGGCAGTCCGGCAGACGAATCGGGGTTTGCCGGATTCCAAGAGAAAGCTACCTGCCCGACTGTAAAGTTTGGTGGAGGAAGAATAATGGTTTGGGGCTGTTCTTCATGGTTTGGTCTAGGCCCCTTAGTTCCAGTTCAGGGAAATTAACGCTACAGCATACAATGACATTATAGACAATTCTGTGCTTCCAACTTTATGGCAACAGTTTGTAGAAGGCCCTTTCCTGTTTCAGCATGACAATTCCCCTGTGCACAAAGCGAGGTCCATACAGAAATGGTTTGTCGAGATCGGTGTGGAATAATTAGACTGGCCTGCACAGAGCCCTGACTTCAACCGCATCGGACACCTTTGGGATGAATTGGAATGCCGACTGCGAGTCAGGCCTAATCGCCCAACATCAGTGCCCGACCTCACTAATGCTCGTGGCAGAATGGAACCAAGTTCACGCAGCAATGTTCCAACATCTAGTGGAAAGCCTTCCCAGAAGAGTTATAGCAGCAAAGGGGGACAAACTCCATATTAATGCCCATTATTTTGGAATGAGATGTTCGACGAGAAAATGTCCACATAATGTTGGCCATGTAGTGTATGTGCTGTGATTTGTTGATCCAACTCAATATATTGCATGAGCCACATAAGTTAGCATCATTTGAATTAACATTCAACATTACCATGGAATTATTGCGTCAGAATACCAGGCAGGCATACTCCCAGTCGGTATTAGATAGAATGTCGCAGCCCACTCGCCTTAGGGGAAAACAACCCATGGTTACCCCATTGGCTCACTGCAAAAACAACCTTTTTCAAACAAGTTCAATATCTTACCTGTGAGGAAATGTTTTCCCAACACATAGCTACGTGTAGCCTACTTGGACACCTGGTCCCCACAATTTCCCACGCCGAATAACCTGAAGCCACAGGGCTCTAATTCCCTACATGGGAGAACTGTGAACTATAAGTCAGGATTTTTTATCTGGTTACATGTACATTAAACACAGCAGTTGGCGCTTTTACAATGGGGGCCAATGGAAAATAATGTCCCCCCCCCAATTTGTGGTCGAGGGGAATTCCTTCTCACGACAGAGTACTGCATGTGTACCCATGAGTTAACCAGTCAAATCGCCAGGTTTCAAGCCCATTCTATTCATTATATTTCTATATGTGCTGCTGCATTGCGGGGGCTTTGCCTTGGCAACCAGACTATTTTGCTTGTTTCAGCAAGTTACGCACTCAACCGCACGGATGCCCGACCATCCCGTCTTCAGTCAGCGGTTTGTTCCACACCAAAAGGTTTAAACGGTTATGAAGTTTTCATTTTCATGACCGTCTTCATCCATAACCATCAGCTACACCGTTATACAGCAATTGTGCTAGCTCTTTCTACAAGTATCATGTAAAAAATAAAATAAAAATGCAATGCCATTGAAGGTAAATGGTAGACAAAATGGAAAGTGAAAGCAGTACATTAAGTAGAAATGAGATGGAGGTTTCAATCCCTCCTTCCAGCGGCATATGACAGTTGATCATTAGTGCCACACTCCTACTGAATACCAAGTCTGGCTCTGTCACCACACCCACAGTTATCAACCTCCCAGGGCTGACTGCCCCCTGCCTTGCACTTAATGCTTTTTGGAAGGAACACCCCCTCCCCCCACTCCTCAGCGCAGCACGTTATATAAAAAATAATAATTTAAAAAAGACGTCAGGAGTGCTTAGGTCTCTTCTCATTTTTATATTACCAGCAACCTCTTGACATTGATTGACAGCTCATGGCTCTGAGGGCTGGCGCCGATACAACAGAGTGAGAGGAGCCCTTGGCTTCCATCAGCGCACACACGGAACCGACTTAACTGACCATACTGCACAGCAGATTCATCACCAAAAACACAATTTGTTATTAAATTGGGTGATAAAACATGTCAATTGAAATATTAGTCCATTTTAAAAGGCAAATGTTTAATCACAACAATGACATAGGAGAAAGGCCAGCGACAATGAAGAGGCAGTAAACATAATGTGATTTAATAGCAGACAGCCCCGGCTGCATGTTTGCACACACCACGCTCGAGCGTGTCTGAGGCATTTAAAAGATAATGAGGACCAATTACAATACTCATCTCTTTATCTGTTGTTATTTAATTATGAGACCAGGGGCGCATTAATGCACACCACAACACACATACAGGAACAGACACACACTGACAACATCGGACAAAGCGGCAGTTGCGGTTACATACACAAAGCTATTAGCTACCGCCACCTGATATGCAACTATTATTGAATTATGTTAGAAAGCAAATCCTTCTGAATGGAGGCTATATTTATTCAGGCCTACCTGCCCATTTCAGCTCAGAACAAACAGATTGAGAAGCATAAAATAATTTTAGGGCGAGTCTATGCACCTTGTCAAAATCAAAAATGCCAATAATCTGTCCATAGTCAGGAAAGTGATGTCTCCTGCTTAGGTTTCATTATAAGCAAAGTATTTGTAGAGAGAACGCAATGAAAAGGTTTTTTCAAGGTTATTTTATTTCCTTGGTAGTGTGTCAACTTGCCATTTTATTCCTGGCAATGGATAAAGGTCTGTGAGCAACTGTTCTGTTAATATTCATAAATGACTGGACAAAAACATAAGCGAACCATAAATTTACCACAAAATGTGGATAGATCACCACAGAGTCTCCTATCCCCACAGATTGTGGATGGATTACTATACGCACAAGTGCTTCACAGTGTACTCAAACTTCTGTACTTGAACATGAAAAACAGTGCGGTACTAGAAGTTATTACTTTCGGTAATTCTGTCAAATGTGTCTCATGGATCAACTGTCAGCCAATGTCCTCAGAGCGTGAAAGCACTGTGCCTGCTCCACTTAACCTGCACTGGGAGAATGGGCTGCGTCATGTTAGCTCCCCACTTATGCTGCACAGAAGTTAGCACATTTGAATAATGTGACACGGAATGAAGAAAAGTAACTGTACGCAAACAACGCCCATACAGGCAAGAAAACTTTACAATGCAAGAAGATACCGGTAGCTTCAGTGGCATAGCGCAGTGCAACGCTGTAGACATTTTGTTCCCTCATGGGGCAGAGAAAAATGTGCAGTATTAGGCTGAGATAATATTTTGCTGTTTACGAGCTTAAGGATTCTTGAATGACGGGGCAAATTAACTTTTCCACCCACAAATATTTGTCTTAATATTAACTAAATTTGAAATATATATTTTGATGGACCAAAGTATCAGCTATCAGACCATGTGAAGGAACCTAATCATAAAAAATAAATAAAAATGCAACTGGATTTATTTCAACTCCGTCAGACAACATAAAAAGGAATTTCATCTTCACAATTATTGTCCAAAAAGTATTTTAAGGCCATGATTGTTTAAAGGGACATTTCTAAAACTTCCAACTTCATATTCATCATCTCCAGCACCACCCCAACATCAACATGCGAAAATTGCGTGTTTCTATGTTTTGTAGTAAAAAAGATGGAGAAAGATTTGTGTTTTCAATGACATCATTGGTGTGCATCGTGTGATTTTAACCAATTATGATTAGGTATTCCCTGCTAATTGTTTGATGTCATTGTAAATACTTATATTCCTCGCTTTTTCACTACAAAACAAACACGCATGTTGATATTGGGGTGGTGCTGGAAATGAATATGAAGTAGCCTTTTTAAAATTTCCCTTCCTAACCTCAGATTTTGCTTTATAGCACTATTACATGCTCAAGGGCTAACTTTGTTAGTATTTTTGGCATGTTTTTCTAGATTTAGAACATAAAACATTTATAGAGCAAATATCCTCACTTTCGTCTAGCATGCAAATACATTAAGTATAAATGGCAGAACAGTGATTCAAAGGTTTTCAGAATATTGACAAAATACTCCAGTGACGGAGTTGATAAACTCAAAATTGACATTTCTGCCTCTAAAAATAAAAGTTAAATACAAACATTAGTAAAATGACTAATTTGAAAATCCCCAATAAACACTATTCTATCAGATCTTTCAGATGACATTAAACAAAATCTGAGTTGATATTTTACAGAGTTGACAAATTTCATTTTTCTTCATTAAAGTGGTATATACAGTAGCAATTTTGCTTTCCCTCAGATGCTTTATGACTAAAATCTAATTAAATGTAACACACTTGAATCAAAATTCATTTTCTATCAGGCAGAGGGAGCTGACACTTTAGGGATGTGACCATGATGCCAATATTGTTGTTTAAATCTATCAAAAGTCGAACTTTATAGACCGTGAGTGGTCTTATTAAACTACATTGTAATGAGGACATGAATAAGGGGTCCTAATGGTATAGCGGACCCTGCTCATTCCTGATTCATTTAGGATTTTAGACAAATCTGACGGAGTTGACCAAATCTCCAGACACATCTTTTAGGAATCACAGTTCTTTAAAGTCAGAGGATTATTGCAAGAAACCACATAAGAATGAATTATTGATACATATTATTCTTGCCTCGTAAACGACGTCATTACTAGTTAAAGAGACCGAGCACACATTTATAAAATAAGCTACTTCTATGCAAATGTTGTTGACCAGTATAAGAAAATAAGTCCCAAATGGAAGGGAAACAGATTTTCATGTGGATACAGATGACATCAGCAAAAACAAGCTCAATAACGCAATGCATGCACACACTTACTGAATATGCATTCATGTGAATAGGCCTAGGCTACATCTTCATTTATAAATAGAGAACCATTTAAATAAATGATTGCCATTATGTTATTGTTAAAAACAAAGTAAAATTAATGCATACATAGCTGTCTCTGAAAAATGTTGACGTAAAAAACGTCCAACGTAATGATATTGAACTCACTATTCCCAACGATTGAACAGAGCAGTAGCCAAGTTTGTCTGGATCATTCTGCAACTTTGGTTTATGCAAGCTCCTCTGAAAACCCCCAGGGTCACAGCTGAACAGACAGCAAACCTAGTCAGAGCAATGGACTGACCCATCATTTAACTCAGTGTTCAGTTAACTCTTGGTCAGCCCTCACCACCAGGGACTAGGGATTACCTTCGAGGATTACCATCATATCCTGCTTTCACAGAAAACCTTTTCAGACCCTGATCACATCAGAGTAGCGACTCCGCACAGAAAGCACTGTAGAATGACGATGCTACATGCTCAGAATAAGAATTACCTTCACTAAACTTTTCTACCACAATACTCGAGGGACAAAAGGTTCTAAGACTTGCTCGGTGCGGGGAACTAATTATTTCTAACAAAAACGTCTGTTGCATATTAAAAAAATATAGAACACAGCATAGAGAATGAGATCGTGTCGAGCGGTGGACACTTCCTATCGTCAGAAGATAAAATGTCATCCAATTTTCCTCATAATAATTACTACCAGACAAAGTCACAAGTAACAAATTAGACAAAATCTATTCGTTCTCACGCATGAAAAAAAACTGAATCATAAGTGGATGGGTATCTTGAAAGCTTGGATTAATATCATTTAAATTGTTTATTTAACTTTATTGGAGAGCGTCGACCCCCCCAGAAGCAATAGCCATGTTAGAGGAAGATCCTGCAGCTCCATCTGTGGTCTCATCAAGCAAATGATCCCCACACACACACACACACACACACAAATTTACTGCAGAAAAGACAGTCTTCCACATAAAAGACCTCATCTAAGGACATCACGATGACGAAGAGAAAAAAAAAAGGTTCTCCTACTAATAGTTTGCCTCCTTTAGAAATGTCATTGTAATTCCAACACAATATATTGCACTTCTGACTAATTCTTCATCAATGCATTGAGTAGAATAGGAGTCCGAACATTGAAAACAATTGTGAGGAAACGTGCAACACATAAATAGCCTACTATCCTCAGCGTAACATTTGAAAACAACTACGCGGTCTTATATTCCAGTGGTCCCCAAACTGTGGAGCAACCCCAAAGGTAAGAAGATAAATTACATTGCACTGGCACACAAATCCAACCCACCTCACCCAAGGAGGACATAACTACCATCACATGTTGTTGGAGACCAGGAGAAGCCATAGATCATGAGAAACACAGTACTGAAATGTAAATTATATATATATATATTTTAAAGGGTATCATCTTTCATCATAACCAGTGCTGATACACTACATGGCCAAAAGTATGTGGACACCTGCTCGTCGAACATCTCATTCCAAAATCATGGGCGTCAATATGGAGTTGGTCCCCCCTTTGCTGATATAACAGCCCCCACTTTTCTGGCGAGGCTTTCCACTAGATGTTGGAACATTGCTGCGGGGACTTGATTCCATTCAGCCACAAGAGCATTACTGAGGTCGGCCACTGATGTTGGGCGATTAGGCCTGGCTCGCAGTCAGCGTTCCAATTCATCCCAAAGGTGTCCGATGGGGTTGAGGTCAGGGCTCTCCGCAGGCCAGTCAAGTTCTTCCACACCGATCTCGACAAACCATTTCAATATGGACCTCACTATGCACAGGGGCATTGTCATGCTGAAACAGGAAAGGGCCTTCTACAAACTGTTGCCACAAAGTTGGAAGCACAGAATTGTCTAGAATGCCATTGTATGCTGTATCGTTAAGATTTCCCTTCACTGGAACTAAGGGGCCTAGACCGAACCATGAAAACCAGCCCCAGACCATTATCCCTCTTCCACCAAACTCTACAGTTGGCACTAAGCATTCGGCGTTCTCCTGGCATCCGCCGAACCCAGATTTGTCCGTCGGACTGCCAGATGGTGAAGCGTGATTCATCACTCCAGAGAACGCGTTTCCACTGCTACAGAGCTCAACGGCGGCGAGCATTACACCACTGCAGCCGAAGCTTGACATTGCGCATGGTGAACAATTATTGTGCTGACGTTGCTTCCAGAGGCAGTATTGGAACTCGGTAGTGAGTGTTGCAACAGAGGACAGACGATTTTTACACGCTACACGCTTCAGCACTCTGCGGTCCCGTTCTGTGAGCTTGTGTGGCCTAACATTTAGCAGCTGAGCCGTTTCCACTTCACGATAACAGCACTTAGTTGGCCCGGGGCAGCTCTAGCAGGGCAGAAATCTGACTGACTTGTTGGAAGTTGGCATCCTATGACTGTGCCACATTGAGAGTCACTGAGCTCTTTAGTACGGGCCATTCTACTGCCAATGTTTGTCTATGGAGACTGCATGGGCGGTGTGCTCATTTTTATACACCTGACAGCAACGTGTTTGGCTTGAATAGCCTAACACACTTATTTGAAGGGGTGTCCACATACTTGTTGCCATGTAGTGTACGTTTAACCTATCAAATTAATTGTTGTGAGATTTGCCTTCGACTTTCCCGTTTCACTAAAGGCAAAGCCATCCTAAACGGGAGTTATCATAACCTACATGGAAACTTTCAACACAAAGTCTAAAGAAGAGTGTTCATTCACCAGAATCGTTGCGTAGGTAGGAGGACATGGCTGGAATGAGGCAGGACTGGCTGAGCAGCTCCTGCAGTACTGTGGGCAGGGCGTTGCTGTTGTGGCCCCTGCTCTCCCCCGTAGGGGCCTCTCCGTGGCTCACACAGCCTGCTGGGTTGATGTAGCTGGCCAGCACCTGACAGACAGAATAAGTGGCGCACACATATACTTTTAGCAACACATGTAAGCTTTAAGGCTGTTTTACAGTTGGTCTAACGATATGTCATGAACATTCTATTGGTCGGCCAACATCAAACTTGTGGTTATGGAAATATAAACAATAAGCCACTGCATGATATCAGCAGCCCGGTGCTCCAAATAGCATACTTGCACTATTGTAACGCCAATAAACCCATCCTTTTAAACATTTATTTAGTAAATGTCAGCCTAGCAAGAAAGGCAACTCAAAGCAACATTCTAAACAATGTTTTGGTTAGTTGCTAGCTTGTTAACTAGCTGGATAGCCAGTACAAATAATGACCAGAGTATAGCTGACCACGTCTTAACTTTAACAATGAATAAAAAGTAGCTATAGGAAAATAAACCCACAACATTATTTACAAGGTAATGATGGCGAGCTTACAGAAAATAGCTTAAGGTTGTGAGTGTTTAGAAATAAAAGTAGGTAATTTTATCATCTGAGAATTGTATAATTTGTCCAAAATAGATTTGCTTTTGTTGCTGCAGCAGCCCAGTAACCACGACAACGGACGATGCAACAGTCACAGAGGCATTCACTTTTTTCCATGTCTGTGCGACAAGGAAACCGCCAGCCTGAGCGACGGTCTACAGACATTCCACCAGAGTATAAATGATGTTTTCACCAGCGACACTTGTCGCATTCTAATTGTCTACAGACTTGTCGTTATACCGATTTTAAACCTTCTACCCTGGGGTAACTAGACAGGAAGTACTTCTGTAATGTACGTAAGAGCATAGGGCTCCCGAGTGGTGCAGCGGTCTAAGGCACTGCATCTCAGTGCTTGAGACGTCACCACAGACACCCTAGTTCGATTCCAGGCTGTATCCCAAACGGCCGTGATTGGGAGTAACATAGGGCGGCGCACTTTTGGCCCAGCGTCGGAAGGGATTGGCGGGTGTAGGCAGTCATTGTATATAAGAATTTGTTCTTAACTGACTTGTTAGCCAGTTAACACTTTTATACCATTGGGGAAAACCCTGAGGATTCGGTCCATGCCCTAGCATTCCACAGCAGATTCAAATAACCAACTCATCAAGCTTTGATTATTTGAATCAGCTGTGTAGTGCTAGCAGGGGGTGGGGGACAGGCAGAGTTTGGGAAACCCTGGTATAGGGGATTCTTACCTGCAGAAGACATGTGACGTGCTCCTCTTCCAGCCTCTGCTTGGTCAGGGCCTGCTCCACGTCCCAGCCCGAGGCAGTGGAGCCTGTACCGAACCCAGTGCCCTTGGCCCAGTACAGCTGCTGCTCCTCACTGGTGCCCCCTCCATGACCACTGGACACTGTTGGCTGGGGACAGACAGAACCATAGAAAAAGTCATCAGCACAACACAGGCAATCAGCAGGGGGAAAGTTTAGCCTACTGGGCCACTGTGATGACAACATAGGCCTGGACTACAGATAATAGCATTCCATAAGCTCATGAAACCAGCAAAACACCCCAATGTATAATGAATGCAGCATAGGCTACACATTTGGATTGAACAAGATTACCTTCCCTTTCAAAGTGTCAGTCTTCACATCAAAGGTGAATTGAGATCCCAATGCTGGTTTTCCAGGTAAAAAACTAAAATATCAAATCAAAACATAACTAGCCTACCCACAGTCCCTGCTTGTCGCAGCCCTGTTATACACTTCAGGCACTTTTAGTTCTGCTCCAAGCACATAACCAGCAGTTTGATTAGGAGATCGTGTCAAATTAAAAAAACAGGAGTCGGCGGGTGTTTGCTTGGGTTGACTCGGTGCTGTGCGTATGACACTAGAGCCAGTGGAACAGGGAGGGGGCAGTTAGAATAGTGAGAACTAAAGAGATGGACATGAAAGGATGTCTGAGGGATGCGGGGGGGTGCATGTTAGTATAGCGAGAGCTAAGCTACGGATATGAAAGGATGTCTGAGTTAGACGAGAGGAGAATGTTTAGCCTTCTTGAGACTGCACCCTTTCTGACAGAGCGGCTTTGGCGATCATCAGGCGTGACGCGGCGTGCTATTAAGGTCTATGGCAGGGGCTGACTGACAAGCGGCTAATGATGCGCTCTCCCAGCGCATCTTTAATGTCGCAGGAACGCTCCCAACGTGCACACAAGCGTTACGGGAATGTTACCGGCTAAATGGAGCTGTGCATGCACCTCTGCCAATAGAGATCACTGTCAAGTCTATCAGTCAACTGGGGCGCAGCGGAGACCATACAGCATTTACAATGATTTTTTTTACAGTAGGTGGGATTTTTGAACAGTTCACTGTATTTTCAAAGACGGCCATCGTGTGTGTTTTGTATATGGCCGAAGCAGGGCCCAGTCCTGGGGGGGGGGTGAGGTATGCTCACGTCATAAGAGGTTGGAGATTAATCACTGAGCCCTGGAACATCAAATCAGGGAAGAAGCTCAGTTTCCCAGATAAAGATGGGTGTGTGTGTGTGTGTGTGTGTGTGTGTGTGTGGACTGACCGTCCGCCGGGCTCTGACCACGGTCTCATCTCCGGCCACATAACTGGCCGCCGCCTCGAGGACAGTCATTACCACTGTGACAGGACTTTGGCCCTGCGCTCAAGCCATAAGCCCGGAGATCTGTCCTCAACTCTGACAACTCCATAAATCCACACTGGTGTGTGTACTGGAGCGCCTGCTGAGACAATCCACAGTCACACTGGGTTGTAGTGCTGTAATAGCCTAGCCTGCTATAGAACATGTCATCAACGGCGGTTTAGCTGAGGTTAGGCCTGTGATCTATGGCGCTTGGACCCTTGTGGTGGGCATTGCTGGGTGTGTTGAGTTTCTCCTAGCCTCTGCCGAGTCGCCAACAACCAGATGTTCTGGTTTTCAGGCTAAATGGAAAGAGCCTGTGATGCAAACTTCCACTATTTGACATTAAACAAGGTGACACTCCATCTCAACTCCCACCCCCCGCTGGATTGGTTCAACAGTGTAGAAGAGACCCTCCCGACAGTTATTTTTCTTCTAATCAAGACCAGTATGTAGGGGGGGGGGGTCTAGGTTCAGGCGTTTCCTTTACGCCTGCTACGCCATGGTTAAGTTTCTAGTGACCAAAATCAATACGGTGATCGATACAATTTGGTGGGCGAAATCTGGTCTTTGATCTGAGTCGTTAGTCATCTTTGAGTCTCAGAGGTCCTAGAAGAGTCCAGAGTACTTTGAAAGGCTTTGAGCAGGAGGTGAGTCTTGACGCCCAGCAGAAACCTCAATAGAAGACGAATCACTCCATTTAATGGGCATGGCAGTCAGAGTCCATGATTCAATTCCTATTCATGATGTTCCCTTCTGCCTGGAGTTGGCAATAATACAAAGGACACGTCTGTTCAAAGCCAGACCTGCCTCTTATCATTCCCACTAAACAACTTCCCAATTTGTCAAATGCTCAGTGGCGATATGCATAAGAGCACCGAGTAAAGCCCTGCCAGGTAGAGTAATTAATAACATGACTGATCCTCACCGCCTGTCTCTCATTGAGGGAAAGACAAAACTACATATTTCTCCCTGGAGAGTGAGGACCTCTTATTGCGTCAAGCCAAACGCATCGGAGGCAGCGTCTGAACACAAGACTAGACTGACACACCATGTCAACCCAACCCAAAATAGGTTGACGCTGGCCTCGATCCATCGTGAACACACAAGAGAACGCAAATGGACAGAACACATTTCCACTGAGATCTGTCCACATCTGGTGACATATGAGTGTGTGTGAGCTGTGGTTTCATTCATGCTCTGTCGAGCACACACACACACACACACACACACATCACCAGGAGAGAGAGAGAGAGAGTGAGGGTGTGTGTTCCGGACAAGTCCAGTGTCTGGGCCTCACCTCTGAGGAGTTGCCACTGGCGTTGGGGACACGGGGCGCGTGGTGGCTGAGGGCTGACAAGCAGGCCAGGATGAGGTGGATGGCTCCTATCTCCAGGGCCATGCGACGCAGCAGCACGCCGTCATCTGTGGTAAGAAGTGTGGTGCTGAACAGGGCCCGCAGCACATGAAAGGGCAGCGTGGGCAGCACATTGGCCGACGGAGACTGCAGGATGTGACCTAAGGGGAAGGTAGGGAGAGATACAGCCAATCAAGGAAGGGGAGAGAGACAGGGCGTTTTTCTCAATATGCATACTACCGTGCTCCACACACTCATGCTCTGAGTGCATTCTCCAATGACGTTCTCTTGGGTACGTTCTTGTGAGGACTAGAGCGTGGAGAACGCATAAAACATTACATTTGAGAAGCACTCGCACTCCCCCTACTGTATTACCTCGCGCTGCACCTCACCTTTCACTGAACCTTCTTCCAGGCAGGACAACGGCAACAATAAACAAAACAAGATATACACAAAGCAAACGTTTCACAACTGTCAGCTAGATATGTGAATCGTAATAATGTAGCTAACCAGATAGTTCAACAGGCAAAAATGACATAATAGGAATATTATGCAAGATAGATGTCAACTCTTCATCGGTAGCTAGTCAACAATTCTTTGTGGCTATCTGGCTAGCTAACAGTAGTAGCTTGCCAGTTAGCCTTATTTACTAATTATGGGCTTGCGCGCTACAGTAACGTAGGCAGGTAAACATTCCAAAATTAACACAGCATGTATTTATTAACGTATTAAGAAAAAATATTGTAGTTAGGCAACATATGAGATGTCAATAGGCAACATTTCATTCCTTAGTCGGAGTGTATTTTCTCTCGCTTCAGCTCAAATAATGGGTGCCATTGATTTCAAAGAAATGAACCATTTAGTAGACATTTTGTAGGCAATTTCGCAATGCATACTCATAATTAGTTAAAAATCACACGATGCATACCAATGTCATTGGAAACACTAATCCTACTCCATCTTTTTAACTACAAAACATAGAAACGCAACCTTTTCACATCTGTTGATGTTGGGGTGGTGCTGGAGATCTAAGGCTTTAGATTACGGGCTAAATACAAATATACTATCATTTATTTTACGTGGGCGCGTCATATTTCTTCGCATACGTTCCCTTGAAGTTGTATCGATGCGTACGTCACAATATGTATAAACGGAGTACGCCGTCGAGAAGAAACCTCCGTGCTTCACATACTCTGATTTGGACTCGCACTCCGACCCTTCCCGTGCTCAGAGCAGAGTAGTATGCATTTTGAGAAACACCCAGTCAGTCAGAGAAAAGAATTGGTAATATCATTGGATAAATGTGTGAGAGATGGTGTGAGAGATTACCACCAGAGAGGTGGAGGAATAATGGCCAGAAAGGACGGATACATCGATTTAGCACTTATGAGAATGAGGCCAGAGAAGATAACAGCCGACTAAATGGCAGGCTGACGGTGTGCTATGTGACCAGTGTCACTAAACAAGCTGGCAGCCTGCTGTCCATCAATCATTAAAAGGGCTGTTATTTCAAGGACTAAAGAAAAAAACATTGGCAGGACAACATAGTTGATTTCAGGCCCTGAAGGAGAGAGAGGAACTAAATAGGCATCAATAATGAAGGCAGAGGTTGGCTGGGGAGGAGTTGTAATGTATGAGAGGGTAGGACTTGTCAATATTAAACAAGCCAGTGAGTCCTTCGGCTAAATTACCCACAGGGTCCGCAGACTGGTAGTCTCAAGGACTGCAGGGGAAGAGCCGCGTCAGGGGGAACAAACGTGCCTCAATTGTAAATGGAGGGATTAAAATCTCTCTCCCTCTCTTTCTAGCTCTTTCTCCCCGCTCTTGGGGCCGGCTGCTTTTAAAGGAGCCGATTTACATGCGCTGGCCACTTTATGACACTGATCGCTATGTATTCAGGGAATTATCGATCTGCTGGGTCCACAGCTTGGCAGGATCAACTGCCTGACAAAGTCAGTCTGAGCATTGGGGGGGGTTAACTGCTATGAGTAGGGCTGACAATGTTTGTCGCTAGGAAACCTGCAG
This sequence comes from Salvelinus sp. IW2-2015, assembly GCF_002910315.2. Lineage (NCBI taxonomy): Eukaryota > Metazoa > Chordata > Actinopteri > Salmoniformes > Salmonidae > Salvelinus > Salvelinus sp. IW2-2015. Next base: position 35,033,096 of record NC_036858.1, on the reverse strand, counting down.
CAGCCTCCTTTATTGGAAGCATAAGGACCTGGTCATCCCCAATGGTGTTCCCAAATACAAACATGCTTATAAAATCATCCATCGAAAGGGCCAGGAGTTTTCCTGACCATGTCTAAAACTGTGTGAGGCGTCGTGTCACTTACTGCCCTCGCCGTCATCGGTGACCCCCAGCACCAGGCGGAGCAGACACTGGGCGTGCTTCCTCTCCTTCAGCAGAACCTCAGCGTAGCCCGGCAGGCGCAGGAACAAACCGAAGGCCGCCAGCGAGTGGGCGGGGATGGGCGACATGGTCTGCACTGACGACTTGTTGATGGGCGGCGGCTCGGCGGCCATGGTCTCTGGCGCCTCGTACACGAGCTCGCCGGACTGCTCGATGGTGACCCACTCAAACTGGTCGCTGTCCTTGGGCTTCTCCTGCGTGGTGGAGGGCACCACCGGAGGACTCACCTGCACAGGACGAGCCAGGGTTAGAATGCGGTTAGAGGACAATGCCGACAGATGTGCTGACTCGGATGGGATCTGAAGGTCATGTGCTGTGTTTGGGCACTGAGGGTAGTAGGGGGCATATGGAACTAGATAGCTGTTATTCAGATCCATAGAGCTGCTGTGGGACTTGGCATAGAGCCCTGCGAATAAGACATAAAAAAATATTTAAAAAATGGTATCCACGAGTTCAACTGAATCTGGGGAAGTAGATCAAGGGTTTCATAGGCAAACACCAGACATATCCCTTTAAGATGAAGGCGAGTATCGGAGCTGCAGCACTGCAGAGAAATACAGTTATTTTATGCATAGTTGTGATCAATATAATCAATTCAAGCTCAGTTGCACTAAGAGTCAGAGTGGATGTCCAGGAACAGGCTGTGCTGTGATTAAACAGCTAAACACCAGTGGGTCAAAGGGCACAGACCTGAGCTGTTTGGCTAACCTATTAGAAAACACTACACAGTCAGTCCTGGGTAAACAGAAAAGCATCACCTGCATCAATAAGTCGACTTTGCTAATAGTCTTGCTCAGGGTGAGAGCGGAACTCTTCAATTATTCACAGCCTTAAGAGCGTGCCCAACAAACACTATCCAGTGAGACAAAAGGGTTAAACTAAGGCAGAATGGATGTAATATCCTGTTGAGAAAGGGTTATGGTAAACCAACCAACGATCAGTCATGTATATGATTCATATCGATCACAATGCTAAGTACAAAACAAATAATCTCACTTGGTAGCCCTCGAGGGGCGTCTGCTTCAAACCACCAGTAGCTCTGGGAGACTGCCTGAATAATTCAATTTGCTGCAACAATTTGGAAGGGGGGAGAAAATAACAAAAGAAAACAGATTTAGTACCTGGCAGCTCTCAGAATGCATTCCAGCTACTCACCTTGTCACTATGCGCTCTCAATTACTGTTTAAGTATCCATTTACTTTCCTTTAGGAGGCATGATGTAGCACCCGGGGGAGCGCAGAGGAGACAAAAACGAATTTAGACTGAATGGCAAACCCAGTGACTTGCCATGCCTCTCAATAAGCTGGGCCAACAGTAAAGACACTTTATTACTTTGGCAACCGCAGATCCGCATTGGAATGCTCTATATACGAAAGGTAACTTGAATTTCTGAAAGGGAAATTCCATAATCTTTCATCATCTCCAGCACCACCCCAACATATGTGAAAACGTTGCGTTTCCATGTTCTGTGGTAAAAAAAGATGGATTGAAGATAAGTGTTTCCAATGACAACCAATTTGTAGACAAATGCATACTCATAATTGTTTTGTTTTTTTTAAGTAAAAAAATCCCCAAAAAATCACACGATGCACACTGATGTCATCATTGGAAACACTAATCTTACTCCATCTTTGTTACTACAAAACATAGAAATGCGCAATTTTCACATCTGTTGGGGTAGTGCTGGAAATTATGAATATTAAATTGAAAATGTTTGAAATTTCCCTTTAAATATAAGGCTCTAGATTATGGGCTATATATAAACACACTATCTAGAAACATGGGCTAAACATTGTAGGACAACAATGAAATAACTCCAATGAAGCAGGCTGTGAAAGGGTTATTTGACTGGTGGTGTTTGTTATATACGTATTAGAAGGGTATCTGTGGCGGTCTAACCTGTTGGATGACGTCTGGGTAGAGCATGGGCAGCCTCTCTGCAATCAGGGCCAGACCACCCATGCCTGCAAACACCTGCAGGGGAGACTGGATGGGGTTGGTCTCCAGCAGGGACTCATCGATGGCTGCGTCAAGACAGTCGTCCCCCGGGGTCATGGGGTCGTCCTCCGGACAGCTACTCAGCATGTCACAGTGTTCCACTATAGGAGGGAGAAGCAGAGGAGGGTTAGAGAATAGGCCAATTATTACTCTCAAAGGGTTTCCACTGGGACACTAGCTATGTTCTGTGACTTACGTTCTTCTGTGTGCTGCCCTCAACCAATCATGACAAGTAAAGAACGGGACGCCCTGCGGAGGGAAATTGTTCACGTCGCAGACACTTAATGACAACTCCTCTCTCATCCCTCATTCGAGGATCAAGAGAGAGTGGGAGAAACCAACAGAGCCATCACACTATTTATTAGTCAAGTTCAAGCAACCAAGAAGAGAGAACGGGGAAGAAACAGACCGTAGTTTCTCAGACATAAGGGAGCGGAGTGCCATTTACATTTTTATATATGTGAATGCATAAATCCGCGAATGGTTGTAGTTGGGAAAAGGACGTGCTCTCCTGATGAAGTGCACACGGATTAAAAACAGAATCAAGGACACAGACTACTTGTCGCTGTTTGCGCGTCAGGAGGTGGCTCTGTGGACAGTAAAAAAAAAAAGATAAACTGGAACGGCGGGTGAAGGGTAAAAATAGCCCCCCATTATAGTTTTCATTCCGCGGTGCGGCTGGCCTGTTTTATGATGATATAAAAGCCCCAGTCGATTGATAGGTCATCTACAAAAAAAAAGAAAAAAAGCTGCACATCATCTCTCCTGGAGAAGAAAATAAAATAAATGATGAATTGCTCCAGTCTCTAAAGGGATTCTTCCCCGTCCCCCTCATGGTGAATTAAAAAGTCACCAAGGTTGTGACTGATACGATTTGTAACAGGGCCCGTGCTCTCTAGACTTCCAAAACAGGATTAGAAATGATGGAGAGGGAAGGAACCGCTCGTCTTTCAGCAGGCCGCAAGGAGAGACCGGGCTACCCAGAGAATATCTAAACAGCATCAACCCAGTGAGTTGTTACATTTCAAATGCAACCGTGAAGGCACAGGGAAAAAAGGTGATCGTTAGACTTCAGAGGAGCATATGAGATAAGATCAGCGAGAAAGAGAGGACAAATTGTGAACGACAAGGATTTTTATAATTCTGCTCAAGAACAAACATATTTCACAGAATGTTCCAGTACCTTTACTATGCTATTAGGCTGAGATTTCCACATGATAAATCAGAAGGAGGTCTAGAGACCTAAAAATGGTTGGAGGGACAAAACCCATTTCGCTCTAAAAGGTCTGGCCTATTTGGGGAAGTTGAAGGCTATTAAGGGGGCTGGGGCTAGATCTCACCATGTACCCGTCTTCAGTTCAGTGGATGGCCGTTAGCGGGGCTGAGCGTGGTAAATGGATTCTGTAAGCTCCCTCTGGTCAAAGCCTCCGCACTGGGTTTTACAAGATCTCTCCATGTCTCCCCCTCCCTCTCACAGGACTGTTAGTGAGGGTCACCTTTTCCCTCCATTTATTAGCCTCAATGGGTCTCGAGACAGAAGATTCTGGAAAGATTTGTTTTGGGAAGAGACGGTATTGGAAGCTATCTGAGGAAATTTAAGGTGAGCTACGCAGTAAGTGTCGGCAGGCAGGCATTTTACTGTACATACAGTGCTTAAGAAAGCATTCAGATCACTTGACTTCTTCCACATTTTGTTAGGTTACAGCCTTATTATAAAATTGATTGTCCCCCCCCCAATCTACACAAAACACCCCATAATGAAAAAGCAAAAACGTTTAAAAATGTTTGATAATTTATTAAAACAAAAAAACGTTAATTATTCAGACCCTTTACTCAGTACTTTGTTGAACCACATTCGGCAGCGATTATAGCTTTGTCTTCTTGGATATGACACTACAAACTTGGCACACCTGTATTTGGGGAGTTTCTCCCATTCTTCTCTGCAGATCCTCTCAAGCCCTGTCAGGTGGGATGAGGAGCGTCGCTGCACAGCTACTTTCAGGTCTCTCCAGAGATGTTCGATAGGGTTCAAGTCTGGGCCACCCAAAGCCATTCCTCTGTTGTCTTGGCTGTGTGCTTAGGGTCGTTGTCCTGTTGGAAGGTGAACCTTCACCCCAGTCTGAGGTCCTGAGCGCTCTGGAGCAGGTTTTCGTCAAGCATCGCTCTGTGCTGTCCTTTGTTCATCTTTGCCTCGATCCTGACTAGTCTCACAGTCCCTGAAAAACATCCCCACAGTAGGATGCTGCCACCACTAAGTTTAACTGTATGGACAATTCCAGGTTTCCTCCAGATGTGACGCTTTGCATTCAGGCCAAAGAGTTCAATCTTGGTTTCAGAGCAGAGAATCTTGTTTTTCATGGTCAAAGAGTCTTTTGGTGCTTTTTGGCAAACTCCAAGCAGGCTGTCATGTGCCTTTTACTGACTTCCGTCTGGCCACTCTACCATAAAGGCCTGATTGCTAGAGTGCTGCAGAGATGGTTGTCCTTCTGGAAGTTTTTCCCATCGCCACAGAAAAACTCTAGAGCCCTGTCAGAATGACCACCGGGTTCTTAATCACCTCCCTGACCAAGGCCCTTCTCCCCCGACTGCTCAGTTGGGCCGGGCGGCCAGCTTTAGGAAGATTCTTGGTGATTCCAAACTTATTCCATTTAAAAATGGAGGCCACTGTGTTCTTGGGGACCTTCAATGCTGCCGAAATGTTTTGGTACCCTTGCCCAGATCTGTGCCTCGACACAATCCTGTCTCGGAGCTCTACGGACAATTCCTTTGACCTCATGGCTTGGTTTTTGCTCTGACATGCATTGTCAACTGTGGGACCTTATATAGACAGGTGTGTGCCTTTCCGAATCATGTCCCATCAATTGAATTTACCACAGGTGGACTCCAATCAAGTTGTAGAGACATCTCAAGGATGATCAATGGAAACAGGATGCACCTGAGCTCAATTTCGAGTCTCATATCAAAGGATCTGAATGCTTACGTAAATAAGGTATGTTTATTTTTAATACATTTGCAAAGATTTCTAAAAAACTTTTTGCTTTATCATTATGGGGTATTGTGTGTAGATTGCTGAGGATTTTTGCTAATTTTTGAAAAAGGCTGTTACGAAACAAAATGTGGAAATAGTCATAGGGGTCTGAATACTTTCCGAAGGCACTGTAGTATATGGTTCAGCGCACAGAGAAATGGGCTGAGGGCTTTCAAAAACAACAAGACGTCACAAATGTGCACCAAAACACAGGTTGAAAATGTGTATGCACTGCATTCCTTTTACATAAAGTGCTCCTTTACCCTAGACTACAGAATATGCTGAATATACACCGTCGGCAGGCTTCAGATCGTTTCTAATCTATACGCCTCAACTAATTATCTGAACTCCAGAGTGCACAGAGGTTAAACTAAAGCGGTTCAATGAAGACAATCATAGACCTAATCAGGTGGGTTAGTGTCTGGCTGAAGACAGTCTTGGTGAAATGGGTTTGGAGCTGGGCAGACTCATTAGCAGATAACACACAGGTCACTGGCCTCCCATCTTGGGTAACCACTAACAGACCACTGTTTTAGTAGTGGGTTGGCTGAACTGATTGACAGTTGCCTTTTAAAATATCTCACCCAACAGGGGGACGGACAAGTCATCCAGTGTGACTGAGTTGAGGAAGAAGATGGTGCACTGCAGGTAGGAGTTGACGCTCTCCACTGCATGCAGAGTAGGTGGTGGTGTTAGCAATTAGCCCCAGGGTGCAAGGGGCGGCATATAGGCTGTGAACTGCCAAAAACATCTAATATCCACACTGACGGAAAGAGAGACAGGCTCTGGGCTTTGTAGCAGCGCTACCAAGCATGGGTTCTTTTCACAACAGAACAACCAGCCTGCAGCGAGAGAGAAAAAGGCACTAAGGTAGGTTTTGGTGTAAAGCAAACAATATCTTACCACAGAGTTAGTGGAAACTACATTGAATTTAGCCCTGAATTGAGTGACTGGTATGGAATCACCGGGACAAGTGAATTTAACAACAACTACAAAAATCTGATGTGTTTGGACTACACACACACACACACGTATTAACACATTTGTAAGAGCAAACACCTAGATTTGGACTATTTTGTCAGCCATTAGTTCCATTTGAATGCATTTAGTACAACATTTGGTTGAGACGGCACCTAAAGACGGTGTTTGCGTAGCCGTAGGCTACTAGTAAAAATCACTGGATTATTGAACCAGGCAACCAAACAGTTTGACTAGGTTTGCACATTACTAGCGCTGACATCAAACTAAGACATCAACTGCTCTGGCCGGCTGTCATATCGTAATGCCCAAAATGTATCCTCCCCGTGCTATCATGTGTGACCTGGTACTGACCATCAAAGCTAGGAGAGGGGAGGCTAAATCTAGTAGCGTCACCCCTAAAATCCTGCTCCAACGCAATCCTTAAAAAGGGTGACTAATAACATTTACCACACCATGTGAAATCATTACATGGAGCGTAGTGTTAGTATAAAATCTATAAATCAGACATGAATCTTATATAGATGTTATAGTGACATTTACAGAGGACATGAATCTTGTATAAAAGCTTTCCCTCAATGTTAATGGCTAAAACAGCTTTGGGAACAAGCAGGGCTCGAAATGTAGAGGGTGGAATCTGATTGGGTGGTCAGGTTGCACTGGGAGCTTTCAAGCATCAAGAGCTTTTCTTTCGAAGCAGGAATACCAGGTAATAGGGGATAACAAGGGGGACCAAAAAAACAAAATTACATTCAAATGGGATTTGATGGAAAAAGACTGGCCTGTATTTACTTAGTTAAGATGCGCCATTTTCAAGCCTCCATTCCCTCGTCCAAACTCAGATCCACTAGTTGGATCCAAATAATTTTTGACATACAGCAAACATTTCCATCTTTCTCTTACAGTGAAGTCATTGAGGTCAATTTATGATCGTAAAATAATAGCTTTTCATCTTAAGTAAACCCTGGCCCAAGAGCCAGAAAAGGCGTACAGCAGGTGTGCCAAACAAATTCAATATACGTTAAAATGCAAATGACTCCAAATCAAAATTGTGTAGAAATAATAAATGGACCTACATTCATAGTTTGACTGTCCAGCTCCCTAATAATCACCTCAACGAGCGCTAAACAGTAGCATAGAAAATGATAGATTTTTTGAATGCAAATTTTGACTGCAAGGAAATATATACAATTTGAAGCGCGGCCCTCCAGACGAATGTGGCCCCCGGTGCAAAATGAGTTGGACACCACTAGTGTACAGCGTCATTGTAGAACTGGATATACATTTGCTTCCTGAGCCCTATTACGCAACACAGTGAAGAAGAGCGGAGTGAGTATGCGTCTCCCACTGGCCCACCCGTTCCAGAGACTGGTAATGGCACCTTATGACATCTCACGAGACAGAGGCCCAGCGCTCAGACAGAGAAACGGATGGCAGTGAAAGGGGAGAGCCATTAATCGCGCTGTGGAATGGGCTGTCAGGGGACGCGTGGAGACGTTCGGGGCTCACTTTACACACTAACTGCAGAGCAAGAAGAAAAATGACAGACGCAGAGGGAGGTAGGAGTGTGAGATTGTGTGTGTGTGTGTGTTTATATGTCTTGAAAGCAAGCATGTGCTTGTATGTACGTGCGTGCTCTACAATACCTTTCTCGGTGCGGAGCCGTTTGAACGAGTCCGTCTTGGAGAGGCCCGGGTCGGCGATGACCTTGGAGCCCAGCTTGACGGTCAAGTCGATGGACCGGTAGCCCTGGGGCAGCTTACGGTCATAAAGCAGGGTCAACAGCTGAGCCAGTGTCATCTCTGCCGGCAAGGGCTGACCTATGGGGTCGAGGGGGGATGAGACAGTGTTCATAGTGAGGAACCAAAGCCTTGTGGTCACACTACCAGGCCCAGAGGGACAGGAAATACATGACAGCTATGTATCATGAAGGCTAGTGACCTAGATAACATTTACATTACATTTAAGTCATTTAGCAGACGCTCTTATCCAGAGCGACTTACAAGTTGGTGCATTCACCTTATGATGTCCAGTGGAACAACCACTTTACAATANAGCACAAGAACTGTTCATCGGGAGCATCATGAAATGGGTTTCCATGGCAGAGCAGCCACACACAAGCCTAAGATCACCATGCGCACAATGCCAAGCCTCAGCTGGAGTGGTGTAAAGCTCACCGCCATTGGACTCTGGAGCAGTGAAAACATGTTCTCTCGAGTGATGAATCACGCTTCACCATCTAGCAGTACGATGAACGAATATGGTTTTGGCGGATGCCAAGAAAACACTACCTGCCCGAATACCTAGTGCCAACTTTAACGTTTGGTGGAGGAGGAATCATGACAATCTAAACGATTCTGTGCTTCCAACTTTGTGGCAACAGTTTGGAGAAGGCCCTTTCCTGTTTCAGCATTACAATTCTCCCGTGCACAAAGCAAGGTCCATATAGAAATGGTTTGTCGAAATCGATTTGGAAGAACTTGACTGGCCTGCAAAGAGCCCTGACCTCAACCCCATCGAACACCTTTGGGATAAATTGTAACGCCGACTGCGAGCGAGGCCTAATCGCACAACGTCAGTGCCTGACCACACAAATGCTCTAGCGGCTGAATGGAATCAAGTCCCCACAGCAATGTTCCAACACCTAGTGGAAAAACTTCACAGAAGAGTGGAAGCTGTTATAGCAGCAAAGGGGGGAACAACACCATATAAATGTCCATGATTTTGGAATGAGATGTTTGACAAGCAGGTGTCCACAAAGTTTTGGTCATGTAGTGTATGTTTGAATGCGAGTGTGCGCTTGTATGTCTTGTGTGCAAGTGAGTGCTCTGCCATACCTTTCTCTGTGCGGAGCCGTTTGAAGGAGTCCGTCTTCGAGATCCCGGGGTCGGAGATAACCTTGGAGCCCAACTTGACAGTCAAGTCGATGGAGTGGTAGCCCTGGGGCAGCTTGCGGTCGTAAAGCAGGGTCAACAGCTGGGCCAGTGTCATCTCTGCCGGCAGGGGCTGACCTGAGGGGGGGTGGAGGGATGAGACAGCGTTCACAGTGAGGAACCAAAACCTTGGTCACTCTCTGGTCACACTACCAGGCCCAGAGGGACAGAAAACCCATGACAGCTACGTGACATGAAGGCTAGTGACCTATTTAACAATGACTACATGTGAAGACAAGACATAATGGATGGAGTGCTGCTTGTGCCCATAGTAAATGTTTGTCTTTGCAAACAAAGGTCTGATCATGTCTTCGCTTATCTTCCATGAGTTAGGTAAAACTTGGATCTTGCTGGCCTTTAGGAGATAGACTGGGGGTAAGGCCCTTTGATAGATTAGCGTCCTGTCCAAGGGGTGTACATCAAGGTGCGTCACGCTACAGAAACAGGAGATAGGCTGCTGCTCCTATGAGCTGTTCCAGCTCGCACAAGCCAAGGCTCGTGCAAGGCTACTTACGTTTACCTTGACAACCCAGGGTCACAACACCACAGACTAGAACAAGCCAAAGGACACTCGGGCACACTAGCTCAATGAATTGGCTTCGTCAGATGAACAGGCTTCACTTGGCGGAGGGAAGGTACTGGAGAGAGAGAAGGGAGCTGTTTGTGTGTACACAGTACCTGGTAGCAGCTTGTGGTAGAGGTGGAAGACAGGCACGCTGAGCGTTTTGGCGGAGGGATCCACACCTGAGGAGGATGTCAGCTTGTCGCTCAACACACGGCCCCTCCGCGAAGGGGGACGGGGAGGGGTGGAAAGAGCTCTCTTCGACTGGGACTTCAAGCCTGAGAGGGAAACACACACCGGTCATTTTATCACGTAAAATTGCACTTTTACATCCTAGGGAATGCGATGCTAGAGGTGTGCTTCTGTCTAATGCTTCTCATCTACCAAACACCTTCAATATTTCAAGATAAATGGGATATTTAGTCATTTGTCCATATACAGAAAAATGTATATATATTCAAGGACTTATTTACACATACAAAGAATCCAATCATTTCCTTTACATTTGGTGCAGGAGCTCAACATAGGGCTGGAAGCCCAGCTACCAGCCAAACAATTCTTGCCCTCTAATTGGTGCAACAGGATAAATTAATTAATCTACTCCTGCTAAGCCATAATGATTGGCAGGCGTGGGAAGGAAGGGATGAGGTAGCCCACCACGATAAGCTGACAGATCGGAGAGAGCCAAAACGTGTACCTGAGGCCACGACAACGCTGTAGTTGTCCTGGAAACCACTGTCGGTCTTCATCTTCTCCTTCTCCTCTTGATTCTTCTTCTCCTTGTCTTCCTTCTGTTCGTTGATCAGCTTTGCTGTGATGCTGGGGGTGTCTGAATAAGGGATGGAGGGGAGAGACCGAGACGGGGCACATTAGAGCCACCCTTCGGTAACAAGTCACGTGAAAGAGGCTGTACATAATATGTACAGCCTCAGTCGCCAGTGGCCAACTGGTCAAGTGCACACAAGTATTGACATCAACCCTAACGTATGCACAAACAAGGCTACGCAATCAATGAGACGTTGGCCCATCTCAGTCCTCCATTCCCTGAGAGTTCAGATAAGATGGGCTAGATAATCTGCTATTAGCAATTCCAAGGGCCGCTAACGCAGGCTCCTTTAAAAAATACCCCTGGCTAGCGCTAGCTGTATGTAGTAGTCTGGGCTGTGCTGTATTATTAACGGAGCCTGCCCCTCCCTCACTGGGTAGAGCCTCATAACGCCCTGTTGTATCAGGACTCCATCTGGTGTTCTCAAGGTCCCGGGAGGAGAACCACTTATCATTGCCACACAGCTAACCCTGCCATGCCGTCACAAAGCTGGAGCCCACCACCACACGCGCTTGATATTAACAATAGATAATGCCTTAAATTGAACACCTCTCCCATCTGGGTTTATATTACTGTTTGATCATGTTTTGAGGGGGGGATGCATGTTTTTAAGAGGGCATTTCTAATCCCTGAGATTATAGGTGCGAACATCGTCCCCCCTAAGGAGAAGGGGACAGGCCAGATTAGTTTAGAGAGAGACTGGGCCCAATGACTATTTTAGGAAATATAGGAGTTCATTAATAGAGCACAAGGAAAAATTGGATTCAGTGCTTCTTACATAACTCTGGGACTTCTGGTAAAGGCCAACAAAATAAATACTAATAAATCAGTGCATCGGCTCACACAGGGCTATTTCAATAACAGAGTGGACCAGCCGGGTTAAAGACTGGGGCATGAGGGTGTGTGATTTAACTGCCACTATGTTAGGCTTGTGGACGGGGGCGTACGTTTCAACTGATGTTCTCTCTAAAACGCAGTTGCCACCAGCTGATCAACTCCGTAGCCATTAATCAGAGCGCCATCTCCACCTGCTGGAAAAATAATATGGAGGGACGCTCTTCCATACTCATGCTAATGAGGAGATGTGAGCGGATGCAGCAGTCGCCTGAAAAGGTCAATGTTTATGCCCAGGGAGATTGTGTGTGCGCGTGTGAGTTGTGATGTTTGAGTGTGTGTGTGTGTGTGTGTGTGTGTGTGTGTGTGTGTGTGTGTCCGACAATGTGCGAGGTGCTGACATGGTGCATTAACTTCAAATACGGCTGCCTTTTAAAACATTTAAGGACCCAGTGAGAGGGGATAAAATGCTTGAATGACGAGCGGCGTACGGAGAGCGGGTTTCCCCCGCCATTCAGATCCCGTGTGTCTGTGGCTGTCGGAGGAGGGTTTGTCTGAGTGGCAAAGGACACTCTGCTCCACTTTATCTGAGGGCCACATAATATTGAGGAGGTTGATGGGGCTACGAGGAGAATATTTAAAGTAATTCCCCATCAATGTTGCGTAACACACTTCACCTGCTGTTCATCACAAATCAAAGTTTACCGGTCACGTACACAGATGTTTTCGCAGGTGCAGCGAAATGCTTGTCAAATTAATGGACATAGCCTATATGCTCCCTGAGATTATAGGTGTGGACATCGTCCCCCGAAGGAGAAGGGGACAGGCCGGGTTAGTTTAGAGAGAGACTGGGCCCAACGACTATTTTAGAAAATAGAGAGGAGTTATTTAATACAGCACAAAGAAAAATTGGATTCAGTGCGTCTTACATAACTCTGTTCCCATCAATAGTGACGGATGGGTAGGGGCAGCAGACGTACCAGACACCCGGTCCAGGACTTCAGCCAGGGTGGTGGAGATGGGGAGGTGGAGAGTGCGGTACTTGTGCCCTGCTCCGTACATGGGGTGCTGGATCACATGGCTGGTAGCGTTGATGCGGCCCTTGTACAGCTGAAGACGGAAGAGAAAGTATTAGGACAGACCAAGTACACAATACCACTACCACCAATGTTATGAATGATCATGACTACGAGAGAGACGCAAGTTATGAAAGATTCAGTAGCACTACGCAGGGCCACATTGAGATTGAATGAGGCCGGCCTTGGCTAAAGACCTCCCACTCCATCACTCCTGCCTCGACCTTTATTGGAGTTGACAAGGCTTCTCATTCAGCATGAATGTTACATGTTCACGACATCCATCGCCTTCTGCGACCTGCAGGCGACAGGCATGGTGGTGTCGCCAGAGCACAGCTCGGCTACTGAGGGTCCTTGGACAAGTCACTGCAGCTCCAAACACAACCGTCACTCAGTCCCCTTTCCTGACAACTCTACACTGCAGTGACTAGCCTGGCAGCAGAAGCCATTAAGATGATGTAATATAAAATGCTGTTTGAAACATGCACCTTGGCTTTTAGGCAAGTCTAATACACGTCTCATAGGAACAATAATGTTCAAGAACCCATATCTTGGTATGGGTTCTTGTAGAATAATAGTGAAGACATCCAAACTATGAAATTACACATATGGAATCATGTAGTAACCAAAAACGTGTTAAACAAATCAAAATATATTTGAGATTGTTCAAAGTAGCCACCCTTTGCCTTGATGACAGCTTTGCACACTCTTGGCTTTCTCTCAACCAGCTTCACCTGGAATTATTTATATCTTAAATCACACACCCTCATGCCCCGGTCTTTAACCCGGCTGGTCCACTCTGTTATTGAAATAGCCCTGTGTGAGCCGATGCACTGATTTATTAGTATTTATTTTGTTGGCCTTTACCAGAAGTCCCAGAGTTATGTAAGAAGCACTGAATCCAATCGCTAGCATAATAAAAAGTCAACCGTTTTTTTGTTGTTGATTGACAGCAAATCAAAATGTTAAAGTTCCCGCCAGTGAGATTCAGATTAGGGAGAAATGTAGTGATCCTTTCTTAAATATCTCAGATCAAATGACAATTACAATGCTGATGAATTGAAAATGTTGAGCAAGTCTACAGAGTACATCATTCACTTTTTGCAGATCTGAAAAAGCCTGATGTACAGTACCAGTCAAAAGTTGACACCTACTCATTCAAGGGATTCTTTATTTTTACTATTTTGTACATTGTAGAATAATAGTGGAGACATCAAAACCATGAAATAACACATAAGGAATCATGTAGTAACCAAAAGTGTTACATCAAAATATTTTATATTTATTTGTAGCCACCTTGACAGCTTTGCACACTCTTGGCATTCTCTCAACCACCTTCTTGAGGTAGTCACCTGGAATGCATTTCAATTAACAGGTGTGCCTTGTTAATTTGTGGAATTTCTTTACTTCTAAATGCTTTTCAGCCAATCAGTTGTGTTGTGACATGGTGACAAGGTATGCAGAAGATAGGTCAGTCCAGAAAATAACAAGAACTTTGAAAGTTTCTTCAAATGCAGTCGGAAAAACCATCAAGTGCTATGATGAAACTGTCTCTTGTGAGGACCGCCACAGGAAAGGAAGACCCAAAGTTACCTCTGCTGCAGAGGATAAGATCATTAGAGTTACCAGCCTCAGAAATTGCAGCCCAAATAAATGCTTTACAGAGTTCAAGTAACAGACACATCTCAACATTAACTGTTCACAGGAGACTATGTGAATCAGGCCTTCATGGTTGAATTGCTGCAAAGAAACCACTACTAAAAGGACACTAATAAGAATAGACTAGTTCGGGCCAAGAAACACGAGCAATGGACATTAGACTGGTGGAAATCTGTCTTTTGGTCTGATGAGTCCAAATTTGAGATTTTTGGTTGCAAACGTTGTGTCTTTGTGAGACCCAGAGTAGGTGAACGGATTATCTCAGCATGTGTGGTTCCCACCGTGAAGCATGGAGGAGGTGTGATGGTGCTTTGCTGGTGACACTGATTTATTTAGAATGCAAGGCACACTTAACCAGTATGGCTACCACAGCATTCTGCAGCGATATGCCATCCCATCTGGTTTGCGCTTAGTGGGACTATAATTGGTTTTTCAACAGGACAATGACCCAGCACACCTCCAGGCTGTGTAAGGGCTATTTGACCAAGACAGAGACGGATGAATGTTGCATCAGATGACCTGGACTCCACAATCATCTGACCTCAACCCAATTGAGATGGTTTGGTATGAGTTGGACCGCAACTCATCCCAAACTCCTTCAAGACTGTTGGAAAATAATTCCAGGTGAAGCTGGTTGAGAGAAAGCCAAGAGTGTGCAAAGCTGTCATCAAGGCAAAGGGTGGCTACTTTGAACAATCTCAAATATATTTTGATTTGTTTAACACGTTTTTGGTTACTACAGGATTCCATATGTGTAATTTCATAGTTTGGATGTCTTCACTATTATTCTACAATGTAGAAATGTTTTTAAATAAAGAAAAACCTTTTAATGAGTTGGTGTGTTCAAACTTTTGACTGGTACTGTAAGTAAAGAAAATTTGGGGGGTAAAGGCACAAGAAGGTGGACTATGACATTACCTAACGCGTAAACACATGAGCATGTAGACCCCCCCTGCTATTAATCACCTACTGATCATACATGATTAACCTTCACGGCTGTGATTCCCAGGACTCCTTGTGTAATTCAGCACACAAATGACCTCCTAAGTTAGAGTACATGTAGGCTTGTCTCGCTGTGCATAATCAGAAACCTCTCGGCATGCCATGCACAACAGCCATCCTTCACCTTGTCCATGGAATGACCCTCACCCTTCCCTGACACCATGTATATCATCAAAAACGGGATGAGGCATAATAATGAGGACAACGAGAGGTAGGAGGTTAAAATTAAATAGGCTTTAGACAATTGATCCCCCCCCACCACCGTGACTGCTCTCTAAACTCCACTCATGACAACTAATCAGTGAGGAGGGTGAAAGATGGCGCATTAATGTGACTGAGGTGCAGTGCCATTTCTCCGACAAGCATCAGCACAAGCATCAGCCTGGGGAAAGCCTTGAGTGAGGAGGGATTGTCTGTACTACTGGGCTGGCCCCTTGTGGCCACCTGGGGATATCACATCACAGCATTATTCCTTTCCAATGCAAGTCCATAGGTAGGATAATTAAATTGCTCCAAGATTATGATTTAAGGTCAGTTTGACATTTTCCCACGTTATGGTTAAGTTTAGGACTGAGGGTATGGAGAGCTGATCCGAGATCAGAGCCTACAAAAACTTGGTACCCACCGGACAGGGCGACTGCAGGAAGACTGTGACCTTCTCGTCCTCCAGCATGAGTTGCAGGAAGAGCCTGCGGATGAAGCCGGAGATGTTGCCAGAGATGGGCACGTTTCCACGCTGGGGGGCCGACTGGAAGAGCTCACACAGCACCTACGGAGAGGGAGAAACCACCGTAAACACATGTTAGTAAACCATCACAGATACTGTTGGTCAGGTGGAAATGTGTGTCGTCAAGGCATTCCACCAAACCTGTGCCATGAGCCGCTGGTTGTTGGGGTGGCAGGAGATGCACTGCAGGAAGAAGGCCACTGTGGCGTTCTCGATGGCTGTCCTCTGCTGGGTGGTGAGCCCGCTGCCCCGGGACGAGGAGGCTAGAGAGTAGCGCGACCCAGAGGGCAGGGGTGGGGGCGGAGGAGGGGGGCAGCACGCACCACCGGAGGCAGCAGAGTGGGCTCCCGTGTGCCCCTGGCCACCACTGGCTCCCCCTGCGCTAGCACTGGAGTGGCACAGCAGGAACAGCAGAGCGGTCCACAGAGAGTTCACCTCAGGCCCACCCAGCCAGTCCTTCATGGCATGACTGTTCCCCACCTCTGTGAGGAAACGCAGCACTGGGGCAGCCAGCTCTGCAGACAGGGGCACCCTGCTCTGAGAGGAAGAGGAGGATGACGAAGAGGAGCAGTGGGGGTGGTGGTTGTGATGGTGTTGCCGTCGTTCAGCCTGGGCGGTGGCGGGCAGGGGCAGGTCAGCGGCAGCCAGGAGTCCACAGCAGAGTCCGGCCAGGCTGCGGACTAGCAGAGAGGGCAGGCCCGAGTCCAGCAGCTGCTCTATTGCCCCGGGTGACTGGGAGGCTGAAGCCAGAGTGGCCAGTTCCGACTCGGACAGGGCGATGGGCGGCCGCGCGTGCTTGGAGTCGTCGGTGAGGCCGGCGGCAGCGGCACTGGTGGTGGCATTAGCATTGGCGCTGCTGAGGTCGTGCTGCTTCTTTCCGTCGTCTGTCATGGAGAGGCGGTGCTGGGCCTGAGATTGGGCGGCGGTGGGCGGGGCCACGATGCCCATCCAGGACATGAGCAGAGAGAAGTAACTGGGATGGATGTGGCACATGGAGCAGAGCAGGCTGTCTACTGCCTTCTTCAGCACCATGTTACACGGCAGGGACATGGACCAGTTGTACAGAAGTCTACAGGAGAGAAGAAGACAAAATGGTATAAACAAAGCAAGCGCCACTCGCTGGACTGACATCTTTCCCGCTAACATAACAAGATACGAAACGTTCATATGAATCCTTCTGAGCCTTTTCAATTCTGTCTGTATATGTCGTTTGGAGATCGAAGGAGCCAAAGGTTAGACCTCGGTATTTTTTTTACTTTGCATTCCCTGCTCGATGTAAAGTATTCATGTTTACAGAGTAGAAATGCAGTATTCATGTCTGCAGAGGATATGGGTAAGACATACAGTATCAAGAGGGGTGGGATGGGAGAAACTTTAGAATTCATCTAGAGGTTGAAAACATCAGGGAGCTGTATTCTCTCCAGGAGACAAAGAACGAGATGTTCTACAAACATTGATGGCTCAAAGCATGAGAAAGCTCAGCGTAGCCTTCGACGACGTCACAGAAAGAGCACACCGCCACAGAGTACAGAAAAGAACGGCTGGGTTTTTTCCTGACAGGATAAAGGGCCATTCACACCAAGGACAATAACTAGAATGATATATTATACACAACCACAAACCGTTGGCGAGCATCCACACCAGCTGACCGTTGATCGTTCTGCAGTACACCCATCAGTCAACGGATCAACGCGTCCTACTACACGCTGCCTATTCAGGTGGTAACAAGACCATTCTGTACTTCCGGGTGTTTCAATTGTCATAGTGACAACTGCAAATAATACGTCAATGAACATGTAATGAAAAATATAGAAACTCATGTAAATGTGGCAAAAAAAAAAAAAAAAAAAATCACACTTGCCTTGCGCATCTTTTACATAATGGCATTGCTTGCCTCGTTGCTCAAGTGATTCGTTTGGATCTTTTTCAGTGTGCTCATCTGTTTGTCCTGTGCAACAGTTCACTTGGCCCATTTTACATTTAGTAATTAGCAAGAGAAAGCTTGCGTCCCTCCACGAAAAAAGGCTATTAGGCCTAGTATAAAAGATGCTGAAATAAATGTCCTATAGCTTTAGTAGCTTATAGCTTTTCCTGCGATTTCACATAGAGGAATAGCGGAGAAGCTTGCGTGGCCTACAGCCTATTGCGCACTGGAACAGAGAGGCTAGAGATGTGTAGCCGAAGTAAGAATCTAAATATTAGCTTGATATTAGGCCATTCTTCAGCTAAATAGTAGGGCTATAAATACTTACCTGTGCAAAAAAATAAATAAATGTTTACAGATTATGAAGCGGCAGGTCTGTGCATTCCTCCAGGCTGATGCGCTCCCCGACACTGACCAGGCCTTCGATTTTAGACAAGGAAATTATTACACCTAAGCTACAACACAGTGCAATGAGGAATGTATTTTTGTTGTCAAGTGAGTACATAACTATTGTCTATAGGGTTGTAAGCTGCAGTGACGTAGACTCATTTGAGTAACTGCTCAAAAGTCCTGTTCTGAATGCTTCATGCTGAAATAACTTCGTACAGCCTAGAGGCCTGACTATGTAACCATTTGGATCAGTTATGGGTCCGTTTACTAGGTCCAGAAAGCACCTACCACCGGAAAATATGGCCTCCTCATGCGCTATTTGTCGTGGATCATCCTCCCAAGTCGTCCTATAATTAATGTCGCAACCAATATGCTCACATATGCCCAGTAAGCTCACCGTGAGCTCTGCCTTCTCTCCGAGCCGCCTCGTGCACCTAGAATCAACAACGCTTCAATAGAATGCGTTTTTGATTGGTTGTCAATGTTTTATCGTCGGAGGGACAAAAATAAAAGTAATCGCTCTTAAAGTGATCCAAACTAAAGCTCTCTTTATCCACTCTTTTTGTAGTTATGATTTTAGTGTGAATGCTCCTGTTCACTTGAATTATAAATATATACATATATTTTTTCCCATTAAAGTTATCGTTACAGTCCTTGGTGTGAACGGCCCTTAACACTTACTCAAAGAGCTCTCTGTTGAGCAGCACTGGGAGGTCGTAGTCCACGGGTAACTCGTAGCTGTGCCACAAGATGGCCGCCACACAGTGGAGGTGGGAGGGCGAGGGCATGACGAGGCCATACTCCCGTGACGAGGAGCTGCTCTGGCGCATGTAGCCTAAGGGGCCGCTCCTCTTGTGGGCCGCCACCAGCGATGAGTCATGGACCCACTGGAGAAGGGCCTGGATCCTGGAGGGAGAGACGAGGATTACAAGGTCAATATTAACATATCGAGAGCCGCTTTCACAGACCCAGATTACATAGATCCAGCAGTACTAGGCTCAACACCTATATCAGTAGATGTTAAGGGGGTCTTTACCTGTCCTTAGTCCCAGGATCTTGTATGGTTCCCAGCTGGTAGAGGATGTCAATGGTGGAGTCTGAAGAGAGACCGTTGAGCCTTCCAAAGAGCAGGGGACTGTTCAGGTCTAAAAAAATACAGAAAAATCACAAAATAGCCATCGATGTCCATATATAAACAATACTCAAACGATAGTGCCATGACATACAGAGCTGAAGGACAAGATCCTTTGATTGAAGTATAATTACACAAATTATAATGTGATCAATGAGCGTTTTATTCATGCGGCGGCTAATTACTGGTAGGGTCGGTGCCGGAGGCTGCACAGTTCCTCAGCAGGATGTCGATGAGCTTGAGGCCGATGCGGGTGGACTGCAGGCCGATCTTGACCAGCACGGCTTCGATGTTCGGCGAGTGCATGCCGCAGTAGGGGGACATGAGCAGGGCAGCACAGGTCTGAAGCAGGTTGGCGGTGGGGGCAGCGGCGCTGGCCATCGTGGCCTCCAGGTCACTGACGTGGGTAAGACAGTGGTGGAGCAGACGGAGCCAGCCAATACTAGTAGAGAAAGAGAGGGCAAGAAAGAGAGATTTGCTGTGACACTACTGGTGTTTCATTTATTATTATTATTTTTTACTCTCA
The DNA here is from genome assembly GCF_002910315.2 of Salvelinus sp. IW2-2015. Taxonomy (NCBI): domain Eukaryota; kingdom Metazoa; phylum Chordata; class Actinopteri; order Salmoniformes; family Salmonidae; genus Salvelinus; species Salvelinus sp. IW2-2015. The sequence continues at coordinate 35,013,281 of NC_036858.1, read as the reverse complement.
AGTAACATTTAAGAAGTTCCTGTAAGGGCAAGTATGTCTGTACCTGGTTTTAGAGACCTGGTCCTCAGAGGGCAGGAAGGGGTTGTTGACGGTGGCTGAGGAGGTGTTTCCAAAGGCAGTGAGGCCAAGCAGTTTGATCTGGGACAGGCCCAGGGTGCTGGCGTCGCGGGGCCGGTGCAGCCTCAGACACACGGCGGACGCCACCTCAGCCTTCACCAGCTGGATCTTGATGTAGGTGAGGCCGCTGGTGATGATGGGCGTGGACAGAGGCAGCATGTTGACCCCGTCCGCGCTGATCTCAACCGAGACCGAGGAAGGGCAGGCTGGCGAGAGGACAAAAGGGACATCGTCAGGGTTAGCGATAATAGATGGTGGAATATGTTTAACTTTATTTTCACCAACCGGTACTGTCTGGCACAATGGTGTGTTGTGTTTGATAGAAGCACGAAAAAGGATTTGCATATTTAAAATGGCACTATAGCCGACAGCGGTAGGTTAATATTTGAGTGGGTGAAATAAGTTAGTCATGAGGAAAACTATGCTTAAGGGGTAAGTAGACAATGTGCCCTTAAGGCTCTAAAGCAGTGTGGCACAGCTCTCTTGCTGGTACCTGAGCTGCAGTCCTGCTAGTTTTCACTTAAATGATCAATTAGACAACTAAGGTAATTGCATTGCAAAAGATTTTGCTGAACTCTTTATATTAAATTCAGTCTCCTATTTAGACAACTCGTCTGCACTAGTGCCCCCCAGCAGGGCCGTGGTGCAGTACTCACTGGCAAGAGAGGCCAGGTGTGGCTGGATGTGCAGCTCTTTGAGGAGAACGGCGGCAGGAAGGTGGATGGTGAGGTCACACCACGCCTCCTCCGGCAGGAAGATGTAGGACCAGGCAGCCGAGCGCGCCCGTCTGTGAGGGGGCGTGGCCTGAAGGAGGACCTCAGCCGGCTGGGCCGTGGGGCTGCTGGAAGTGATGGTGCCTGCAGAGTGACAAACAGCATTCAATAGGACACAATTCCCATTTTACAACACATAGAGGTCAAAGGGAAAAACACAAGAGAACCTATTCAACACGAAAGGAGAAGCTCCACTTACCAAGTGGAGCAAAGTTGTGGAGTCCCTCTGCGTTGTCGGGCTCGGCGGCTAGGACCCGGGCTTTGAGGCTGCCATCTGCAGCCTTCCCTGGACCAGTGTCCAGAAACTTCATGATGGTGGACACCATGCTGCGTGCTGTGTTCACTATGGCCCGTGTGCTGGTCACCATATTGTTACAGATCAACTGGACCCCACCTGCACACAGGTCAAATACAAACACAACCTGTTAAGTCTAATTGACAGTCCAGTATACCCGAACAAGGATATTTCCAAATTGTGTATGTATGTAGGTGTGTGTGTGTACCCATGTCGTGGAATGCCTTAAGTGCCTCGCTGGTGTCCAACACTCGGAGGATGAACCAGAGCAGAGGCTCAGACAGCTGGCATGTCGACAGGGAACCCTGGGAGAAATACAAAGACTGCTTGTGATTTAAAAACTTTCAGAATCCACAGGTCAAACAATTATAAATCTAATAAACTGAAGTACTGTTAAAGCAAATCTATTTTTCCTCAATCCTTTTTAATCTTGACAAGTAAATCTCTAAAAACAGACAAAATCAATGATGTCCGTTCGGTCATGGCTGAGCTCAGTCTTACCTGTCTGCCCATGTACCCACAGGCCATGTAGGTGAGGATGGGCTGCAGCATAACCTGCACCGAGGTGGCCCTCTTGCTCAGGGTGGTGAGGATGGTGAAAAGGCCGTCTCCTACAGAGATGGCATCTAGTCCTCCATGGAAATTCTCATGCTTGGTCAGGTGGAGACCACTAGCACCTAAAGACAGGAAGGTAAAGCGTTATCAATAAGAAGCACTTCAATATCTTATCCGCTAATCCGGGATCCCTCTAAATAAACGTTTTCTAAAAAAGGGACGTGTGAGGATAAGGCCTACCTATGATCATAGCCATGGCACTGCTGTTGCACTGGCCCAGAGCCGAGAGGATCTGGCTCATGATCTGCTGGTTGGCCAGCACCAGATCAGCCACTCCGGCCGCAGGGCCCTGGTTAGGGGAGGACCCCCCCGCTGCCCCCTCCTTGCTGCCGCACACCTTCTCCTCGTCCGACACGCTGCTGTCCGACGCCCCGCTGCCAGCCGGCGGCAGACGCCCGCTGAACTCGCGGTCACCCGACAGGGGCAGCTGGACAAGGGCGTTGACCAGCTTGAGCAGGTCGAACATGAGTTGGTCGCGTGTGGTCTCGCCGCACACCGCCTTGGCGTCGCCGGGCCGGATGATGTTGGCGAATAGGCCTCCGAAGCAGGCACGGGCACCCACAGCGCTGTCGGAACCGCTGCGGGACACCACCTTGTCAGAGCAGGTGATGTAGTGGTGCACCAGGAAGGTGATGGACTCGATGACAGAGGAGATGGTGCTCACCGACACCACCTCAAAGTTCTGCTCCAGGGTGAACTCTAACAGCTTGACCTGAGCGTCCAGTGGACCCTGGCCTGACTGGAACGGACCCCTGAAGGACGGGCGGAGGAGAAAAGACAGGATCATTGACGAAGGTGCTTCCTAACAAATCATTGTACTGTTTTGTGATGGAATCAAAAGGATGGCTTTTGTTGCAGCCCAGCT